>NW_008357637.1:2521077-2539123 GCF_000622305.1 Nannospalax galili | reverse complement strand
ACCGAGGCCGGCTGCACTGCGGTGTCCACGCGTGGGAGCCCCGCGCCCCGCCCTGCGGTGCCGGGGAGGGGCGACCCCGAGGCCACCTGCGGCAGGTGGCGGCTCTGCCTGCCCGGCCCCCACCCTCACCTGGGGCCTCTGCGGCGAGCGCCCCAGCAGGCACCGCCAACGGCGTGTGGGGAGGGGGTACCAGCGTCTATATATTTTTCATACGGCAAATGCCACTAAAATGGCTGCTGCCTCTCTGTTTCCTTAGAAACCCATCAGTGCTCCTCAGTGGCTGTCAAAACTTGAGTTCTGGCTCACCTTTGCTGTCCCCTCTCTAAAGAAGGATGACAGAAGGCAGGGCTGTGAAGGTTTGTGATGGGGACACCATGGTCTCTTGAATGTGGACCCCCAAAGGACAGTTTCTTCTGGAGGTTAAGGAAGGGCTGAGAGGGATGGGAGTAGTGCAGTATGATCAGAGGCAGGAGAGGAGGGAGCCAGGGGACCGGACACAACTGACGGGTGGCGAACCGAAGTCACTAGCCTTGAACCTTGTACTTGCTTGGGTTCTACAGCCCAAGCATGACAAAAAGAAACACAATTAAGAATGGGGAAGCACCCGGGTCCCAAGCGGAGCTGAAGTTCAGACCTGGAAGTCAAATTCCCAAGGCACCCCATGAACTTGGATGGTTGCCTCCCTTCCTCCACAGCATCCTGCTTCCTAGACCCAGGGCTGAGGGCAGGCATAGCTGTCTGTCTCCTGTAGGCGTTCACAGCAAATGCTATGCCTAGAAGTTCAGTTACACTCTGCCAAAAAAAAAAAAAAAAAAAAAAAAAAAAAATTTTTTTTTTACAAGGACGGTTATTGAAGAATTTCAGGACAAGTTCAATCTGTTGGACTACCACCAAACACAGTTGTGGTATTTGCAGCATACGTTTGGAAATAGGCAAGGGTTTTGCTTTCTTCATTTTGTTCATTGTTTTTCTATCCTACCCACCTCTGTTCAGGGCAGATTCAGTGACCCTGGGGAGAAGGAAACAGTGCGTGCTTTCCGGAATGTTTTATTCTAATAAAACAACCTTGATAGTAACACTCTCCAAAAAATTTTCCATTTCTGTTCAATAGACAGGATCTGGTTTCAGACCCACCACAGTGTTCCCTCAGCAGCACCTCCCTGCCAAGGCTTGTCCCTCTCTTGACCTTCAGTCTTTGAATTTCTATTCTATTTAAGATAAACAACATTTAATATATTCTACCATATAAAGATTTCCAAAGGTATTTATATTGTGTGGTATGAAGAAGGAAATGTGTCTTCTATATATTTTCATTTATAAAGATATCAGGGAGCTATTGGAACATTTCAAGGTCACTGAATGCTTGTTCAAAATGCTCAGAGAACATTGGAAATAAGGAACCAGAGAAGAGGACAGTCATTATACAAACTATCCATGGAAGGCCGTAATGCTAAGAACACTCCCTATTTATTAAGCATCGGCTGGGTGTTAGATGATGGGTGCATTACTTACATGTGTTTTTCTCATTTAATCTTCAGAACATTCTGAGAAGTGGTAGGATGATACTTCACAAGGGACAATAAAAATCTTTGAGAATGTAATGAAATAGGGAAAAACTAGATTTATCAAGTACTTTGAGGGAGAATATTTACTGGGTTGGAGGGAGGCACTTACGAGCTGCTTGTTGGGGGGGGTCAAGACCCTAGTGAGTGCACCACACATTGTAAGCATTTTAAGGACTGTCTGATGAAGTGCAAGGACTTTGCTACATGGACACACTGACTTTCCTCTAAAGAAAACCTGAAGAATTATTAAATAGCTGGATGGAGTGCCAACAGTCATTAGCTTAGAGCACATGACTCCATCCATACCTGGAGGTAGGAACCAGTGAATCTAGGACAGTGAGGTGTGGGAAAAGCCTATAACCCAAACACTAGAGCTGCCGCACTTGAAATGGAGCTGGATGTGTCTGTTTCTGTCAATGGAATGAGAATACAAGGTCTCTCACAATTACTGCCCAGGTGATAAGAATGAAATGGTTGTAGATTGCTTTGTCAGATATAGGAATAAAGAAACATTTCAGAAATTTTAAAAAAATAGAAAAAGACCCCCTTAGGCACTGCCTTGTTGGTATACAAATTATTCTCATGATCTAGAAAGGACCTGCTAGTTGTCAAGAACTACCAAAGTAAAGGAGAATTTATTGCTGATGAATTATAATGATGAGGAAGAAAACCAGGCAAGAATCAAAGACTATTATTTTACCTTTCTTTAAAAGAACATAAAATAACACCAGACTAAAGAGACTATACATAAAATTCTTCCATTTTGGAAAATATCCAGAAAAGACAAATTTATAAAGATAGAAAGTAGCTTGGGGATTTCTTGGAGCTGGGCAATAGGAGGAGGGGGAGACTACCAAAGGGGTCAAGAAATGATGAAAATTGCACTATAGTGATGGAACACATTATACTTTTCATATAGTCTCTGAGTGGTGTGTCTAAAATGAGTTACAACATGTAAGTAATATCTCAATAAAACTGTTTAAAAGTAAGAAATAACCTATCTACTGGTGGGGCAGAGAATGACTGGCGTAGGGGATAAAACAAAATTACGGGAGAAAAAGTAAAACTTATCTATAATTCTACTACTTAGAAATGAACCTGCTGATATTTTGCTGCATTTCATTCTGAACTTTTCTATTTTAAGAAGATATAATCATAAGCACATACATAAAACTGGCTGTCTACATTCAATCATTTATGATATGAATGTATATAAATATATTCATACAAACTTGAAAACATTAACAGATTATAAACTTTTTGAATAGGATGGAAAATGCTTTACATGTTTTTAATTTTTAAATTGAAAATTTTTTATTGGTTACTGAGTTCTCTAATGTATAATTTACTTAAGTATCCTGTAGACCTATCTATGGGGGTTACTGCTCATTGGCAAAAAACTATTTTCTGTCTAATCCTCTTCCTGTAGTTTAGTGCATGCTCTCCATGACAACCAAAAATCTCCACTAGAAACCTCTGACTAGAGGAAGAAAGCTGTTATATGATGCATATCTGTTAATACCTTATATGCCCTTAAATAAGTAGCTTCATGTTCAAAGTTGAATCTTGTTTATCTGAGCAGAAGTTGAAAGTTATCAATTTGGAGGTAGGTATCCCGGTTCAAATTGAAGCTCCACCTTCCACTAGGAGTTTGGCTTTAGATGAATTATTTAGTTTAAGACTCTTTTTCATCATCGGTAAGTAGATAAATTAATGATACTACAGGCGAACACCATGCTTGTAGGATATTAAACACAAGCACCAAGTGCACCCCATATGTTTAATAACTCTCATTGTTATTCTCTGCACACTATAGATAAATAGTATGTGCCTTGTGTATTTCACAGGAACCTGGTAATGAACTGTTGAGATCCTTTGTATCGATGGGCCTTTCTTTTCATCTGTAACTTGCAGACTTCCACTGTGAAACATGCAAGGACTTCCTACTAGAGCTACTTTAAGCTTGATCTACTCTATTCACACTGCATAGTTCTGTGATTATTCAAATGAGAGCTACACAGACATAACACTGGATAATTATTGCAATATAAAAATGAACAGCACAGCAACAGAAACAGGAGCCCAACATTTTTCCATCCCTAGAAATTCTATCAGAGATTGGACATTCACTTATAATCATGTTGGCTTCCATAATGATAGAGGTTGAGAAATCCTGTAACATACCATCTAGAAGACAGAGGCCCAAACACTCTGGTGGTGTGATTCAAGCTGAGTCTAAAGACCTGAGAGCCAGGGATGCTGATATATAAATCTCAGTCAGAAGGCAGGGAAACATGCAACATAATGTCTTGTTCAAACAGTACAACAGAAAAAAGGGGGCACAAATCTCTCCTTCCACTTTTTGTTCTTCTGAGGCTCCGAAGATTGGATGATGCCCATCCTTGTTGAGAAAGACAATCTACTTTCCTGAGTCTTCCACCAATCAGCTGCCTGGGGACCTCTTGCTCAACCCAGATATCATGCGTAGGCTGGGAGAAGCACTTGGGTGCTGGTTTGTAGCAGCTTTTATATTCTTTGACATTTGACAATAATGAGTGTTGACAGCAGGTGGCATCTTCTAGCCTTACCGCTCTCATATAGGCACTGAAACCTTAGGTGATGATGACAAGTGTTTTCAGCTCCGAGTAGGCTTGGGAAGTCCTTGACAATGTTATAGCACCTGGACCATTATCATTTGAATCTACAGTGCCCTTCATCTAACTCTCGTTTGGTGCCTAGGAGATGTTGCTATATTTGGAGGTTCTGAAAACACTGGGGCCTGGCTACAGGGGTGGGTCACTGGAGGGCATCTTATTATCCCTGCATGCTTCCTGTCAACCTCTGATTCCTGGTCCACCATGATGTGAACTGAGCTCCTCTGGTAGGCCTTCCCCACTATGATGAACTGCACTCTCTTAAACCATGAACCGAAATAAATCTTCCCCTCCTTGAGTTATTTCTCTAGGTATTTGGACAGAGTGATAGAAAAGTAACTATACACAGTCTAGGGTATAAGATTCACTGGCCCTTGATGGTGCCCACTTTCCATCTCCTGGACCTTAACAGTCCATGACCTTTGAGCCTTGAAACCACTGCTGCTTCTGCCTCTGCTGTTGCCAGTGTCGTGGCCACTGTTGCCGTGTCTCCACTACTGCTCCCCTGTTGGCTCCTGCTGCCACTGCCGTCCCTGCTTATCCCCTCTACTCTGCTGCTGCTCTGCCACCACTCTCACAGCTCTACCACTCTCACTGCCAAGTTGTCAAGGCCAGCAGTGGTTCTCATGGCTCCACAGCTGCCACCATCAAGGTCACCATGGTTCCTGTGGCTCCACCTCTCTGGCCTGCCACTTCTGTGGTTCCAGCTATCGGCTGCTTCATGTCACTGCTGCCACCTTGTTCTTTGTTACCAGCTCAGCCACTCTACCAATGATGGACATCAAAAGTGAAGGAAGATAGGGCTGGAGAATAACTCAGCAGTTTAAGAGCCATGGATGCTCTTGTAGAAGATCTGGGTTCAGTTCCCAGCACCCACATGGCGGCTAACAGCTGTCCATAACTCCAATTCCAGGGGATCCAGTGCCCTCTTCTAGCTTCTGTGGGCACAGCACACACATGGTACATTTACATACATGCAGGCAAAATATTCATACATATAAAATAAAAATAAATAAATGATATTTTGGTCTTTTTGAGACAGGGTCTTCCTGTATCCCCAGATGACCTAGAACTCACTAGGTAGACCAGGCTGGCCTTAGTCTCACAGATATCACCTACCGTGCCTCCCAAATGCTGGAATTAAAGGTGTGCCTCTCCACACCCAGCCTAAAATATATATTTTAAGGCGGTAAGAAAGGACCTCTAGAGAGAAGCCCTCTTTTGGACCTCAGGTTGCCACACAAAAGAGGCTGCTCAGAAGCACATCTCCTGGCCAGCTCACAAAGCCGCAGCCTTATATGGCCAGAAAAGGGGTATTTGGACCAATTGCAGCAGACTTTCATGCAAATGAAGGATTGTGTTTATGCCAATCATGGCTTTGTCTCTTTTGCACAGGGACACCAGTTCCTCCATTTAGACCACGTCGGGAATTACTCCCTCAATGTCCTGGGTGGAAACGGATACAGAGACAGTCAAGTGCAAACTATCTGTAACAGATGAGGTTGGAGCTGCACCTTTGAATGCAGAGAAAGCAGATGCCTTGTCATGCTGTTTCCTCACGGTGTCTAAGCGGAAATCACAATGGCCAGTGCTGGCATAAAGGCAGCCCAGTTTGACTGACAGTCCTCACAAGGCAGCCAAGACACCAGGGAAGAGTCTAACAGCTGTCGATTGGGAGTTCAATCACCCCATTCCCTACAAAAAAAATCTTATTTACAAGAAAATCAACAGTAAGAACTTAATTATTAACAGTGGTTTTAACAATGTTTCACAGAGCTTTAACAATGCACGCCTTTAATCCCAGCATTCGGGAGGTAGAGGCAGGCAGATCTCTGTGAATTCAAGACCAGCCTGCTCCACATTTGGAGTTCCAGGCCACCTGGGGCTACAGGGAGACCCTGTCTCAAGAAGACCAAAAACAATGCTTAACTCCTGCCACACACCCCAAAGAGAGGTGGACTCTCCTACCTAATCTGAGTCAAATCCATTAATTCAAATACTAATCTCATCCAGAGAAACATCAGAGACACACCCAGAGACAATGTTTTCTCTGATCACTTCCTGGTTATAGTAGAGTTGATGGGAGCAACTAACCTCAGCAAATCCTCTGTCAATTACCACCTCCTGAACACTTTTTCTTCTTCCTTTGGTCTTAGGTATTTTGATTGAGAATCAGTTTCTTGGCTTCTCACTGTGGAATTTCATATCTATTCTGCTTCAGTGCCTCAGATGAAACATCGTTTAACAGCTGTGATTTAGCCTGGTGGAGACTGAATCAAGACAACTTTCTCTTCCACACCTTTCACATGCATTCCTACTCAACCAAGACAACTGCTTTTCTAGGCAAGGCTATTCACCTGGGAGTTGTAAGGAATCCCACACTCATTAGGAAAGCACAGCTCTGTGGGCCCTTGAGCTTTCTAAGGAGTAAATGTGTAATTAAAACTATCCGATCAAGAGAGACCCAATTTGTGCTTTATATTAAAAATGTGGTTTAGACTTAAAACTTTGAAGACATATTCATTTAAGGGGTGGAAAATTGGATTAAAATTTTAAAATAAAGAGGGGGTAAGAAATGGTTAAGATTTTGCTTACAATAATATAAAACTTTTTTACATGCTGCCTTTGAGCCCTCACCGTGCCTCCTCGTGGCTCTGAGGGTTAAGCTGCGACGCCATAGCACATCGCTCATGCATAACTGGGGCCACCTGCTCATTGAGGGTGGCCTCTTCAACCACCAGCTACAGGGGCATGGGGGGAAAAATAATATAATTTTTTTAACTTCACAGATAAGGTAAAATCACAAATGGCCTATGTTTAGAACCTCAAGATTTATAATACTAAAGTAGGCATTATTAGATTTCTTTGTAGGTATATTTTTTTATATTTTATTTGTTTTATGTGAGTGTATATGTGTGTATGGGTGCACATATGCCACCGTGAATGTATGGAGGTCAGAGGACAACTAGGGACAGGCAGTTTTCTCTTTTCACCTTGGGGGACCTAGGGATGGAACTCAGGTCTTCAGGCTTGGCAGCATGTGTTTTTACCCACTGAGTCATCTCACTGGCAGTCTTCGTGGGTTTTCAAAGCAGAGATTTTGTTTCTGTTTGTTGAAAAATGTGAGGTACTAGGAACCCACCAATACCACACAAAGAACATTCAGCCAAAGTGAAAGCAACTGGGTAAGGCAGATTTTACTTTTGCAAAAGGGTACATTGCATGGTCAGTCAGATCCAGCGGGCACGCAGGACCCAGAAGCTTGATAGGCTTTTATCCCTAAAGCAAGAGTACTGTGTCTTTTCCCAATTGGCTGGGGTCCGACCTCACAGTCTTTCACAGTTGGCTACTTTGAAGTTGGCTAGTTTGAATCAATGCAAAGGAAGGAGGAAGAGAGCTGCTGCCCCAGGTCATCAAGTGGGGAATGCATCAGAGCCTTTCCTTAAAGAAAAGTCTTACAGGGTGTGATGGGATTAAAAGATTAGATTTCTTGTCTTAAATCAAGTTTTATAGGGTTTGAAAGAAAAAAACTAATATTTCTTACAGGTTTGCCTTTTTATCATCATGGCAATGAAATTTAAGAGGAGTTGCCTACTTAGTTTCCATTACACTTTAGATATATCCAACTTTGGGTGATAAAATTAAAACCAACAACCAAATGCCATAAAAGCTAGGGGAAAAAACAAGTTTGGGTGTGTGTAATCTGAAGACTGTCTTCCAACTACCAGTTTCATATAGGACTAATGTAAAATTCAGCTTTGTATTCTCTAGAAGAGAATAAATATAGTCATACTTCTTTATTTATGAAAGAAAAAGTACAGAGTTTCCAGGTATAGTTAAAATAAACTCTCCACTACAAAAAAAAGGCAATTCAAGTACATTTTGTGACTCAGCTATTAGTGGAAGTAAATCCTAAAAGAAAAGAAAAATCTTTTAATCTGGAAGTAAAATTTTATGCTAAAGAAACATACTGACATCAATAAATAAAATTAGCAGTTATATAGTATTAATTCATATGCATATTGAAAGATTTTCAAGGGAAGGATTCAAGAGAGGCAGATTACTGAGGAATGAGGGGTTTATTAGAAAAGTTATCAATGGACAGACAGAGAGGCAGCAGAATTCCAAGAAGGGAGTTTGGGCCCCAGCACCAGAGACAACATGGCAGGGTCCCTGAAAAGAGGATGAGGGATGTTTCACAGCACAAGCCTTCAATAAGGCTCTCTGATTCCCAGGCAGGCGATAGGAAACAGGATGTGGACCAATAAATACCCCCTTTAATGGTAAGGATCTCTCACTTTCCAGGCAAGACATCTTGGTTCTGGGATGTCTGGTAACTAGGGACTCACAGACAGTGTCTCAGTAGGGTGTCTGTCCTTATCTATGAGAGGAGGCTGCTGCAGATATTGTGACCTGAACAGAGGCTGGATTCTAACATCACATTCTTATACACGTGAACTCCTGGTTACCAAGTAGTGTCTGTAGAAAAGCTTGAATGCTCCACAGGATGTTCCTAAAAGGGACAATTTCTTAGGGACTCTAGGATGTTGACAGCCATTGAAATGCAAATCATACTGTCCCAAACTTGGTGCAAAGACCAATCAGACTCAAAACTCCATCAATGGCAAAAAAACATGGTGGCCCTGCCACTTGTGAAAGTGTATAGGATACCTCTTCCTTAAGCTAAACGGGTAAAGTTGCAATAATGAACTTGGGCAAGTGTACCATGGCTTTAGACTTAGTTCTATTTTCTTGTGGAATATATCTGTCTTGGTGAAATATCAAGGTGACATTGTTTTTTTTTTTATATTGCCAGAGTTACAATATTCTTCAACTCAGAAAAAAAAAATCTGATTGCATTATTTTATACATTTTTCTCATTAATAGAGATAATTGTCATAAAAACAATTTCAAATGAATTAAAGTTACCTAGTATTTGTTACAATTTCATCTGTAATCCAATCTGAGTGCCCACATATTTCAAAATTACATTACTTTTTATAGTGGGTTCAACAAAAAGTAAGCACAGGAAAGAGAAAGTGACTAAAGGTCATATTGATTACATTAAACAAGTACATTCAGAACTTGGAAAGAGTAAAATAGAGAATTGCCACTTATAGTGTGACATAAAATCTTGACTCATAAAATAATAAGGAGCTAAGCACTTTTGACTAGATGATATCAATTTTCACTCTGAAAATATGGAAGATCTGCTTTGGGCAGCTCTCAGAAGTACCAGCTAGATCCAGAGGGAAACAATAATTCAGGGGGCTTAACAAGAGATCAAAACGGGAAGGCAGATTCTTCATCCCCTGTGACCTTGCAGAAGTCAAACCACAACCCTTCAGCTCTCCAAGCCCAAATGAGAAGAGAACCCTTCTGTCTGCAGTCTCTTCAGCCACCTGTCGACCAGAAGTCTCTGAAGACATGATCCAGGCAGCCACTACCTCCTCCACGCTGTGCAATTCAAATCATGTGCATGTAGTCATTCGCTCCTCCGGAAGGGGGGCCTTGTAAGAGGCCCGAAGTTTGCTTTAAGGCAGCCTCCGTAGAGGTTTCATTTGAATCTATTAGTTCCCTGATTAGGTTCCAGTAGGAAAAGACTGTAACAGGAATTTTTCTCGGGCCCAAAGACCTTATAGTAATCTTCTAAAGCATTCTTTACTCTTTTCCATCCTTTAATATCTATTATTCCTTCTTGGGGGAACCAAGGACAGGTTTCCTTAATAAATTCAAAGAACCGAAATAAATCCTCTATTTTAACCTTTACTCCTCGCATCCGTAAGGCATCCTGCAATTGCTGAACATAAATTTCGTGCCTGCTTAATTCTTGTCCCATAATCAGACGCCGATACTTACTTCTGATTGTAGCCGAGGCAAGTTCCCGCGGCGTGTCCAGAGTGAAGAATTGTTGCGGAACGCGTTCCTTGGGGGCCGTCTTCTTCCCACACTGGATCCTCCATATCCAGCCCTCACGCTGAGCACCAGATGTCCTGACCCGCAGGACATCTGTATCTGGAGGGAGGAGAGGGGACGGAAAGGGACAAGAGATGTGAAGAATGGAGGCAAGACAGGCTTTCTGATCAAGTCTCATTTATTGAACATCTAGATAAAGTTTTTATAGTGAGGAGAGGGGGAAGTTGGCAGGGACAAATCCATTGAGGCAGAGCAATTCAATTAACAGAACAATTATCATGATTGTAATACCAAAGTTTCTAGCAATTACATGAGAAAATGAGGGAGTCTCTCAAGCGTTAAGTGCCCAGGTTAGAACAACATGTTTGTGAGAGGCTTTCAAGTATAGTCATCTGGTTAATCTCAAACCAGGCCAGCCTTGATGTCTGAAAAACAGCTTTGCCAGGAATCAGGTCTTGCTATTTCCTGGGGTAGGGGCCTACGGCTCCCGACATTAAATGACCCCCAAATTTCAGTAACACTAAGGGGTAGATTGTAAGAAGATTGTCAAAGGAGTCAAAGACGTGATTTCTCTGGCCTAACAGGCCACTGAAAGGACTTTGGGCTTGTTTCTTCTTTTTTACTATATGTCAAAATATAATTTGCATATTACAGCAAATGAATACATCTTAAGGGTATGTTTTTTTATGGGTTTTTTTAAAATTACATCAGAATAATACAGTAAGACTACCATCCAGATAAAATTCCCATCATCTCAAACAACTCCTCTCTTTTGGCCAACATAACTTGCCAACAGTGCTATTCACTTTTAGCATGATAGGTTTGTTTTGCTCGGTCTTGAATGGTATATAACGGAACCAGATAGCAGCACGACTTTGGCTCCAAGTAATGCTTTTGAGATCCTTCCAAGATCCAGCTCCCTTCATTTGCATAGTAGAGTGGTACTGCATTGCCTGCATAAATCACTTTGTTTCCGAAGTCTCCTGCAGATGAGTGTTTGGGTTATTTGCAGCTTAGGCCTATAATGAGCAAAACTGCTAAGAGCATGTGTGCACTCTCCTTTCTTCAACATGTGCGATCATGTCTCTTGGTGTAAATCTGCCAGTGTACTTTCTAGGTCAATAGCAGCAGGTTTAGGAAAACTTCATTTGCTTTTCAAAGAGGCTACACTGTTTTATACAATATGTACAAGTCCTAATCATTCCAAGTCCTCACCAAAAGCTGCGATTGTCAATCTTTTTAATTTTAGCCTTTCAGGTGGGTGGAGAGTGGTATTTGTTGTGATTTTAATATTCATTTTTCCTCATGACTAATGATGAACTCTTCTACATGCTCTTGATTACTCCGCTTCTTTTATGAAGTGTTCATCCTTTGTTTGGTTGGCATCCCACATCCAAAATCTGTATTATATCATGCTGTAACTTGACAACTGAAAGCAACAATTATATACTAGCTCACCCAATTCTTGGGTCAGGAGCCTAGAAGCAGACTAGTAAGTGTTCTAGCTCAGGTTGTAGCGGGGATGTTGGCTGAGGCTGGCAGCATATTAAGGCTCCTTGGGTTTAGAGACATCACTTCTAGGCTCACTTACCCAAGCTTCATGGGAGCGGTGTCTAATGTTACTTGGTGACATTGAAAAAGCTTAAAGAGTCCCTGCTACTCTCACAGATGCTTGTTCTCAATTTGAAAGACTAAAGGGAAAGGCGATGGCAAAGAGAAGCCCAAAGCTCCCAGCTAACTGGGGATGTGGGTAGTAATATAAACATATCCAGATGCAATGAACAGTTAGAAATGGATCTCTTTCATTAAGCCCCCACTACCACACTTGGTTGTTTAAAAAAAAAAAAAAAATCAAGAAGTGTCCCAAGTACTCTGTAAGTTGTCTCTAGAAATTTACCTGTAGAAATGAAACCCAGATCAAAAGTCACGATATGGAGAAAGCTACAAAGCTATTATGGATGTATCATTAATTAGAAATCTAAATTATGGAGTCATGAAAGAAATCAAATTATGCCGTGAAATTGAAAGTGATAGGGAACATAAGGTAAATAAGAGGACACAAGATAAATAAGGTCTGGGTCCTTACCCTATGAACTACCAAAAACATGCTTTAGGACATAAAATGTGAGGTTAGGGGCTGGAGAGATGGCTCAGTGATTAAGAGCACTGTTTGCTCTTACAGAGGACCTGGGTTCAATTCCCAGAACCCACAACCATCTGTAACTCCAGGGGATCCAATGACCTCTTCTGACCTCTGCGGGCATTGCATGACACTGGTGCACTTACATACACGCAGGCAAAACATACACTCATACAGACAAAATAAAAATAATAAAACATGAGTTTAGACCACAAAGCCAGAATGTTTGCAGGCAAAGATACCTTTATACCTAAACCAATCTAAAGTCAGTCAGGTTAGAAGTGGCCACACAAGTGATGAACACAGACATGAGGAATTGTTAGAAAGCAGAAACCTAACTAAGCTCTCTAGCTTCACTTGCACTTAGTTAACTGAAAAACTCTAATTTCAAAGGTCACACAGCTGAGCACTACATTGTCAGTATCCCACCAGCTTACTGGAGATAATGCCTTTGACATGCAAGTCAGGATTAACCGTTGCCTTGGTTACTTTGAAGAAACCTGAAGGCCAAAAGCACTCAATCTTCTTTTTATTTTTTCTTTTGTACTGGAGATGAATCCCAGGGCCTTGTAGGTGCTAGGCAAGCACCCAATTACTGAACTATATTCCCAGACCATTTTATTTTTATTTTTATTTTTATTTTAAGATGATATCTCGTTAAGTTGTCCAGGATGGTCTAGAACTGTAATTCAGGATGACCTCAAACTTGCATTTCCCTACCTCAGCCTCCTGAGTAGCTGGAATTCCAGGCCTGCACCACCATGATTGACTAGACACTGACTCTACTTGACAGCCAATGACTATCTGATGGATGGCTGTTGGGGACCCCTGTTGTGAAGTAGTAGTCTCTCCATGTCTGGACAGCCCATGGGCTCGGTTTCATATGCAGAAGACTCCTTTTCATCAGGGTACCTTCCTGGCATCTTCCTGACTCGTCTTTTGAAGTAGCCGCCACAGAAACATGACCTCCGGCTCTGGAAATGCCAGGTTTTCCTGTGTGATTTTTCTGGCAGTCTAGCAGCCTGGCAGGAGCCCACTCCCATATGTAAATAGGGTATCCCACAAAGTACCTATCAGCTAAAGCTTTTACCACTACCCCCACGGTATAAAGTTTCCTGGTTTTCCCTCAATAATTGGAGCTGGATCACTAGGAGCTAGAGCTGGGACACTGAGACTTGAAGCCAAGCAGAGTCACTTAATAAAGAGCTGTAACAGGGACTAAGCTGAATCCCGTGTCTTATTGCCTGCGATCCAGTCTCCCCGGAGAAAGCTGTTTCTTTGTAAGCCGACTCACAGACACCTAGCTTTAGCCGCCCGCTCCTTCCCGAGTGATCCAGCGGCCGGTGGATCTCGCATCTTGAGGAAGTGCACGGGTGAAATTAGGGCGGAACCCGGCCGGGCAAGCCCTGGCAGCAGAGACCCACAGAGACGCGGGGAAGCGGCGGAGAAGCAGAGACCCGCCAGAGAGCCAGCAACGCGGAGCAGACGCTGCGGGACCCGCCGCCTTCCAGGTGTGCACAGGGGACTTGCGCCTCGCTAGCGCAAGACCTTCAGCACCCCAGCGGTGGACAGCGACGCGGTGTGCGACCAGACCCGCCGCATCTCCAGGATGCGCGCAGGGGACCGGTGCCACGAGATCCCCGCGCGCCCCGTAGATGGCTGAAATGGACTAGCATCTCTATCTTCATATTGTGTCTGCCCTTTTCTCTGCCTCAACCACTAAGTCAGACTCTACTAGGCTCTGCCTGTAGACGTGTTGATCATTTGAAATAAGTTTTGCCCAAGATAATAATACAGTGCTAACTTGGCCTATTGTCTGTTGGAGACAATATGTGTTTCTTCTTCCCCACCCTTATGCTTTCTCAGAAGTGTGAACATCTGCAATCCCTCGGCCCTACCATAAGGTCCCAAAGAAACCACAAGACCAGGACATTTGTTTTGTTTTGGTTTTTTTAATATATTATTTATCATTTTTTTATTTTATGTGTATGAATGTATTGCTTGCATGAACGTGAGTGCACCCATGTCATGCAATGCCATGGAGGTCAGAAGAGAGCCTCGGACTCCCTTGGAACTGGAGTTAAGCATGGTTCATAGCTACTATGTGGGTGCTGGGAATTGAACCTGGGTCCTCTGCAAGAGCAGTCAGCACTCTTAATCGCTGAGCCATCTCTTCAGCCCCAAGGCCAGGACATTTGTATAAAATGATGAGTAACTCAGCAGTCCTAGGCTAGGTCACCTCTGGTTAGCCTGCAAACTCAAGGTTAGAATGCTTTCACATAAGAAAGAAAACATGTTTTGAAACTGAGCCCATGACCAATGGACAATTACCAAACTACAGGCCACCCCAGAAAAATCAGGTAAAGCTTGTTACTTCCTTTTTTCAAAGAGTAGTCTGGTTACCTCTCATTTGTGCCAGATCCCTTTGGCCTAAGTTGTCCAGTTTCACTTCCAATAAAGGAGCTTTGCCTCTCCTGTTCATAACATGTAGCTTGGTCTCATTTCTATTGTTTCCTTGCCTTAAGATCCCAATGTTCAGTGTGAAGACCATTAAGAATACTCAGGACATGCTACTACAGGAAAGTTTAAAGAAAGTCAACTGTTAAGTAGGGAAGTACATGAAAATCATTAGAGATGCCATTATGTGAATACATAGGAAAAGATTAATGCTCTTGTTAAAATAAGCTAATGGGCACCCTGGTCTAGTCATCACACATTGTATTGTGTATTGAAATGTCACACTATGCACTATAAATAAATATGCCAACCATGTACCAATGAAAATAATTACCTTTTCAAAAGAGAAATGATGGGGCTGGAGAGATGTGTCAGCAGTTAAGAGCACTGACTGCTCTTGCAGAGGACCCAGGTTCGATTCCCAGCACCCACATGGCGGCTATTAACTGTCCTGAATTCCAGTTCCAGGGGAATCCAAAGCCCTCTTTTGACCTCCAAGGCATTGCACGACACAGGTGCACTCACACACATGCAGGCAATACACTCATACACATAAAATAAAAATAAATAAATAAATAATAAATAAATATTTAAAAAGAGAGCAAGAAAGAAATGATGGTGAGGTAGGCAAGCATAGCAAGTAGCTTAGCAACCCAGGACTACACTTGGTCTGGGCAATGCACACAGCCCTCTCTTAACAATGTACCTATAGCAACCTAGGACCTCCAAACAATGAAATAAATTTCTCCACCCCTAACAACTATAAATAGCTCCCCTTTTGTGGACAATTTCTACTCAAATATATTCCTAGATATATCCTGGTATGGGAATTAGGGGGGTTGTTCTAGCTTGTTTCTCCATTGCTGTGGCAAAACACTCTGACTACTACCAACCTGGGGAGGAAAGGGTTTATTTGTCTTACATCTCCCAGGTCACAATTCATCAGGGAGTCCAAGGTAGGAACTCAGGGCAAGAGCCTGGAGGCAGGAGCTGGAACACAGGCCAGGGAGGATCGCTGCTTACTGATTGGCTCCCTGGCCCCTGCTCAGCCTGCTTTCTTATGCAACACAGGCCCACCTGCCCAGGGATGGCACCACCCACAGTGGGCTGGGCCCTCCCACATCACTCAACAGTCAAGAAGATGCCCCAGGTCAGTCCTATGGAAGCAATTCCCCAACTGAGGCTCCCTCAACCCAAGTGTGTCAAGTTGACACTAAAGCTATCCAGCGCAGGGTCAATCCAGCCTAGACTGGTTTGGGGCCTAGGTACAATAAGACAAAAATAAGTTGAGGAGGAAAGGGTTTATTTCATCTATCAACTTCCCAGATCACAATCAATCACCAAGGGAACTCAGGCAGGAGCTAAAGAAAGAGACCATGGAAGAATGCTGTTTACTGGCTTGCTTCTCTGGCCTGTGCTCAACCTGCTTTCTGTACAGCCCAGAACTACCTGCCAAAGTGGTACCACATCACTCAATAATCAAAAAAACGCCTCATAGACATGACCACAGGTCAATCCAATAGAGGAAATTCTCCAGTTAACATTTCCTCTTTCCAGGCATGTCAAGTTGACAACTGAAGCTATTTAGCACAATGCACCAAACACTAACCTGGGCCCTTGAGTACTCTCTCAGGTGGCCTACTGCCTCACTTCACACTATATACAAAAAACTTGCATTTTCACTTTGTTCTTAGTAAAACTTCTGGCTTTACTTTTTGTGTGTGCATCTTCTCCAATTCATTAAAACACCTGGAAACTCAAAAACAGAGATCACTGGTAACAAAAGAATCATGGGTAAGGTTCCCCCTTTACTTCCCACATTTCCTTTCTCTTTTCTGAGACAGGGTCTTATGTAGTCCAGGCTGACCTCAGACTTGCTATATAGCAAAGATAACCTTGAACTCCTGATCCTCCTGCCTCTGTCTCCCAAATGCTGGAATTACAAGTGTGTGCCACTATACCTGGCATTACTTACCATCCTTTAAAATATATTTTTATACTGGGGCTGGAGAGATGGCTCAGCGGTTAAGAGCACTGACTGCTCTTGTAGAGGACCTGGGTTTGATTCCTAGCACCAACACAGTGGCTAACAACCATCTGTAACTCCAGTTCCATGGGAAACTGACACACTGTTCT
The DNA here is from genome assembly GCF_000622305.1 of Nannospalax galili. Taxonomy (NCBI): domain Eukaryota; kingdom Metazoa; phylum Chordata; class Mammalia; order Rodentia; family Spalacidae; genus Nannospalax; species Nannospalax galili. The sequence goes on along the minus strand of NW_008357637.1, from coordinate 2,522,255 downwards.
GACCTCTGCCAGCATTGCACAACATGGGTGCACTTACCTACATGCAGACAATACACGCATGCACATAAAATAAAAATAATAAATAAAAATTTTTTAAAGTTTTAAAAAATATTTTTATACTTAAAAAAACTAAAATTAGTAATTACTGTCCCTACATTAAACACTGAATTTTATACAATAAAAATAAAATATAAGCTCTGCTTCCCTGGGCCTACAGGACTCGCAGGCCTCTCCCCAGGGTAAGTCAATCATGCCCTCTGGGCCTTGACTCCCCCAGCTTCATTCACCCTCCCATCTCCCCCAACTGTCTCTCCTCCTAGCCTGGGTCCTGCCCCATTCCTTGTTTTGGCACCCCAGACACCAGGGAAACCACCACTGCTTCCTGATCCTTTGCATCCAGACCAAACCAATTCCTTCTCCTGTCCCCAGGAGCCCTCTGAGCCCGGCCCCGCCCCTACTCCATCTGCTTCTCTGGGCTGCACAACCCTCCAGCCTCTTTCCTGGATGCCAGGGCTGACCTTTCTGCTTCCCGACCCTTTGCATCCAGACCAACCCAGCTCCTCAGTGCAGTCCCCAGGAACCCTTGGGATCCCTTCCCGCCCCCACCTCCCTTTGCATCTCTGGGTAGCACGGACACCAGCTGCCCTAGACCAGCATCTTTCCTGGGCCCTGCTCCCAAGCCAGTCCAACCCCCAAATTCCTGAGGCCAAAATCTTTCCTGGAGGGATCCATACCTTAGGAGAAAGCCTGAGAGCATCTGATCCTCATCTGACTAGGGCCTCTATGGGAACTCTTGAAGACAAAAGCAATCTGGCCACTCCAATATAAAATCAAAAGAGAGAACCGGAAGCTTAGATGAACCAGCTTTTCATGCCCAAAAAGTAAACCACAAAGACACATAAAGTTTATAAAAAGAAGTAGACCTAAACTTGAAGGCTTGAGTCTCACTCAAGAATCAGAAAGTACAAAAGAAATCCACAAGTCAGAATCACAGAGAAAAAATAATAGCATGAAAAACCAAAATAACATATCCCCACCAAGTACCAATAGTCCTCTAGAGAAGTACCGTGAGAACCCCCTAGAGATAATACAGGGCATGGAACTCAAAAGAACAATTATAAATATGATAAAAGAATTCAGTGAATTTAAAGAACACACAAATCAAAGAACTGAAGGAA
>NW_008357637.1:2517731-2521002 GCF_000622305.1 Nannospalax galili | reverse complement strand
AGTGAAACACTCCATAAGCCAATTAGAAATGACAGGAGAAAGCCTCACCAATAGGATGAATGAAATGGAAAACAGAGTATCAAGACTGGAGGATAAAGTGGACGAACTAGGCCACTCAAGCAAAGATTATGAAAAATTTAAGAAAGCACAAGAATGGAATATGCAGGAATTGTGTGACACTATAAAAAGACCAAACATATGAATCATAGGCATACAGGAAGGAGAATCCCAAGATAATGGCATGGACAGGATCTTCAACAGAATCATGGAAGAAAATTACCCAAAAATTAACATACAAATACAAGAAGCATACAGAACACCAAACAGACAGGACCAGAAAAGAAACTCTCCATGGCACATCAAAGTAAAAACACTAAATATAAAAAACAAAGAGACAATAGTGAAAGGTGTAAAAGAGAAACAAGTCACATATAAAGGAAAACCCATTAGGATTACAGCTGACTTTTCAGTGCAAACTATGAAAGCCAGAAGAGCCTGGACCAAAGTAGTCCCAGTTTTAAATGACCAGAGATGCCAACCCAGATTACTATTCCCAACCAAAATGTCTATTATAGTCAAAGGGGAAAGAAAAATCTTCCATGACATAAAAAGGCTGAAGGAATTCTGCTGGTACTAGCCAGCCAAGACGAACAGCACCTGAAAGGGGGAGTGAGGATTGAAAGAAAAACAAGAAACAGAGAAAAGATATTTGGGAGGACTGTCAGTAGACACTGCAGCCCCGGTTTATTTTAGCTCAGCCTTTTTAGACAGTAGAACATCAGATCGCCACCGTTTGCTCAGCTCAATTAGCTTCAACAGCTGTTTTTCCCACCTTCATCTGAGGGTCAAGGAATGGTCAAATACTTGTTGTGAATTCCACCATTGAACCATCTTCCCTAAATTATCAACACATTCCTCTTAACTTGGCAGAACAATTCAGTACTTGTGTGCAAAACACACAAACTCTTGAGTCAAGGTGAAAGATCATAAAGTAAACAAGCAAGCCTGCCACAGCTCAATGTACATAATGGCTGTGCTTATATTAATAGCTCCCAACAGAATTCATGTCCACAAAACCTACCTTTCAGAGAGTTCTGGAAGCAATGCAAAGAGCTGAAGAAAGGAATGACTATACCTGAGGGGTTGTGGAAAGAAATTCAATGAAGGTATAACTGTGGTATAGCAAGAATATGAACAGAAATAAAAATGAAAGGAACCAATACACATCTTTCATTAATAACTTTAAATATCAATGGACTGAACTCCCTACTCAAAAGACACAGACTAGGTGAATGGATTAAAAAACAAAACCCATCTTTTTCTTGTCTGCAACAAACTCATCTCACTTTCAAGGACAAGCACTATCTTAAGGTGAAAGGATGGAAAAAAATATACCAAGCAAATGGCACTAAGAAGAAAGCAGGAATTGCAAATCTTATATCTGACAAAATAGACTTTAAAAATAATCAGAAGAGATAAAGACGGCCACTTCATTCTGATCAAAGGAACAATAAACCAAGAAGATATTACAAACATGAACATATATTCACCAAACTCTGGTGCACCAACTTCACAAAAACAATACTACAGGACTTTAAGACCCAGATTGACCCCAACTCATTAATAGCAGGGGACTTCAATAACCCACTGTCTCCATAAATAGGTTAACAGGGCAGAGAGTTAAGAGAGAGACATCTGAATTAAACAATACCATATAGCAAATGGACTTAAGAGACATCTATCGAGTATTCCACCCAAGCACCAAAGGACATGCTTTCTACTCAGCACCCCACCATGCATTCTATCAGATCACAATGCAATAAAGCTTACAATCAACACCTGAAGAAGAACTAATCACCACATGACCATATGGAGATTAAACAACACACTCCTGAATGATGAATGGGTCAAAAAGAAATTAAGAAATAAAAGTATTCCTGGAGCTAAATGAAAGGGACAATACAACACAACAAAACCTCTGGGACACGCTGAAAGCTGTCCTTAGAGGGAAGTTTATAGCTCTAAGTGCCGACATCAAAAAATCAGAAAGAACACAAATAAATGACTTGACATTGCAACTCGAGACACTTGAAAAGCAACAAAAAATGAAACCCAAACCCACCAGACAAGAAGAAATAACAAAAATCAGGGCAGAAATTAATGAAATCGAAACAAAACAATACAAAGAATCAACAAATCCAAGAGCTGGTTCTTTGAAAAGATAAACAAGATTGACAAATCACTAGCCCAGTTAACCAAAAGAAAAAAAGAGCACCCCCAAATCAAAAAAATCAGAGATGAAAGGGGAAACATCACAACAGACACCAGAAAGATATAGAACATTTTAAGGGAATACTTTAAAAACCTATATACTACTAAATTTGAAAACCTAAAACAAATGGATGGATATCTAAAGGCATGGAAACCACCAAAACTAAACCAAGAAGAGATTAACAGCTTAAACAGACCCATAACATAAAAAGAAATTGAAACAGTAATACAAAACCTCCGAACTAAAAAAAGCCCAGGACCAGATGGATTTACAACAGAATTGTACCGGACATGTAAAGAAAATCTGCACTGCTTAAATTATTCAGCAAGATAAAAGCAGAGGGAGACCTCCCAAATTCCTTCTATGAAACTTCATCACTCTAATACCAAAACAATGTAAAACCACAACCTCAAAAGAAAACAAAGACCCAGATCCTTAATGAACATAGATGCAAGTGTATTCAATAAAATACTTGCAAACCACATACAGATGTACATCAAAAAGATCATTCACCATGATCAAGTAGGCTTTATCCCAGAGATCATGGCTTGTTCAATATATGCAAGTCAATAAACGTCATAAATCACATAAATGGGCTCAATGACAAGAACCACATGGTCATCTCAATAGATACAGAAAAGACCTTTGACAAAATTCAACATGCATTTATGTTCAATGTCATAGAGGGAATTGGACTGGAGGGAATATGCCTCAACATAATTAAAGCCATATATAACAAACCCACAGCCAACATCATTCTAAATGGAGAAAAACTGGAAGCATTCTCATTGAAATCAGGAACCAGACAAGGCTGTCCACTATCTCTACTTCTCTTTAACATAGTGCTTGAAACTCTTGCAAGAGCCACAAGACAAGAGCAGGAAATTAAAAGAGTAATAATTGGAAGAGATCAAATTATCCCTTTTTGCAGATGATATGATATTATATCTAAGAGACGCCAAAAATTCCACCCTAATACTCCTAGAAATTATTAACCCG
>NW_008357637.1:2507494-2517319 GCF_000622305.1 Nannospalax galili | reverse complement strand
GCACAAAAATAGACCCATAGATCAATGGAACAAAATTGAAGGCCCAAATATGTGTACATGCAATTTCAGCCACCTGATATTTGATGAAGGGGCCAAGAACGTTCATTGGAGGAAAGACAGCATGTTCAGCAAATGGTGCTGGCAAAACTGGATCTCCACCTGTAGAAGAATGAAACTAAACACCTATCTTTCACCTTGTACAAAAGTCAATTCTAGATGGATCAAAGTCCTCAATGTAAAGTCTGAAACTCTGAAACTGTTAGAAGAAAACACTGGGAAAAACCTACAAGATATAGGTGTAGGAAAGAAAGGATTTTCTAAAGCAGGCATCAATTGCTCAGGAAACAAGGTCAAGAATCAACAAATGGGACCTCATTAAACTAAAAAGCTTCTGTACATCAAAGGAGGCAACCAGGGAAGTGAACAGAAAACCCACAGAATGGGAGAAAATCTTCACCAGGGACACATCTGACAGAGGTTTCATATCCAGAATATTTAATGAACTCAAAAAACAGAGAATCAAGACAAGAAGTAACCCAATTAAAAGATGGACTAAGGATCTGAACAGAGAGTTCTCAAAAGAAGAAGTAAAGATGGCTATGAAACAGCTTAAAAGATGTTCAACATCACTAATAATTAGGGAAATGCAAATTAAAACCACTTTAAGATTTCATCTTATCCCAGTCAGACTGGCTAAGATCAAGAGAACAAATGATACCAAATGTTGGAGAGGATGTGGGGAAAGGGGAACACTCATCCACTGCTGGTGGGGTTGCAAACTTGTTCAACTCCTATGGAAAGCAGTATGGAGAACTCTTTAAAAACTGCAAATGTGTCTACCATTTGACCCAGTTATACCACTCCTTGGCATATACCCAAAGAATTCATTCTATTGCAGAGACACTTGTACATCCATGTTTGTTGCTGCTCTTTTCACAATAGCTAAGAGATGGAAGCAACCTAAGTGTCCCTCAATTGACAAGTGGGTAATGAAAATGTGGTTCATTTATATGAAGAACCTGGATTTGCCACTGTGCTCACATTTTCCATTTCTCCCTGTGCACCACACATTGAGACAAGTACCAGCTCCCACAGCACCTGTGTCTACGAACAGATATCTTTCTACCACCTACAGCAACTGTGATAGAATCCTATTATATAATATGAAGCTTAAATTCCTTAATAGACCAAGAACTATCTCATTGTCTTTTGCCTGTGCGTTCTGTTTAGTTATTGAGCTTGTTTCGTCTCTTCTGAGCTAAGACAACCAAACCTTTTTTTTTTTCTTTCCTGATGCCTTCTGACCTCTGCAGGCATTGTATGACACAGGTGCAGTTACATACATGTAGGCAATATACTCATACACAGAAAATAAAAATAATAAAAACATTTAAAATATAAAAATCCAAATAAACTAGAAATAAATGCCACAAAAAGAAAGAAGCATCTGGTGACTTTTAACCACATAAGACTTGTTTATTAAAATAGTTTATTATTTTTATTTTATGTATCTGAGTGTATTGCCTGCATGTATATATAGGCACCCATGTTGTGCAATGCCTGTGGAAGTCAGAAGAGGGCATTGGATCCTCTGGAGGAATTACAGATGATTGTTAGCCACTGTGTGGGTTCTGGGAATCAAACCCCAGTCCTCTGCAAGAATAGCCAGTGCTCTTAACCACTGACATCTCTCCAGCCCCAATAAGGCTTGTTTATATCAAGGGCCTGTTTCCTATTCTTTATGTCCTATTGTTCATTTGCCAGGTCAATTGATAAGTCAGACAGGGAGTTAACCAGTCATAGATTTACCTCAAAGAGTAAGTCACCTGCATGCCCACTGGTCAGGAGCAGCAGCCTGTGTGCCTTCCAAATGTTTTTATTAAGCCAACCCTGGTGGCTTCCCACTTCTAATCCTAGAACTCAGAAGGCAGAAGCAAGATTGAGAGATTGAGGCAAGCCTGAGCTACATAGTGAGACCTTCTCTTGAAGAAGGCCTTTACTAGAATTTTTGAGTTATGAAAAATACCCGATTCCTGAACTAAACAAGCAGAATTCAGACAAAAGGGAAGTTCTAATTTCATTCATAACTTGGTCTATTAAAGCTTCTAATAAGTTCAAGCAATGTGTAAAAATGAGAGTTATGGCTAAAATGTTGTCTTAACTAAGGTCAGGGCTTTGTACTTGAGAAAATCTAGGTCATATTTCTAGGAATAATCTTCTGCAAGTAGTCAGAGGGTTGGCTGGAGCCCCAGGGATGATGAAGTTTTTGAATTCATGCCATCATTCTTACCTCATCTGCCCATGACAGTTACTGCTCGTTAATCCGAATTCTTCCCTACAAGCCTGGACACCACCTAAACAGCTTCCCAGCACAGAACTGCAAGTTGCACTAATGATGATTTGGAGTTGATATTGCAGATGAAGTCTGTGTAACACAAAAATACTTTACTAAACCTCATCTGCATTTAGTCTCTCATCTCCACCAGCACATGAATGGTGAGGGTCTACAAGAGTGTTTCTCACAAATCGCTGATAACAACTGGCAAGACTGGTAAAGTCTTGTATCAGAGCTTGTCCATCAAATATTTGTACAAAGAAAGGAAAGAACCAAGCAATAGGGCCGGCTGTTCAGTGTATGTGATAGCCTGCTCTCAATAGGTATAACAGCTAAGACATACTTGAAGATTATTTCTTACTTATTAAGGAACTGAATTAGATCCAGATTTTGGAGACCACAGTAGGCGCATTCCATTCTCCATGGCCAGTAAAGATCCAGGCTGGTGAAGGGTGTGCCATCTGTGTATGCATGCAGGTCCACATGCATGTGTTTGTACATGCATGTGTGTGCATACACATATGTATGCATATTCATGTGGCAACCCGAGGTCAGTCTTGGGTGTCATTCCTCAGGAACTATCCACCTTGTTTTTTTGAGACAGGATCTCTCATTGGCCTGCCGATGGCTGATTTAGCTAGGCTACCTGGAGCTAGCTGCAGGGATCTGCCTGTCCCTGTTTCCACAGGACTGGGATTACAAATGCATTACCTCCCTGGCTTTATTGCATGAGTCCCAGGGATCAAACTCAGGTTCTCTTGCTTGCAAGTCAAGCACTTTGCCAACTGAGCCATCCCCCAGCAACAGCTGTAGCATCCTAAACACCAGACTTCCCACAGCACTGTGGGCGTTTGCATCCTCCTGAGGGTAGGGATCTGAGCACAAAGGAACTCCATGTGAAAGGCTTTCATGAGTCAAGCTTGAAAGTGGTTCTCATCAATTGTACAATTTCCTCTCTGCTAGAACATTATTACATGACTGTAGACAACTGTCAGTGAGTGACAAAGTGAAGTGTCTGGGAAGCAAGGTCTTCCCAGGTCATTCTGCTATACAAGGAACACAACTGTTTCATGGTCAGCTGCCATCACTTCCCACAAAGAAGACCTGAGAGCTCCATGGCTAATGTATGACAGGGGATGATATCATTTGAGTGCACCTCACATTGGGCCAGGCATGACACAAGAGCCATTTCTTTTCTTTTTTATTATTATTATTATTATTATTTTGGTCTTTTCGAGACAGGGTCTCCCTGTAACTTCAGCTTGCCTGACACATGAACCTTTTTGGATTTCCAAATGTGAAGATGAAATAGAAGATTCTATAGTACATAAAAGAAAAATTATGAATTTTTTGTCTCTAGGATATCTTTAAAAATACAACTGGAAGCCAGAGGTGGTAGTTTATACCTGTAATTCCAAGCACTTGGGAGACTGAAGCAGAAAGATTTCCATGAGTTTGAGGTCATCTTGGGTCACAGAGTGAAATCCTGTCTCAAAAAAACTAACTAAACCCTTGTCATGCAATGTCCATGGAGGTCAGAAGAGGGTGTCTCTAGAACTGGAGTTACATACGGTTGTTAGCTGCCATGTGGGTGCTGGTAATCGAACCCAAGTCTACAAGAGCAGTCAGTGCTCTTAACTGGTGAGCCATCTCTCTAACCCCCAGTATCTATTATCCTATGAACAATGTTTGCTATTCAGCAAAAACCGATGATACCAATACTCAGGAGGTTGAAGCAGGAGGATTGTGAGTTTGAGAGCAGTGTGGGTTATAGAGCAAGATCTGTCTCAAAATAAAATGGTGAAACAAATCATAAGACAAGGAAAAAAAAAGACTCATTGTCAGGTGATGAAGCAATCAACACTCAGAGATTTGGATATCAGAGCCATTAGGCCATTTAAAGTAAGTTATTAATACTAAGGGCTCTAGTTGGAAAGGTAGACAACATGCATTAGTAGATATGGAATTCCAAGAAAGAGGTGGAGACCATAGATTATGGAAATTCTGGAAATAAAGCAAGATGAGAACAGAGATTAAGATTTATTATGTATTAAGTCATATTAAAACCCACTGAAATAGTATTGCATACTTGTTTGAAGGTCTAAACTGAAAAAGATTATACTACATGCTGGTCAGCATGTGAAGCAACAAGAATTCAAACATTCCCTGATGAAAATATAAAATGATGCAGCCATTTTAGAATAGTCAGGCAGTTCTTTGATAGAGTTTAATATATAATATGAGCTAGGCTCTATCGCCTATGTTTTTATCCAAAAGAAATAAAAATTCATGATTATAAAAAACCTGCATATGAATATTTATAGTGACTTTATTCATAATCACCAAAAGCTGGAAACAACTAAACTGTCCTTCAGCTGGTGAATGATTAACAAAATCACAGTAATAGTAAAATGAAATACTATTCAGCAGTAAAAGAATAAACCAGACCATTGCTGAAACTTGGATAACTCTCAGATGAGTATACTAATTGAGAAGAAAAGACTAGCAGATCAATAAGCCATATTATTCCATTTAGAGGGCATTCGGGAAAGAGTAGATACTACTGAGACCAGATCAGAGATTGCTAAGAAATATGTAGAGGTCTTGACTGAGAAAGGAATTTTGAGAGTGATGGAACCATTTCAGTCTTGAACATAGTGCTAGTTGTACAAGTTTATGCTTTTATAAGCTTAAGGACCTGTATACTCACAAAGGTGATTTTTTTTTTTATTATCTAGCAAGCACATACCTGACTAAGAAATAAGCAATCGCACAAAAAGATATAATAAATGAGGGCAGGGGCTCGGCTCTCCCTTTCTTTTTCAGTCCTCTACTATACTTTTTTTTCTTGTATTTTTTTCAAGACAGGGTCTCCATGTAGCCCCAGCTGGCCTGGAACTCATTATGTAGACCAGGCTGGCCTTGAACTCACAGTGATCCACCTGTCTCTGCCTCCCAAGAGCTGGGATTAAAGGAATGTGCCACCATGCCCAGCTTACTATACTGTCTTATAAGAAGATGATGTTGATGATCAATGCCACTTTGGTCAAGGAACAAGGAAGGATTCAAATAAAAATTTGAATAGATACATTTTTATTTAATTTTATTATTTTACCAGGAAAGAGAGTCATACAGGTGCCATAGTGTGTGTGTGGAAGTCAGAGGACAACTTTCAGAAAATGGTTCTCTTCTTCCACCATTGGGGTTCCAGGGACTGAACTCAGGTCCTCTGGCTTGGTAGCAATCACCTTTACCCACTGAGCCATCTCACTGGTCCACAAATGAAATAATTATAACAAACTTTGCATTCTTATAGTCAAGTTTTTGAGAAAATTTCATTCCACAAGACACATTCTTGGCTTCTTTTATTTTTTCCATATGGACCATTTCAAAAATAGATTAACAGATTTCACCTTCTCCATGAAGGAGAAGCAGGACAATCCCATTTTTGTTGTTGTTGCTGCTGTTTTTTAAATGTTTCTTTTATATTTTATTTATTATTTTTATTTTATGTGTCTAAGTGTATTGCCTGCATATAGGTAAGTGCACCCAAGTTGTGCAATGCCCATGGAGGACAGGAGAGGCCATCGGATCCCCTGGAACTGGAGTTACAGACAGTTGTTAGCTACCATGTGGGTGCTGGGATTTGAACCCAGGTCTTCTTCAAGAACAACCATTGTTCTTAACTGCTGAGCCATCTCTCCAGCCCCGACAATCCCATTTTTAAGAGCTGTCAATTCTATTAGAGTAAAAGTTTTCAAACAATTATTTTATAATCTTTCTTTTCCCATATTGAAATGAAGGATCATTGCATCTTGCAGGAGAACTAACACCCTTCTCTCCATCTATCCCAAGTCCAGCACACTCAATGTATCTTTCTGGGACCCACAAAAATCCCCTCACAGAGCTCTAGGTTGTCCCTTGAGTAAGGGTGTAGAACTATCACTATCAAGAACTACAAATTTAGGGCACTGTGGTAGCTACTCTTTTGTTGATCTGATAAAATACTATGACCAAAGGCAACTTAAGGAACAGTTTATTTTGGCTTAGAGTTCCAGAATGCTAAATGTCCATAATGGCAGGAAAGGCATGGTGGCAGGGACAGAAGGAGAGAAAAAGAAAGAAAGAGAGAGGGGGGGAGAGAGAGAGAGAGAGAGAGAGAGAGAGAGAGAGAGAGAGAGAGAGGCTGGCTGGGGGTATAAATTCTCAAAGCCTACAATGTCGTACTTCCTCCAGCAAGGCTCTCATCTTAAAAGTGCCATAGTTTTCCCAAACAGCACCACCAACTGGGGACCAAGTATTCAAATACATGAGCCTAAGGGGATTCTCATTTAAACCACCACAGGCATGTTTCCTTAATGGCAAAGTAACACTTTAGTTAAAATTACCAACTTCAATAAAAACAATTTTTTAAGCAACAAGTTTGATGGGAAGCACAGTAACTAACAGTGGTCTGTTAGTTATCTATTACAATACAACGAGCCTTCCAACACAGTCTTAAAACAACAAGCTTTTATACTCTGAGTTTGTGAGGGTCAGGTATCTGGGAGCAGCTGAGCTAAGTGTCTCTGGCTCAGTGTTGCCCATGAGGATCAGTCACATCAAACTGTAGCCATCTTAAAGCCCAAGTGCTGCCTAAGCATCTGCCACCAAGCCCACTCACGAATACAGCTGTCAGTCATGCTTGGGCCTCTCAGCACATGGTTTCCCTGGAGTGAGAGAGAGACCTCAAGTGACTCTTTTATAATATAGCCTTGGATGTGGTAATTTACCAACATTGCTACAACCCAGGACAGGACTTAGCCTATAATCAGCAGGTAGTGTCATCTTGGAGGTCAGCAACCAGAAGCAGGGATTTCTGGACAGGAACATAGGTAAGGATCTCTGCATTTGTAAATAAGCTAAGTATGCCAAACCATTTCATGTTGTCATTTTATTAGATTGTTTCACAAAAATGAGAACATTTAACTGAAACTTTCTTAGCAACATGAAAAAAGATTTTAGTTATCTGAAACTCAGAACTTTACTTTATCCAATTTCTATATTAACCTGTATATGTTGGATTTACTTAACTGCTGAATGTGAATAATGTCCATTGAACACAATTACAGGTATAAGTAAATCTGAAAAAGACAGTCTTTGAATTCATGAATTAGCTTTAGCAAGAAAACAAATTAATAGTGAAGCATGATGGCATACTCCTTTAATTCTGGCACTTGGAAGGCAGAGGCAGGCAAATCTCTGTGAGTTCCAGGCCAGGAGTACATAGTGAGGACCCTGTCTCAAAAATTAATTAATTAAGTTATTAAATGAGAAAATTGGGTCACTACAATCAGATATTTCAGTAGAAAGTGTCTTTCTTAAAAACTTTTTGAGACAAGGTCTCCCTGTACCCCAGCTGGCCTAGAACTCTCTATGTAGACCAGGCTGGCCTTGAACTCACAGAGCTCTACCTGCTTCTGTCTCTGAGCTGGGATTAAAGCTGTATACTACTATGCTTGGTTCTGGAAGTGTCTATTTTAACTAATCACAGAGGCATGGTGTAGACTGAAAAATGTACCAGAGAATATACAGAGCAAGTATACATTTTTTAAAAAGTAAAGTTCCTGGAGGCTGGAGAGATGGCTCAGCACTGACTGCTCTTGCAGAACATCCGGGTTCGGTTCCCAGCACCCACATGGTAGCTAACATCTGTCCATAACTCCAGTTCCAGGGAATCTGATGCTGTCTTCTATAACCTCTATGGGCATTGCACAGCACAGGCACACTTAGATACATGCAGGCAATACACTCATACACATAAATTTAAAATTAATTTTAATTAATTAAATAAACTTAATTAAAGAAATAAATTTTTAAATTAAAGCCCTGTGTTAAACATTACTTTCTCATTAATAAGTGTATCATCTGTAAGTCATTCTACATTTCAAAACCTCAAGGGCAGAATGCTAATTTTATTCATTTGTGCTATTAAATTAAAATTTTTAAACAGCTGGGTGTGGTGGTACACAGATTTAATCCCAGCACTTGGGAGGCAAGGCCAGCCTGGTCTACATAGTGAGTCGAAAAGACAAAAAAAAAATTTTCTAAACAATTTACAAAGGCAATAAATGGGTGAATATAATCAAGGCACATTATATGCCTATATGGAAATCATAAAATTTATTACTCTGTATAATTAATATGTTAATTTTTAAATAAAGTAAAAAATTATAAATACCTTACAAATTTATGGCAATTTCAGAATAGTCAATAAACAATGAAAAGTTCTAATGTTCTCAAAATACTAATTACTGGGTCTGGGGAGATGGTTCAGTGGGTAAAAGCACTACTACACAAGTCTGACTACCTGAGTTCCATCCCTGAAACCCAGGTAAAAAGCCGGACGTGGTGGTGCATCCTCTGGTGAGGACAGGAGGTAGAAACTGGCTAGGCAGTTTAGAGTAAGCAGACCCCAAAGAAAAGGGACAAGTTTCTTTCTTGAGTAAAAGTTGGAAATGTCCTTGCTGGAGATGTTCAAAGCAAAAATGTCCCTGGTTCTGCCATGGCAAAAGGTTGGAGATGCCAAAAAAAGGATGTGATTTTCCTTATTCTTTTCCCCTAAAGGAGTACCTGTTTCCTGGAAACAATACTGAGGAGGTGACGGAAACTGCTCCACACCTGGAATGAGAACTGGACTGACCAGCTCATCCCCACTCCCCTTCCTCCATCCAGTAAAGCCTTACTAACTCCAAGGCAGAAGGCTCGACGGTACCCTATCTCCCGGGACCCCTTTTGCTGTACTACAGTTTCCACCCCCTCTTAATCCTACCTATGAATCTATAATAAACTTCTGTCTAAAATTCTCTCTCTAGTCCGTGTATTTCATGTTTCCAATTCATGAGATGATCACCTGAAAGCCTTCTGGGTAGCTTTGGGTCTGTCGAGTTTCCAAGATTCTAAGCCAAGTTAAACCCACCCAAGAGCTAAGAAAGGCTCTGTAGGTCTCAAAGAGAGGGAATATTCCCGCATCAGAGGCAGGAGAATGGGTGAAAGCTCACCAGTGACTAATCTGAAGCTTACTGAGCAGTGGTGACAGAAACAAGAGATCCAGCCTCAACAAAGTGGAAGGCAAAAACTGACTTATGAAACTTGTCCTCCAGCCTCCACATGCCACTGCCAAGAGCTAAGAAAGGCTCTGTAGGTCTCAAAGAGAGGGAATATTCCCGCATCAGAGGCAGGAGAATGGGTGAAAGCTCACCAGTGACTAATCTGAAGCTTACTGAGCAGTGGTGACAGAAACAAGAGATCCAGCCTCAACAAAGTGGAAGGCAAAAACTGACTTATGAAACTTGTCCTCCAGCCTCCACATGCCACTGTAGCATGTGTGAGCCCACCTCTCTGTCTCTCCCTCCCTCCCTCCCTCCCTCTGTGGTATGTGTTTATATGAGTATGTCCACCTGGATGTGGAGGACAGATGTTAGCATCAGGCATCTTCCTTGATTGTTCTC
>NW_008357637.1:2496944-2507387 GCF_000622305.1 Nannospalax galili | reverse complement strand
GTAATTATATGCCACATTGCATGTTAAGTTACTGTGACAGGTTGTACTCACTAATCTTGTTCTTTTCAATTTCTTAGAATATATTATAGCAACCTACAAATTCTGTGGATCTGAACAAAACAGACTGCTCAGAATCCTAGAGGTTAAGACAATAGCTTCCAGCATGTTTTAAGCCTATAAGCCTCACTGTCTTAATACAGTTTGCATATAAATATGACTCCTACAAAGATAAATGTAAATATATTTATATTGCATAATATATATTCTCTTAACAAAAATATGAGCTAAGCAAATAAAGGAGCTTTGAAAGTCCATATTCCTGTGTTCTACCATAATATCTATTTGTCCTTTTGAACAAACAGAGCTCCTGACAGCTTTCTAAGTTTTCAGGCACATGCTCTGCCTGCACCCCCGTTCCTGTGCTCCTTCCCAAATGATAACCTTGGTTGCTTCCATTAAGGAACTGAAACATAAATTAACAATGGAGGAGGGTGTCTGACCAATGCATTGTTAGGCCACTCTGTTGTACAAACTTCCCTTAGGTGCTTATACTAAGATCGACACAGTTTCCTAGGTACTGTAATCTCACAGGACCCCTGTGTATTATGGTCTATCGTTAATTGAAATGCCATTAGACAGCATTACAGAAATGTGCAAATCATACATTTAACAATTATTTATTAAGCATTTTCTGTGACCTAGCTTGAATTATTGCATTATTTGGCAATGTAAACAGAAAGGTTCAGTATAGGGGTAGGGTGAAAAAGGAGAACAGAACAGCCATCTTGGAATTCAAATCGTCTTGAAACTGTTCTGAAGTTCTGAAAAGACTATATAGGTCTTATGTCGATTGCAAGAGATGTCTTTATGTAGCTATTAAAAGTCACATTTCTGGAGGGAATTGCTCAGCTAGGGCAAACAACTTCAGAAATAAAACAAAAGGGTTTTTTTTTATTGAAAGTGATGATCTCAGGGTTAACATTTACAACTTCTAAAACAATTAGTTTTTCAGTGAAAGTTGGCCTTAGTCATAACTTAAACTAAATGAGTTCCAATGATCTTTTCAGTAAGAAACTTGCATGAGCTGAAACTAGGAGAGTGTTAATTCAAGTAAGAGTTCAGTTATCTAATGTGATTTTATGACATCAGAGTCCTCTGCAGGATGTGAACATAATGACCCCAGGGGCACTCCATAATGGTCTCTCCAAGGGCAATGAAGGCACAGGGCAGGGGACAATAAAAGTCAAAAATCACCTACTTGTAACTGGAGTCGCTGGACAATGTTGCTAATGACTGATACTCCCAGCAGAGGGCAGGCAGGGATAGGGAAAAAAAGAAAAAAAAAAAAAAAACGGAAATGAATGTCTTGATTTATTTTCAGGCAGACCTTGCTCTGCACAAAGTGCAAAAAATTATGTGTAAATTGAAACCACACATAGCCATCATAAAGATAATAACAATTACTTTTAGTAAATTTTGTCAAAATATTAAGACTGTCCATTATAAATACATAAGAAGGGCTAGAGAGACAGCTCAGCAGTTAAGAGTACTGGCTGCTCTTGCAGAAGACCCAGGTTCAAATTCCAGCACTCACATGGTGGCACATCCTTCCTAACTTTGAGTCAGCTTCTGGCATGTTAAACCTAGTATGTCTCATGTTATGAAAAATCTTCAAGAGTTGCTTTAGAGTGAAGATTTTTGCTAGCATCTCTTCCTCGTCACAGCCTCTTTCCTTGCTTACGTCACACAGTGCACCTGTGCCAAGCTCCCCAGGCTGTAGGTATCTAGGCTTTCCCATGGTAGCAGTGTCCACATGCCTATAGCCAGCACTTTCTTCTATCACTTTGCTTATGTCTGGTTTTAAATTCATTTGCTGCAATTTCATCATTCACCAGTTGCCTATTTTTAACCATTTATTTTTGGAAAATGTCAGGTGGGTTTACCAGGAAGACAAAAAGACAGCACAACTGTGTAGTTGGCTGTCCATGACTGAAGAGATATGCAGTGATTAATCAGGGACAGATTTTAAAAGAGTGATGTAATGGGTCACTAATCATTTTGTATAATATTTATAGAGCAACTTGTAGACTGAGCCACAAGTGAAGTTTGTACTTTATACAATTTCTGATACATGTAATGTACAAGGTGTCTTAGTCCATTGTGAGTTGCTCTAATGGAATACTGGACACTGGATAATTTGTTTTGAGCAGGATCTCACCATGTACCCCTGGCTTGCCTGGAACTCCCTAGGTAGGCCAGACTAGCCTTGAACTCACAGAGATCCACCTACGTCTGCCTCCTGGATACTGGGATTAAAGGTGTATGCCACTAGGCCCAGTTGAGATTGGGTAATTTATTTTAAGAAATAGAAATTTATTTATCATGGTTTTGGAGACTGGGAGGCCCAAGGTCAAGAGATTTGCTCCACAGCCTAAGGCAGAAGGAAAGAGACAGAGAGTGAGAACTAGAAACCAAGGGGAAGCTGTACTTACTTTTAAAATAAATCCACTCTTTCTTTTTGTTTAAATATTTTATTTATTATTTTTATTTTATGTGTATGAATGTATTGTTTGCATATGTGTAAGTGCACCTGTGTCATGCAATGCCTGAGGAGGTCGGAAGAGGGCATAGGATTTCCCTGGAACTGGAGTTACTGATGGTTATTAGCCTCCATGTGGGTGCTGGGTCTTCTACAAGAGCAGCCAGGGCTCTTAACTACTGAGCCATCTCTCCAGCTCAAAATCCACTCTTAAAACATTTTTTATTCTCTCTCTCTGTGTGTGTGTGTGTGTGTGTGTGTGTGTGTGTGTGTGTGTGTATGTAAACATGTGTGCACCATGACCTGTGTGAAAGTCAAGGGCAACTTCTTTTGGGAATAGTTTCAGTTTCTACCTTGTTGAGGAAAGCTGTCTCTTGATTTTGGTGCTGTGCACTGTACTCCAATATAGCTGATTCTCCTGTCTCAGCTCCCCATCTCGACATAGGAGTGTTGGGATTATAAATGTAAGCTACCACATCAGCTTTGTTATGAGTGTTTTGGAGATTTAACTCAGATTGTCAGGCTTGCTCAGCATGCACTTTTACCTGCTGAGCCATCTCTGTGGCCCAATAAAACCCCTCTTGCAATAACAAACTCACTTCTGTAATAATGACAGCATTAATAAGGTCCTCTCTTAATAAGGTTCACCCTCCCAAGCCTATTGCATTGGAGATTGTTTTAAACACATGAAGTTTGTAGGGAGCAGAACACATGCAAACCATAGTACCATGGAAACTGAGATTGGATCTGTGCTATGGGATGAGTGCAGTCATTTAGCTGGTTGGTGACTCAGTTGGTTGGTACATACTAGAACCTTGCCAAATGTTGTATGTGCAAGCCTACCACCACAAAAAATGTGTGAGCAATTTGCTGAAATTAAGTAAGGGTTAACTTCACAGCTTTATAGCAAATGTTCTGGGATTGAGAATTGCATTTCTCTTTCTTTTAATAAAATTAAGAAACTAAGGGGCAGCCAGCAAATCAGAGAATTTTGAGACATTAGCCCATCACCCAAGTCAAACATTGAACACCATAGGTCCCACACCTCTGTGCCATCTAAGGTTAATCAGAGAATCTAGACCTTCCTCATGTCAGACTATACTAACAAAATGCTCCACCCTCTCTCCTGATCCCCAGGGTGGAATCAGAGAAGACCAAGCTGCAGTCAAGATTTCCAGCCCTGACAAGCCATAAGGAAGTCCCCACCACTGTGAGGGACAGGAAAGACTAACTGAGGCATTTGGATTGAACTCATTCCTAGAAAAACAATGCACCCATCCTCCTCCCTGTTATGGTAAAGTCAGAGGAAAGCAGCTGGAGAGTTACTTCCATCACTGCCCAGTGGTCATGTGACTACCTCCATGGAATCAATGAAAGCCACCCAGGAAACATTAATGAGGCCCTCTGACTGCTCCTAGCCAGGGTGGGAGACTTAGAGAGGAGCTAGAATTACCACCTTCACCAGGTAGGAGGTCCTCCTCCCTCAAGGGCGTGAGTGGAGGCTGACTGGGAAACTGGAGACTTTGCCTCACTGGGCAGTACTGAGGTGGCTTTCTCCCCTTTGCTCTTCCAGCAAGCGCTCAGAAACATTCTTAAGCCTAAGCTTTAAATAAGGCCCAGTGTCATAAAGCATCAACTTTGGCATCCCCTCTGATTCTCATGGAGTCCCCTAGGCCACACTGTATGCTAAGGAGGTAACAGAGTGATTCTTTTACTGTGACTTGTTCATTCTGACACATAGACTCCAAGCATCATTAGTGTGCCCAACTTTCCCCACAACCCAAATTGAAGACAGCCCCTTTCAGTTATTGTTAACTGCCCTCATTTCTCTGGAGGTCAGACCAAGTCACTGGGAACAATATGGGGACCAGGGAACATAGAGGAGTCACTGCCACTGTCATTCCAGGGCCTCTGATGGAACCTGATTCTTCAAAGCTATGTCAGACACAGTAGGAGTGAATAAGCGAAGTGGGACCATTAACACATTCCTGACCCCTAATCTATAGCATTCATTTGTCCAAGAAAATGAAAGCAATTGGAAGAGGAAAAAGTGAGGAAATCGAGTTAAAGTGTGAGGTCTTTGAAGACATCAAAAGTGCTTCAGATATTACCCTAGGTAAGATGATTTGCTGGGCTTCTCTGCCAAAATGACTCTTTGTTTCCCCCATATTTATCTATTCTTATTTCAGTTCTATCATCCAGGGTACATGGTCTGCTTGGAGCAGAATGACTTACATTAGAGGATTGAGTTTCTAAAGGGAAAAGATTTGTACTTTCTGAGTCTTTGCTGTTTAATAAGTTTTGATAGGATAAGTATAAAAAATGGCTTTGATTGGCACAATCCATGTAGGTATTATTTTCCTATGGCTGCTATAACAAAATCTAAGAGTTTGGGTGACTTAAAGTAACAGAAATGTATTTTCTCACTGTTCTGGAGGGAAGAAGTCCAACATCAATAACAATGGGCTGAAATGAAGGTGTCAGTCAGACTATCCTCTGCCCAGAGCTCAGGGAGAAGCTGTTCTTTCCATCATCCAGCTTCTGGTGACTGCTGCATCCCTCCCCTTGCAGGTTTCATGTCTGTCTTCACCTTGTCTACGTGATATAAAACTTCCTTTACACCTCTCTGATAAGGGCATTTGTGATGCTGTTTAGAACGCACCAGGTAATCCAGAATGACTCCTCGTTTTAGGATCCTTAGTTTAATCACATCTGGAAAGATTCATTTTCCTTCTAAGCTAACATTTAAAGGTTCCAGGGATTAGGATCTGGTGATCTGGGACTGTGGTTTGAACAACCTTGTGCATGCCGAGCATGTATCTGACCACTGAGCCAGTCCCCTAGGAACTGATATTTTAGAGCCTGATATTTTGGAGAGACATCTCCTTGTACTTATGATAGGATAGCCTTTCAGGTTGGCATATGTGGAAAAGGCATTTCCAAGAGACTCTGGGCAGGGTACCAAGACCGTTACTTCAGCATGGTGGCCTGGATTATTCAGACCAGCTACCCTTGACAGCACCTAGAAAAAGCTGGATATCATTTTTAAAAACCTGTTTGAGTATATTGAAAACAGTAAAGGATTACAGAGCCAAAATCCAGGACAAGGAGGAACCCCAGAGAGTTAAGCCCCGTATTTTTGGATGTTTTCCCCTCTGAAGCATTTGCCATTTAAAAAAATAAAAAAAGGCAGTTAAAAGGCAGAGAAGCTGAATGGGGTAAGAGAGAACAGAGTCCGGCAATGAGAGAGCCCAGGTAAATTCCCCCACCCTTAGTTGAGTCCTAAGACAATACACCCCAGGTGCAGGGAGATTCAAAACAAGCCAGCCCAGCCTCCACCCTACCTCAATTCTTCACCCAAGCAAAGTTAACACTTATTGTTAGTGTCCCTGACTTCATCGGTGCCTAGAATCAACTGTAAATCCTTTCTGGAGGAAAGTAATACATTCAGTGGAAATATTTTCAAAATGAAGAAGCAATAGCAACATCATTAAAAGTACATATTAAGGATATTTCTCAGCAGCAGATGGGTTCTAAATGAGAAACCAAAAGGAACTCTTGCGTAGTTAAGTGATCTCAGCTAACACAGGCATGCCTAAGTACATGTTAGCACTTAAAAATAACCATTTCTAAGCTGGACGTGGTGGCACATGCCTGTAGTCCCAGCACTTGGGAGGCAGAGGCAGGCAGATCTCTGTGAGTTCAAGGCCAGCCTGGTCTACATAGTGAGTTCCAGGACAGCTCGGGCTACAGGGAGACCCTATCTCAAAAAAGACCAAAAAATAAAAAAAATAAAATAACTATTTCTGGGGGCTGGAGAAATGGCTAGCAGTTAAGAACACTGACTGTTCTTGCAGAAGACCCAGGTTCAAATCCCAGCACCCACGTGGCAGCTAACAACTGTCTGTAACTCCAGTTCCAGGGGATCCAACAGCCTCTTCTGTTCACTGCGGGCATTGCACAACACAGGTGCACTTACCTACAGGCAGGCATAACACTTATACACATAAAATAAAAATAATAAATAAAATAAAAAATTGTATCTTAAAAATAACCATTTCTGGAGATAAAAAGAAACTTAAAAAAGAATGCAAGTCACAAAACCAGTAACAGCCCTAAATTTGCATGTACAAATGATGCACATACAGTCCTCTGATAATGGGGGGATCATTGTTAGATAAACACACTGTAAGATTGGAAAATATAATAATATTGAAATTGCTTTAATGCACCTAACCTAATATTAATACTATTAAAACATGGTACTCTGTGGCTTCTGTTGTGTCCCTTTGTGATTGAGTGGCCACCTGGAAACTGTGACTCACTGCTGCTGCCCAGTCTTGTAAGAATATTTTAAGGCATATCACCAGCCCTAGAAGATCAAAATTTTTTTAAAAATACGTTTACTTATTTATCTGTTTGTTTATATGTGCATGTGAGGGTGGGATGGAGGTCAGAGGACAATTTGTGGAGCATTGATTCTCTCTTTCCACCCTGTGGATGCCCAAGATTGAACTCAGTTTATCAAGCTTGGCAGCAAGCACCTTTCACCCACTGAACCATATTGCTGGCCCCCAAAATTCAAAATTTGATGTACACTTTTTGTTGAATGCTTATTGTTTCATGGCATTATAAATTTAAAAATTGTGAAGTTGAGTCACCATAAGTTGGGGATTGTCTGTATTCAAAACAGGTAAATAAATAGAAATAAAGCCCTCATATTCTAAAAATAAATAAATAAATCAAACAAGTAAAATAGCAGCTTGTGATGGTTAATTCTGATTGTCAACTTGATTGGACTAAAAAATGCCAGGGACTTTAGTGAGGCTCCCATTTGGGTGTATCTCTGAGGGCATTTCCAGAAAGGGCTGGCAGGGAAGCAAAGACCCACAAGGGCAACACCAACCCATGGTCTGAGGTCCTGGGTCAATAAAAAGAGGAAAAAGAGAAAGCCAGCTAGGTGCTAACATTCTTCCTCTGCTTCTTGATCTACCCAGGTGTGAGCAAGCAGCACACTGCAGCCATGACAGACTATATCTTCCAACTGTGAGCCAGCCTCACCCTCTTCCTGCCTTTAGATGCTTTTTGTTGGTATTTGGCAATGAGAAAAGTAACTAACACACCATTCCTTTAGACTCATGCTCTGGTAAGATAAAGCACAGCCAGCTTCAACAACTGTTCTCACTCCATGTGACAAATCAGTCACCTTGGGTTTTGAATCTCCTTCACGTCTACCACTAACTCCTACATCAACATGGTTGACTAACTCGATCCCATTAGACTTCATACAACTCAAATGCCCAAGTGACTCAGGGAATTCATTTGACTGAATCCGTTTGGATAGTGTCCTGTCCCTTGCCTGACAAGGTTTCATTAAACTTAGCTTGCTCGTGTTTTAGTTAAACTATATTGAGTTTCGGAGGGAGCAGGGGTTAGGACCTCATATAGGCCAGGTTGGCCTCCATTTCTTAAGTGCTGGCATTAGAGGCATGTACAATATCAATTTTTATCAAGAAGCTATAATAGCAACTTTTGTATACAAACATGGGTAGAAATATGGGAAGGAGACCAGGTGCAGTGGTGTACACCTTTAAGCCCTGTGCTCAAGAGGCAGAAGCAGGCAATCTCTGTGTGTTCCAGGCCAGCCTGGTCTATGTACTAGGTTCTAAGCCTGCCAAGACTACACAGTGAGACCCTGTCTCAAAAAAGGGGCAGGGGGTGGTCACCAAGAGGCTTAAATAAATAAATAAATAAATAAATAAATAAATAGGAACTATCAGAAGGACTGTTATACAGAGCAGGTAGTGCTTGTGCTTGAAGAGCAGAATTCGAGGGGAGAGTGGACCAAATAGGTGGTATTTTTGTTGAAACTCTTTGCTTTTTGTGCTGGCAAGATGGCTTAGCAGGTAAAGGCATTTGCTACCAAGCCTAATGATCTTAGGTCAATCCCCAGAGCCCACATGGTAAAAGAAGAGAACCAACTCCCACAAGTCATCTTCTGATTTCTACATACATGCTGTGGCACATGTGTGTACACACATACACCCCACACATACATATACATAAATAATAATAGCAAATAAATAGATATTTAAAAAAACTAAATAAGACATGGTGTCTCACCCCTTTAATACTAGCATCCTGGAGCCAGAGGCAGATGGATCCCTGTAAGTTCAAGGCCAGCCTAATCTACATAACAAGTTTCAGGCCAGTCAGGGCTACCTAGTGAGACCCTGTCTCAAAAATAAAACAAAACCAAAAAAAGTCAAGGCATTCTCTTCAAAGCTTCTCCTACTGCTTGCCTTATAATCACTTGGGGGAGCTTCTTAAAAGAATAACAAATAAGATAGAACCTGGGTGCATAAGAGGTTCTGATTTACTTGGTCTTGGGAGAGGCCTGTTCATATGCACTGTTGAATATCTATTCTTGTGGCTACAGTGTGCAGTTAAAGCAGAGGGCCATTGCCTAAAGCAGGAGTGCTCAAAGTCCCAGGCTGCATCAGTATCACCTTGGAACCTGTTACCAATACAAACTTTCAGGCTTCCCCTGGCACTAAAGAATCAAAAATTCTAAAGATTCTACCTGTATTTTGCCCCTGCATGTAATCCTGATGCACACTAAGGTTCATACCATTAGACTTAAACAGAAGTGTTCAGGGGAATGCAGTTGATGAATGAGGCGGACACAGCTGGTGGAGTCTTGACAGGGTATAGGACGCTTTGTGGTGGTTTGGATAGAAGATCTCATCTCACCACTCTCAGGGAGAAAGATGTTTCTCTTTGTTCAGACAGGGTCTGCTGTGTAGCACAAGCTGGCCTCCAACTCTGTATCCTTCAGCCTCTGCCTCCTGAGTGCTCAGATTACAGGTTGCATATACACTACACCAGCTCAGATGCTTTTCTAAGTTTACCTAAAATGGATCATACTTTTGTGAAATGTCATTTTCAAAGTAGCCTGAACTTTCATATGTACACTTTTTTTTTCATGAAATGATGGAGATTCTTGAGAGGGGAAAAAAGGATCAGGGGAAAGATGAAAGTCTAGAGCGCCTACATGTTTGGTAGAACAAAGTGGGCAACTAGCCATGCATACCACATGTAGGTGACTATAAACACAATGCAATATTAAATTGGTTGGTTTTAAGAATCATTACCTGTAGCCCTCTAAGGAGGCCCTGATGACTTTTTTCTTTATAATAAAAAGTGACACAGCAGCCTGACAGTCACTCTAGGCAGAGATAGGATCATGCATTTTGAGCCCAGATTGTACTTCAGAAAGAACAAGTGCTGGAATTTTGATCACTTTATAGTTTCCAGCTTTCCAATGAGGTACTTCTTGTGGTTGCCATGGTGAGTCCTCTGGGCAGTATTTTTAATTCTCCTCATTAGCAAGTAGCATATGGTGAGGTTACACTGTGCATTTTTTTGCAAGAATAATAACACTGGAAACTTGCAGTGTGAGTGAGAGACAGGCAATTCAATTTCTACTGCGTGAGGGCAAAACCGTCTGAGCAAGAACATTTCCTCCATCATAGGGCCTCAAGGATTAGTCATACTTAGTAAAAGATTAAGGTCACACTAATTATTTAAGTAGATCCTCAATCATAGGGCAAGGCCAATTTAAGTGCTAAGGCCAGTTAACATATCTAAATATCTCCAAAGACTATATCTTAATTAGCACAGGCATGGTGAGCTCAGCTTAGATTATAGAGCATCACTGCTCAGTGCCCTGACCCACGGAGCAACAGCGTGGGCCACCGAGACTGAACCTGGAGGAATGAATAGACAGGGGGCATGAAGAAATGGAGACAAGACAGTATTCTGATCAAGTCTCTTTTTATTGAGCAATCACAGTGTTAATATAGTAAAGCGGAGGGTGGGGGAAGGTAAAGGGTGGAGAGAAG
>NW_008357637.1:2453012-2496514 GCF_000622305.1 Nannospalax galili | reverse complement strand
TTTTTTGTATAGTGGCTTTGAGTGTTTGGTGGGGACGTTCAATTAATCCCTGTCCCTGGGGGTTGTAAGGAATACCTGTAGTGTGTTTTATATGGAATTGGTGGCAAAATGTCTTAAATGCCTGGGAGGTGTAGCCGGGCCCATTGTCTGTTTTAAGTCTTGTTGGTTTGCCCAGGACTGTAAAACACTGAAGCATGTGTGCAATTACATTTTTAGATGCCTCCCCAGCTTGGGGTGTGGCAAAAATAAAGCCACTAAAGGTGTCTATGATGACATGAACTTATTTAAGCTTTCCAAATTCAGTAACATGAGTAACATCCATCTGCCAAATCTCACTTGGTAAGATTCCTCATGGGTTGACACCCAAGTGGGGAACCGGTAACATGGTCACACATCCAGGACATTGCTTAACTATCTGGCGGGCCTGTTCCCTAGTAATTTTGAACATGAGACGTAGGGTGTTAGCATTAAGATGGTGCAGGGTGTGTGCCTGCTGTGCCTCAGAAATAGGGTTGGCTTGAGCTAAGAGTGCAAGGCGGGTATTTGCATCAGTCAAGGAATTGCCCTGAGTCAAAGGCCCAGGGAGATCAGAATGGGCTCTTAAGTGTCCAATGAAAAAGGGGACCTTCCTTTCATGTATTAAATCTTGTAATTTGCAAAAAAGAGGGACAGCATTAGTGGAGGGTTTTATATAGGGAGCAGTTTCCAAAAGTGGTATGGAGGAGGCTACATAGGCACTGTCTGTATAAAGATTAAATGGGGAGTGGGAGAGTCTGACAAATACCTGAATAACAGCATATAACTCTACAAGTTGGGCAGATTTAAAAGGGGATTGTTCAGTAAACTCTTGATTATCTATAATATAGGCAGCGGTTCCATTGGAGGATCCATCAGTAAAGACTAGCGCTGTGTCAGGAAGGGGTCTGGAGGAGGTGATGATGGGAAATACAAAGGGATGTAGCTGGGCAAACTGCAGCAACTTGTTGGCAGGAAAATGGTTATCAATCTTGCCATAAAAGGATGTGAGGGTAATGACCCATTCGTCATCTGTCTTTATAAGCCAGTTTAACTGGTCTTGGGTATAAGGAAGTATCAGGTGGTCAGGGTCTCTACCAAAATACGTCCAGCTCTTCTCTCTCCCTGCTTGAATTAGTTTAGTAACTAGAAGGGGATAAGTGAGAAGCACCTTGGAAGGGGAGGCAGGTAAGTGTATCCATAGGAGGGGATTCTCTTGCCATAATACCCCGGTGGGTGAGTGTGGAGTGGGACAAATTATCAGGGAGAAAGGCTTGTTATAGGCCATATAGGTGACCTGTTGTTGTTGAATGGCCGCTTCAACTATTTGAAGTGCCTTTGAGGCAGCAGGGGTTATGTGTCGGGGGGATAAGGGATTTGTTTCTCCTTGAAGTATATCAAAGAGTGGTTTAAGTTCTGCAGTAGTAAGCTTTAAGTATGGCCGTAGCCAATTTATGTCTCCCAGAAATTTTTGGAAATCATTAAGCATCTTAAGATGAGAGGTTTTTAACTGTATTTTTTGCATTTTTATTTGTTTATTATGTAATTCAAACCCAAGATAATAATAGGGTTCCTGGAGTTGGATCTTATCGGGAGCAATCTTTAGGCCAATGGCCTCTAACTGTTGTGTAAGGTATTGACTGCATTCAAGGACTTCAGAGGCAGATGCTCCTGCTAGAAGGATATCATCCATATAATGAATTATACATATATTAGCCCATCGTGCGTGGGTGGGGCTGAACATCATCAATCAATTGTTGGGAGAGTTTATAGTAGGTGTGGGTGGCCATCCCCAAGCCTGCAGTTCCAGTAGCCAGCCCGGCGGTTATGCCGAGTGTTATCATTAAGGGAATCATTTGGACGGCTCTTTTGGGACGGCCTCCCACGTATTCAAAGGCAGGAACGGGGAGGGGCTTGCTGCCTAGAATGATATCTAGATCTGGAAATAAGACGGCGAGGGCACATTGACCTGTCCAATTGACCGGAAGGAAGTTATGTGCCCATCCGCCCCCACAGACAAAGACACTCCCAGCAGGTGGGCAAACATCAGCATCATATGAAACAGAAATGTTTGAGCTGCAGGAAGTTGAATAAATGTTCCCCAAATCGACACGGGAGCCATTTGGGTATGGTGTGGCAAAAACACAGAGTCCAGGTAATATGGGCATGGATTGGACTCGTATGGGAGGAGCTAGGGTGCAATTGTGGGGAGGCTTAAATAGCTCAGACTCTGAGGTATTGGAGATGGTGGAAGTGTTAATGATCACAGCAAGGGGTTTGGGGGGTCCAACCTTTTGGCAGATCCAGCAGTCCTCGGCTATAGAGGGGGCTGTATAGGGTCTCTTATTCCCTGAGAGTTCCTGCCTAGTCCCTGTCCAGGCAAGAATCCCTGTTTTAGCATTTGACGAGTGATTATCTCATTGGGGCTGCACATCAGAAGTTTTATCTGAGATAGAATATCACGACCCCACAGGTTAAGGGGCAGCCCTGGTATGATGTAAGGCTTAACTTGGCCTGTATTTCCTTCCTTATCTTTCCAAGTAAGGATCTTAGAACTCTGCTTAGGGTGGGAGGTTTGGTCTGTTCCTTTTAGATGAGTCATGGAGACCGTGCATGGCCACTCCTTAGGCCAGTGTCGCTCAGAGATAATTGTAGCATCAGCCCCAGTATCAATGAGTCCCCTAAAGGGCTTATCATCTAGCCACAGGGTGAGCATAGGCCTATCTTCAGTAACTTGTTGTGCCCAATGTATCTCTGAAGGCCCGGGAGGCCTGGGGGGGGGGGAATACTAGAGTGGGCATCTGTATTGGTAGGGAGTAGTAGGAGGTATGCAATCCGGTCCCCCTGATTAATTTTTATGGGCCCAAGAGTGGAAAGGGCTAAAAGTGCAAGTTGTCCAGTGAAGCTATTATCTATTATTCCCAGGGCTATTTGGAGACCTTCCAAGAGCATGCCTCCTCTGCCTATTACATATCCTGTCAATTCAGGTGGAAATGGCCCAAAAATATCTGTGGATATGAGTTGAAACCCTAGTTCTGGAATTAATATTGTAGAGGTGGAGGCACAGAGGTCCAATCCGGTACTCCCAGGGATAACTCTGAGGAGGGAGCTAAATTCCTGATCTGTGCTGGTGGGGTGAACCTGATAGCCCCAGGGTTCAATCCCTTTGATGGGGCCAGGGGCTGGCCCCGTGAGAAGTTTCCCTGCCTAGGGGCTAGGGTTTTTCCTTCATTATCAGTTTTAGAGCAGCATTCATTGGCCCAATGGCGCCCCTTTTTGCACCTAGGGCAAATGGTCTTGGGCAAGTTCCCTGCTGGCGAGTAAGGGGTTTCCCTTCCACATCTGTCCTGGAGCGACACTCATTAGCCCAATGAAATCCTCTCTTGCATTTGGGGCATATAGTTTTAGGACGATCCCTGGCTGGTCGCAGCCCTGTAGGGCATTCTTTAGAGAAGTGCCCAGGTTGTTTGCAATTGAAGCAAGTTTTATCCCTAGTAAAATTTTGGAAGGCAGCTCCTATCGCGAGGCCCATTGCATGGGCTGTCCCAATTCCTGAACATAGTTTAATGTAGTCAGAAAGAGGGCCCTGCCTGTGGGGCCTGATGGCTTCTTGGCATGCTGAATTAGCATTTTCATAGGGCAAGTGTTTAACAAAGGCACTATCTTCAGATTCCCTGACTAATCTTTCGGCCACCTGGTGAGGCGGCTGATAAAGTCAGCATATGACTCCTCTGGCCCTTGGCGTATCTTAGCTAGCGAGGAAGTGGCGGGCCCCTTAGGGGGAAGATGCCGCCATGCCTTGAGTGCAGCATTCTGTATCTGAGCTAAGAGGCCCGGGAGAAAGGCAGCCTGTACCTCGTTGGAGTCATAGGGGCTACGACCCAAGAGTTTGTCTCAGGTCCAGGAGCGTGACTCCTTATTCTCTTTGTTGCGCTGTGCAGTTTCCCTACAGTTTTCCACAAAGTCTGTGTGCCATAAAACATAATCCCCTCCTGACAAGGTGGCCCACACCAGGGAAAGCTAATCGTTGGGCGTGAGCCAGTTTTCACTTATGTTTACAAGGAGGGCTAGTGTGTACGGGGCGGTAGGCCCATAGCTTGTCACGGCTGATTTCAGCTCTTTTAATTCTTTAAGTCTCAATGGGCTGTGTTTATTTCGGGTGGAGGGGGTCTTAAATTCCTCATCACTATCTGACCCGCTTCCCTCAGAGCCAGAACATTCATCACAGGGCCCTGGGCCCTCAGATAGCTTGATTTCAGTTTCCTCGGAGAGGCCAGTTTCGTTTTTGTCGCGGCTCCGGGTAACAGGAAAGGCTAAAATAGGATCCTTGAGCCTTTTATGTTTTTGTTTCTCAGTTTTTAATTTGTCTCTCTCTCTAGGAGAAATGGTCAGGGTAAGTAGCTCAGCGTCAAGAGCCTGTATTTCCTTGACTAGTTGCAGATGTTCCCTCTTTTGTTCAAGAATATTACGAAGAGAGGAAACATCTTGGGTAAGGGAAACTTTGGCCCGACGAAGGGGATCTGAGTGTGGTGTTTTTGAAAGGGGGAAGTTATGATTATAAGGTGGTGGCCTAGAGCCTTCAGAAGGTTCTTTTAGTTCTGAATTTTGGTAAGGAGCAAGGTTGGGGTAGATTCCCTCCTGTGTGGGGGAGTCCCTATTAATGTTGGTCTGTTTGGGTTCAAGGACTGGGAAGTTGTTCTCTTCTACTACTTGTGATTCTGGGGGGCTCTCACTCCCGGGGGGCAGTTCCTCGCACGGCGTTGTTACACGTGCTCCGTCCTTGAGGATTTCCTCTCCCCTTTTAACGATCTCCCGAATATCTGGGTCTAAGGTATGGGTCTCAAGGATTTCTCGGATAAGGTTCCAATAAGAAAAGGCAGTTATGGGAACCTTCTCAGGTCCAAAGGTCCGATAATAATCCTGAAGTGCATCGCCTACTCTTTTCCATCTTTTTTGGTCAATTGTCCCACACACACACACACACACACACACACACACACACACACAAATACAATAATTAAAAAAAATAGTGAAATAGGGCAGGGCATGGTTGGTGCACACCTTTGCTCTCTGCACTTGAGAAGTAGGTGGATTCTCTGTGAATTTGAGGCTAACCTGATCTACATAGGGAGTTCTAGGACAGCCAGGACTACATTGTGAGAGCCTGACTATAAGAGTAACATTATTAAACAAAAGAAAACAAAGCAGGCAGAATGACAATGCCAGCCTCCAAGCCCCATCCTTAAGGCTGGAAACTGCCACTCCATATCTCCCTTTTGGAGACCCTAGTGTCAAGTATGATATCTAATATTCTTTCTGGAAAGACTTCGTGGAGTCTTCAAGACTACATGCAGGCTGGGCATGATGGGATACACCTATTGTCATAGCACTTGGGAGGTGGAAAAAGGAGAATCAGGAGTCCAAGATGCCCCAACCCGCGGAGCAACAGCGTGTGGCACCGAGACTGAACCTGGAGGAATGAATAGACAGGGGGCACGAAGAAATGGAGACAAGACAGTATTCTGATCGTCTCATTTATTGAGCAATCACAGTGTTAATATAGTAAAGCGGAGGGTGGGGGAAGGTAAAGGGCGGAGAGAAGGCGTGGGGAGTGGAGGCAGCAAGGCCCTGCTGGGGAATTTCTACTACAGTCATGAGCCCTGGTGATTTCACAAGATAAGGAAGTAAAATGTAGTAAATCAGGTCAAGAAAAACATGTTTTTACAAGGCCACCTGGTTGTTTCAAACTGGGGCAGGGGTACACTTAAGACTTGGCCTCCAACAGCTCAGCATATTCTAAAGATGAGCAGGACATTTTCTCAATCCATCATGATTAGCAAGGCAAGAGTTACATACTCGGGAATCTACAGTCACATAAGAAATATTCTTAATATGGTAGACAGTGGGGAAGCTGCATATTTACAGGAGAAAATATTGGCAGGATTCTACCTGGATCATTTGTGACATTTAATCAGAAGGATGAAGAATTATTTAGAATAATTTGAAATCTAGGCATGGTGGCACACTCCTGGAAAACCCAGTCAGTACTCAGGAGGCTAAGGATAGAGAACCTCATGTTTGAGGCCATCTTGGGCTACATAGTGAGACCCTGTCTCAAAAAAATTATATATTTTTGAAGAGAGTACAATGTCATGAATAAGTCCTCTGACTGAGGATATTGAGAAACTCCACTAATTATTTTAAGATCTATTTATTTATTTATTTATTTATTTATGCATTGATGCATTGATGCATTTGTGCATGTATATGTGTGCATCTGTGTGACTATAAGTATGTGTATATGGGTGCCAAGTGTCTGTGCATACACAAAGGCCAAAAGAAGAGACTGGATACCCAGGAGCTGGAGTTACAGGTGTTTGTATAACACCCAGCCTGTTAAATGGTGCTGGGATCCAAACTCCAATCATCACTATTATACAGTAAGGGCTCTTAACTGCTCTCCAGCCCCAACAGTTCTTTATAAAAAGATGTTCATTGGAAGAATTTCAGCAATACAGAAATATAAAGCAGTACAGTTTACTCTTAGAAAAGAAATCGGAGAAGTGGGACAGATATGTGGAGAATATTAATGGAAAAGAACCACTTGTTATTGGATGTGATTAAGTCTTAACATGTCAACAATCTCACGTCATCATAGTAAAGCATTTCATGGCCATTGTGGATTTTCATTGATGATTAACCTCTCCATCAGATTGTGAGAACAAATGAATCCAAACGGTCCACAGAGATGTTCTATCACAATTCATTTTACTAACATTTTATATGCAATTATGTAGATTTGTACAACACTAAAAATTTAAAATTAAAATACTAAAAATCATTTGGGGAGCTAGATAATGGATTAATTTTCTACTGCTGCACAGCAAATTGCCACAAAGTTATTGGCATAAAACAAGACAATTTTTCAAACTCCCAGTTTCTTTGGGTCAATTCAGGCACAACTCAGCTGTGTTCTCTGTTTAGTGCCTCACCATCCTGCAATAAAGGTACCAGACAGGCTGTGTCCCTCAGATGGAGGCTCAGCTAGGAAAAGATCCTCTTCAAAACTTACTCAAGTTACTGGCAAAAATCTGTCTGCTTGGTTGGGCATGGTGGTTCACGCCTTTAATTCCAACATTCAGGAGGCAGCGGCAGACAGATCTCTGTGAGTTTGAAGCCAGCCTGGTCTACACAGCAAGTTCCAGCCCTGCCAGGGCTACATAGTGAGAGATCTTATCTCAAAAAGCAAACAAAAAACCTCAAATCTGTCTGTTTATAACTGTGGGACTGAGACTAGCTTCTGCATGGCTGGGGGCTGTGCTGCAGTTCCTAGTTCCAGCAATGCCTGCCACCTGGGCTTTCCCAACGGGGCTGTCTACTTCACTGAACCAAGGAAGAGAACCTCTACAGCAGCCAGCCAGCAAGATGGAGTCACGAGCAACACAGTATCATCGTGGGAGCAGCATTCATCTGCTCCACCATATCCTGTTGGTGAGAGGCAACAGGTTCCATCCAGAAGAGATGACAAGAGAGAATTGTCCAGTAGGAAACAGGATGAAAGAAGAGAAGGGCTTAGACCCTGTCCATTAAAAGTAACACATTTATCTTGTCTGGGTTTCATTTTCCCCATCTGTTAAGCAGGAATTATAGTCTCGAACCCATGGACTACAGTACGGATTAAGTTAATGTGGATCATAGAGCCTGGCATATGGAAAGTCCTTAAGACAGTAGTTAACTCCTTAGTTGTACTCTTCTCTCCCTTTGCCTTATAGTGTGACTGCATTTCTTTTACTTCCTATCTTTCCAATGTTTGTTTACTCCCTTGAAGAAATAGTACTCTAGGGGCTGTAGAGATGGCTCAGTCAGTAAAGTAGTAAAGTGTCATGAACACACAAGAACCTGAGTTCAATCTCCCAAAACCCACATAAAAAGACCTCATGGAGTAGCACACATTTGTAATCCCAGCACTGGAGATGCAGAGACAGGCAGATCCCTGGAGCTTGCTGGCCAGTCAACATAGCCTACTTGGCAAGTTCCAGGTCAGGGAGAGACCCTGCCTCAAAAACTAAGGTGGATGGCTACTGAGATATAATATCAAAGGTTGTCTTCTGGCCTCCACATGCAGATGCACATGCACACACACTCACACTCTAAAAAAAAAAAAAAAGCAACAAAAGAAGGAAGGAAGGAAGAGAAGGACAGAGGGAGGGAGAGAGAGGGACAGAGGGAGGGAGGGAAAGAAGGATAGAGGGAAGGAGGCATGGAGGGAGGGAGGGAGAAGAGATCCCAATGGCTTCTGAGTCTGAATGCTAAGTGGTTAAGTTGGGGGGGGGAGTTCTCTTCTGGTCTTACTAATTTAAAATAGTACAGGGTTCCTACTTAAAGATACTATAAAATACATTTCTCTTCACTCAGCCTTAGGGCTCAGGAAAAGCTTTATTCTGGACACCAAGGATTCGTTTCCTACAGCTGAGGTAAGGAAAATGAAAGCCAGCCTTCTGTCCTCCCATTTGTCTCCACAAGTCTGCCATGGATACTTTCTCGAGCTGGGATGGATGGACCTTATATTCCCCCAACATCAGTTTGATGTCCACAGTGGGGATGCTGCACACAACAAGAGAATATGAAAGGTTGCTTTCTCACATATTAGGGAGAATAGGATAGACTCCCAAGGTCTGTAACTGACTTGGAGGGGGGCACTTTGGCTTTTATCATGGTTAGGGGATGGGTCAAAGAATCCTGTGTGGAGGTGAGGCTGTGTGGACTGAATATGCCGGGGGAGGTGCATTCAGGGAATTAGAGGGATTGAGGGGGTGGGGTTGGGAAGGTGGGGAGATGGGAGGAATTTGACTCATGCCTGTAAAGAGACTGAGGCAAGAGTACTGCCACAAGTTTGAGGTCAGCCTGAGCTATATAACAAGGTACTGTCTCAACGAAACAAAACAAAACAAAACAAATAAAGCCATTTCAAGTAGACACAGCCAGACTCTATTAGACCTTCGTCAACACTGAGAAAAGGAAACTGTAGCTGTGTGCTCTGACTGGGCCTTGACCCCATCTCATTTGGAGTTATGTGGAACATAAGTAGGAGGGGCTGTACTAATGCTATTGAAAAAAAGGGCAGACTTACTACTCTGTGGCAGCGTGCACTAGGTACCTGCTAAAGCTTCACATACGTCAGCTAACGTAGCTCTCACAATGACCCTATGGGATGAACTAATATTGTTCTCACTTTAGAGTACTGATGCAGGTGTGAAACCTGGGAAAGAGAAAGAGGGTGGACTAAGACAGAAGTCTTGGTCCTTGGGACATGCATCTGGGATTCCTGCCTCAACCAGTCATTGCTCTGAATAGAAGTGGTGGTCTTGAAGGCTGTCTGAACAGTGTTTTCTGTAGCAGCTTTCTTCAAAGGAGACCACAGCGCACCCCCTTGGCTGCTGTGAGCTCTGATTCCTGTTAACACCCATTTGAGAGACTTGCCAGAGAATGAAACTCCTGCTTAATAACATTTTTGCCTCCTCCAACTCTATTACTTTGACCATAATAGCACTTGATTACCAAAACTATCATGCAAGTCCTCAATGGATACAGTTAAACATCTAGCACCTAACACAGACCCTGGGATTTTGTAGAAACTCCTGTCATTTTGTTTGAGATGAATTTCTTAGGAGTCTAAGATACACATTGAAGAAACAGGACATGTGAGTGCCAAGCTGAGGAATTTGAACTTGATTTAACAGGCACTGGAAAGACTTTTTGAGCAGTAATGTGATACTGAAAATAATTATGTGCAACTGTCCAGCATCTGATGAAGTAGGAGGGAGATTTGCAGGGGATTTGATAGAAAATAAAAAGTCACCAAAGATAATCAGGATTTGTCATGGACAAGTCAGATTGGGAGTACTTATAAGGTTCTGGACTTAGTGCTGATTTGGCTCATTTGGAATGATCAAATGTATCATGCAATACCAAGGACATTTTATTAATGTGTTACCTGAGCAATATCCCAGTGAAGCAAATACCATTCTCATTTTACAAACGAGGAAACCAACTCATAACTATTTAAGAGATTTATGTAACCTGAGGCTTTGTCTTCATTCATTCATTCAACAAATGTTTTTGCCCAGCTGGTGAGGGATACAGAAATCAGATCACGAAGGGTCTTTAGGTCAGCTTCCAGACACTAACCAAGAGGAAAGAAGGGAAAACAGGAAACAGAAGTTTCCATTTTCCAAAGCTCCCACTGCCTTTGGGTGTGGTCTGTGAGCAAAGTGTCTGTCCAAGGGGCTGCTCTGAAGACTCTAGAGGAGTTCGGGGCGGGGGCGTTGGGAGGGAGACAGAAGAAGGAAGTAAGAAATTTTCAGAGATATTCTCAAATCTTTAGGGACTGGTGATTGATTGAACTCAGGGCGAAGGAGAGGGAGGTGGTAAAAATAACTAACAGGGTCTGGCAGGAGCAACTGAGTGGATAATGATGCCACTTGCTGAGATCAAGGATGTAGGTAAAAGAGCAGATCTGGAGGGAAGATTGCACTCAGTCAACCCCTTAATCCCAGTTTGATTAAAGTCGCCAGGGTATCGATTCCCAAGCCACTCAAGATGACTGGCATCTCCAGCTTGATTTATCAGTCTCGTAAATACCTACAAAGTTTTCATCTTCTCCCCCAAATCCACCCTCCTCCCTGCCACCAGTTCCTTCTCTGAAATAGAGCTGACATTACCCCTGTGGCTCAAAAACTCTAACTCCATCCTCCATTTCAAGAGACATAATCCGAACATTTGATATGGAATGCTATGCGATGAAAACCTTTTGTGTCTGTCCAGCAGGCCTCCAGGGCTGCTCTCATCAGCACCTGTCTACTGTATATATTCTCCCACCTCTGCATACTCCCAGTAGAGGAATCCCTCCATTCTTTCTCCTGGCCACAAATGCTGCTGAGCAGCATGGGGCTATGCAACTCTAGCTATGGTAGGACCAGTGTTTGCCAACACAGCACACTCTGCTGGCTGCCTCCTTTTCTCCCAGGCTGCTCCTACTCAGTTACTTTGCTGATTTTTCCTTATTTCCCTAACTTTTCTGTGTGTATATGTATATGTATGTGGGTGAGGGGAGCACGTGTGCATGCACGTGTGTGTGCAGGCATGTGGAGACCAGAGGTCAAACTTGAGCCCTATCTTGGGTGTTGCCCACCTTCTTTTTTGAGACAGGGTCTCTCTCTGACCTGGAACTTGCCAACAGACTAGGCTGACTGGCCAGTAAGCCCCAGGGATCCACCTATCTCTGCCTCCCCAGTGCTAGAATTACAAGCTCGTGCCACCTGCTCAAGCTTTTATATGGGTGATGGATATCAAAGTCAGGTCCTCATGCTTGCATGACAAGCACATTAGCAACTGAGCTATCTCCTCAGCCTCTATTTCCCCAACTTCTTAAAGATGGAGAGCTCCAGGGCTCAGTCCTTTGAAATGTTCTATAACCATATTCTCTCCCACAGTGGTCTCATCTATTTCTATAACTTTAAATAAAATCTATGCACTAATGATGCCAAATAAACATCTGTGGAAAGACATTTCCATAAACCTCAAACTTCCAGTTCCACATGTCTATTCAACATCTTCACTTGGAGACTGACATCTCAGATATAATGCATCCCAAACATAAAGCCAAACATAAACCCTGTTCACCACAAATTCCCCAACCATGTAAAGTTTCAACAAGAAAAACTCTGAAGGCAAATGATTCATCTTTTCTTCTTAAATCCCACATCCAATCTGTCATTGAACACTGTGGGTTCTGCCTTCAAAATACCTTTGGAGCTAACCACTTTGCATTTCGCAGCTGCCTTCTTGGTCTAAACCACCACTGTCTAGACTATTGCAACATCCTTGTCATTGGTCTTCTTGATTTTGCCCTTGATCTTTGTCAGATTTAGGGTAAAGTTAGATTCAGAAAACAGAAGCACACCCCAAATCTCAATAGTTTAAAGAACAGAAAGTTTCTCCTTTTTTATATACCAGTCTGGGCTGGGTTCGAGTCTACAAACAGCCTCCACCATAGGATGGCTTAGCTCTTGGGTAATAGCTGCTCTGCCATCATCTAGTCATGTGGTCTATGCACACATGCAAGTGCAGAGAAACAGGAAATATGGCCTGCAACGGTTAGCATTGATTGTCAACTTGACAGGATCTAGAATCACCCAGAAGACAACCATTTGGGTATGTCTGTGAGAGAGTTTCTGGGTTGTGGTAACTGAGGTAGAAAGACTCAGCCTAAATGTGGGTGGCACCACTCCATGGGCTAGAGTCCTGAAATAAATAAAAAGGGAGAAAGTGAGCTGAGCGCCAACATTCATCTCTTTCTACTTCCTAACTGGGGATGCAATGTAACTAGCTACCTCAAACTCCTGCCACCATCATTTTCCCACCATTATGGAGTATATCTCAAACTGGGAGGCAAAAAGTCATCCAAACTCTTCCTCTCTTAAGTTGCTTCTTATCAGGTATTTAGTTAAGGTGATGAGAAAGGTGACTTACACATTACCCCTGGCTAGCCAGCTCCATCCAGTGATGACTCCACACTGTGGGAAAATCAGTTTCAGTGCACAGCTGGCCACCTCTGCTATGCTTCCTAGAGCGTGCTCTGGGCATGGCAGCCATACTCTCAAACACACACACAACTAAGCCACTGTCCCAAATAGTCTGTGATCCACTGCAGTGAATGCCCTGCTGGCAGCTCCCAAAGTCCCCAAGACCATGGAGTCTTTATTATTTATTGCTCTCCTCTCCTACTGTCCCTTGTTCTCTCTACTCGCGCCACAGTGGCCTGTGCTCCTTGCTGCTCCACAGTTGTACTTGCTGTGGCCTCAACTCCAGGTCTCCGGGTGGCTGGAATTTCTTCTTCCAGATACTGGCAGAACTCACCTGGCCACCAGCTTCCAGTCTTTACTCAAATGTCACCTTTCTATAAGGCCTATAGTGACATCCCACATTTAAAACTGCAATCCCCAACCTGCCACTCGTCCTCATGCCCATTGCCCTGATATCCTTTTCCATACACCATTTAATCACCTTTGAACATATTTGAACATATATGTTTTGCTTGTTACGTAAATTGTCAATCTTCCTCAGTGAGGAAACACAGCATGAAGGACCATACCAGATACAGTCCTTCATTCTTACATTTCCCATCTTCTAGAATCATGAGCCAGACAATGAATGCCTGTTGTTTATAAAATGCCTAGACTGGCATTTTGTTATAGCAGCATGAAACGGTAGCAAAAAACCCCTTAAGAGAAAACTGGTCAAGAGAATAACAATCTCTGACCTGGATAAAGACCCAACTTTCCAATTAGTTTGCTGGTCATAGGA
Source organism: Nannospalax galili (assembly GCF_000622305.1). Lineage (NCBI taxonomy): Eukaryota > Metazoa > Chordata > Mammalia > Rodentia > Spalacidae > Nannospalax > Nannospalax galili. Next base: position 2,483,134 of record NW_008357637.1, on the reverse strand, counting down.
CCACTCCTAGGAAGGCGGGTTTACTTTAAGTTATGCTAAAGAGATGAACAGAATACCTAATGCTTTAATGACATGGAGAACTTTTCCTGCCTGGAATCTCTGCCCCCTAGTGCAGTTCTTGCAGACCAGGTCACAGACCTGGCCTCCCCATAGCCTGTCCATATTTCTAAGTTCCTCAGGAAAACATAACCTTTCCTTTTCTATCTCTGTTTTAAGTGCTTTCTCTTAACACATTGGGCTGCCCCATCATTTTGGGTTTCTTTTTCTCTGAAGCTCCCTTCCTTCCTGTCCTGCTGCTGGTCCACCATGTGTCTGTCTGACTTCCATGCTGGATTTGGAGTCCACATGGCTTTATGGCTTTTCCCTTCTCGCTCCCATTCTCCTCCTCAAGGCAGCTGCTGAGATTTATGCTTTGCCTGCCCTGGAAATTTTTCCTAAAATTCTAATAAAATTATCCTAAAGCTTCCATTTGAGTCCATTTTTTTAAACACTTATTTTTATTTTATATGTATGAGTGTATTGCCTGCATGTGTGCAAGTGCACCCATGTCATGCAATGCTGGTGGAGGTCAGAGGATTGCCCTGGAGCTGGTTGTTAGCCACCATATGGATGCTAGGAATTGAACCTGGGTCCTCTGCAAGAGCAGCCAGTGTTCTTAACTGCTAAGCCATCTCACAGTCCCTGAGTCCATTCTTAAATTCTTTCATGAATGAAACTAAAAACCCTCGTGGCGGGGGGGGGACCAGTTTTCCTAAGTATCAAAGACAGTGGAGAAAGAGAAAAGCAATGATATATAGTGTACTTCAGAATAAAATTCCCAAACCTTTGTTCCTGGCTAAGGAAGTAAACATGTGTCTCACTGTGGCTTCCAAAACTAACACCCTTTATCATCCTAAAAATCAAAGCAAAGCATGGAGAGATAGAGGCAGGCTTTTCAGCTCATGATCTGAGATCACAGATCCTTAATAGTTGAGGAAATCTGCTCAACATTCAGACTACGAAAAGATTAAACACTGAAACCAGAAACCAATTCACTTATCAGGAGGGGAGGAAAGGTCTGTCTCCTAGATAACTCTGGTGATTCATGACTGAAAATCCAGTATGACTTAGTAGAAGACTGTGTTCTGATGTATGATGCTAATTTTAAACCCTAAACAGCTTGAAAGGGCAAGCTGAGCCTCGGCTGATTCAGAGATGAGTATGCAGGTGGCAGTTCAGGAAGGGCCCAGTTTGTCTTCCTCTCTGCACACTTACTTGGCATTCCAAAAATGCTTTTCTCCTTCAAGATCAAAGGCAGTGTTTTGTCAAGACTCGTACCTCTACCAATTCATTTTGCTTCTCTTTCTTGAGATTCTCTATACAAATACTGAAGGAGTAAAGATGCTGGCTTCGTGCCCCCTTGCTCAATTCAATTGTTCATTCATGGAATAAATAGCATCCAAATGCCATCTTCTCCAAGTTTCCTTTTATTTTTTTTTCTCCTCTAAAGTGTTTACTGTCACTTGTTTTCAAGTTCTTAGTAACTATGATGATAGAATTTTCTTCTAAGAGACATGTTGACTCTCTCTTCTGTAGCATATTTGACTATAGACAACAGAAAGACATGCAATGCCCCCTTGCTGCACAGGTATGCCCCCTTTATGATATTATCAGCATGCACCATATCAGGGATAGTCTTTATAGCAAATATGTTTGTCCAGACAACAGTCTATAATGCATTTTCACAACCAGTAGCTTGGGTATTTTTTTTTTTTTTTTGCGGGGAATTATCTATTTTATTTAAACCATGTCTTAGTCTGAAGACTAAGATGAAACTGAGACTATCTCTATTGTCATAAATTTTATCCAAGTTTCTGAGTCACTCACATAAAAAAGGACATACAATCAGTTATAGGTAAGTCCGTTGTTGAAAGAAGGATATTGTGTGACTATTTCAAAGACTACAAAGACTTTTATTTCTTGAGTCTGAAGAGGAAATTCTATGAGGTGAAAAATAATGTCAGTTCAATCATCTAGTCAATGGTGAGTTTGGTTGCATTGGGACTGGCGCTTGGGCTATTGCCTCAGTGTTTCCTTTCCCTTCCCGAAGGGAAGGTGGTATTCTCACAGCAGGAAGACTAGTCTACCGAGAACAGGTGATTCAAAATAAATATTTCTCTACATTGAAAACCTGTGGGGAGATTCCAAGACATGTCAAGAGAGCTGGTGTGTGGCTAGCTACCTCCCCAACTTATTAGGAGAAAAGGATAGCTGAGGGGTTGTTTTCTGTTTTGCTTTGTTTCATTTTCTTTTTTTTAATTAACAAAGCGTAGGGTTAATTTCAGGGGAGTGGGCACCCCCCCCCCATTTATGGCTGCACTGGAAAGTCCACACTCAAATATAAACCCTGTGACTTCCCAACAGCTGCACAAAATGGCGAGAGAGGTGACTCATGTGTTCTTGGCTTATATATCCTTAGCCCCTCCCCCACATGCAGCTAAGTCGACTGATTGGGTGGGAGGGTAACTGACTCCCCCCTCAATCCCTTGATGAGCATGGGGAGGAAGTGTGACTGTAGCTTGCTGGCATAGTGGTTGGAGGAAACTTCCAGTTAACACTTCACCCCTTCCTCCAGCTGTTTAGCTCTGGTATTTTTATAATAATCCCTTTCCTGAAAAATAGATGGAAGGAATAAGAATTCTCAGTGGAAGTAACTGAGGCCCCAAAATATTAAGAATTTAAAAGAAAGAACATTATTTTATAGGTATAATAACTTCAATCTATTCAGACAACTTTAGCTTTAAAATTCTTAAAGAGCAAGCTGGGCTTGGTGATGCATGTCTTTAATCCCAGCACTTGAGAGGCAGGTACAGGTGGATCTCTGTGAAATCAAAACCAACCTGGTCTACATAGTGAGTTCCAGGTTAGCTGGAGCTCTATTACTGAGACTCCATCTCAAAAAAAAAAAAAAAAAAAAAAAAAAAAGAAGGACTAAAGACATGGCTCAGTGGTTAAGAGCACTAGCTGCTCTTGCAAAGGTCCTGGGTCTGGTTCCTAGCACCCAGGTAACAGCTAACAGCTGTTTGTAAACTCCAGTTCCAGGGGATCTGATGCCTTCTTCTGGTCTCTGCAGGTATTGCATGCACAGGTGTAGTTACATACAGGCAGGCAAAACACTCATACACATAAAATTTATTAAATGATAAAATATTTTTAACAAACAAATAAATCACAAAGAACAAAAATGTTGCTACTATTTACTAACATTAATCAAATATCAATTATATTTATAATCAGAATTTGTGTTATGTTGATTTACAATATCGATATGTCAAGCTCTGAAAGGTTTCAGTGGTTGATGATAAAGGAAATCAGATGACTGTAGATGAATATGAAGGACCCTGTGATATTTTGGAATACTTTTAAATGTTATTATGAACTGGAAAAAACTTCTAGCCAATGAACTTTAACCATAAAAATTAGAATAATTTAGTTTGTACAAATAATTATGGAACATAAAAACAAATATAAGGACATTTAAAAGTTGTGCTTGTGGGGGCTAAGGAAATAAAGATTAGAGTTTGGATCCCCAGCACCCACATTAAAGCCAGGTGTGGTGGATGTTGTCTTTTGCCCTGGGGCAAGTTGTCTGGCTAACCCAGGGAATCAGTGAGCTCCAGGTTCAGTGAGAGACCAAGCCTTAGCAACAAAAGCAGAAAAGGGTTGAGGAAAACAACCTCTGGCCTCCACATACACATGCACATATATCTGCACACACATACCCATGCCAAGCAAAATTGTGCTGTGTCTAAAAGCAAGATGTCTATAAGCTGTAAATGTCTAATACAGAACATAATAAGAGCAAACAGGTTCTGATGATATGAAATTGTGGAGGTGCCACCACCTATGTTCAAGAGGAGGGAATTTCTCTAAAACCTGCATGTTTGATGATGGTGCTCGAGGCCCTTGTTGGAAGGGCTGTAGTGGCTGTTCACTATCTATGGCTCACTCAGGGAAGAAGGCCAATGGCAGCAGCAGTCTTCAGTGCACTGTATATATAGACCAGGCTGACAACCAGAAAACAAGCGCTGTGCAAAGTAAAGTGTGATTGATACCAATTTTCCAGTGCAGTATCAGCTTTTCACTGTTTCTTCAGGCCATGTTCTTAATCCCTGTCTCCAGGTGCATAATACTGGAGAAATCCTTTCCGGTATCAGGATGAGAGAATTCACCTCATACAGATTATGCAGGGCTAGGGATCGAACCCAGGGCTTTGTACATACGAGGCAAGCACCCTACCATCTGAGCCACATCTTCAGCCCTAGCTTTTGTATTTCTTTTTATTAAATAATATTTTACTTATTTTTATTTTATGTGTATGAGTGTATTGCCTGCATATGTATAAGTGTACCCATGCCGTGCAATGCCTCAGAAGAAAGTGTTAGATCCCCGGGAACTGAAATTACAGATGGTTGTTAGCTGCCATGTGGGTGCTGGGAATCAAACCTGGGTCCTCTGTAAGAGTAGTCAGTCCTCCTAACTGCTGAGCCATCTCTCCAGCCCCTTAGCTTTTGTATTTCTAAATGAACATTGGCATATTTTTTCAAATGCTTGCTCATATACATTTAACTCTGTCTGACATGGGAATATTTAAGCTTTCTTCTTCTTTTTTCTATTGGAGGAGAATCATCCTCAGTTGACATGTGAAATTACATTTCCTGGATTTGCTGTAGCTGTGTATCATTTTGCATTTGTTCATTTTCATGGTGTTGGGATATTTTCATCTCATATCTATCAGTAAAGCAAAACCCGGGCACTTTGGCAGGATTTAGGAGGATTTTGGGTGAGGAAGGCGAAGTGGGTAATCCTTTGCCTTTAAGTTTCTCTGTTATCTTTCAGAAATTTAAAATTTCTCTTTCCTTCCTTTCTTCTTCCCACTAATGCATAAGAGTACATTTTCTTCTTTTTTGCCTTTTTTTCCTTCCTCAGGGCTGTGAGTTTCAGAATGGCCTGATAAAGTGACTCTCTGCTCTTGAACCAGGGATGGTCTTATTTCCCTCATGCTAGATTAAAACCAAACTCTGGGATTCCACCAGCTTCCCAACTTGTTCCTTTATTTCTGGGAGTGCTTTTGCTTTCCCAGACCCATGTGGCAGGCCTGGGTGTGCTGGAGGAATGCAAAATTGTTTTCTGGGGTGTGAATGTTTCTTTTTATTACAATTATTTTGAAGTTTGAGACATTGTCTTCAGACTGTTGGGTGTGACCTTTTTCCCTTTCTGTTGTTTATGATGACAGAGGATCTGAGGGAGGTCGGCAGCTGCTGTCCTTGTCTACACCTTGCCTCAAGCCCATTAGCCCCACTTTAGTTAAATTCATAGACCCTGCAGTTTCCCTGTCAAGTTCCACTTTCTTTTTTAGAGATTTATTATTTTTTTTTTTAATTGTGTGTGTGTGTGTGTGTGTGTGTGTGTGTGTGTATGTGTGTGTGTGTGAGTGAGTGCAGTGCCCTCAGAGACCAGAAGATGATGGCAGATCTCCTGGACCTGGAGCTATTAAACTCAGGTAGTCTGAGAGAGCAGAAGGGTCCTTAAGTACTGAACCATCTCTCCAGTCCCTCCACCTTTTTTCTCTTATTCTTCCTTGATAACAAAACTTGATTGGCAGTGGAAGAAGCAAACACATGATTTTGATGGGTTTTCTTGCTTGTTGTTATGTTTTTCTTTGTTTTAATTCAATTTCCAAGACTTTGTGCCCCAGGTAACGGTTTGGGAGGCAGAAAACTATACCATGTGTGGTTTGCAGAAAAGTCCACTTCTCATAGGAATGTTGAGACTCAGTTTCAAGTGCCTTTTTCCCTTTTTAAGAAATATTTTATTTATTATCACTTTATGTGTTTGAGTGTTTTGCCTGCATGTATGTAGGTGCACCCTTGTTATACAATGCCTGTGGGGGTCAGAAGAAGGCATCGGATTCCCCTGGAACTGGAGTTAACGGATGGTTGTTAGCTACCACGTGAGTGCTGGGAATCAAACTCAGGTCCTCTGTAAGAGCAGCCAGTGCTCTTAACCACTGAACTATCTCTCCAGACCTTTTTTATTATTTCTTTTTAATTTTTATTTCTTATTAGTATGTGTCTTGGGGGTGCATCCAGAGCATGCATGTGGAGGTTGGAGGATAATTTTAGAGAGCTGGGTCTCTACCCTGTTGAGGCAGAGACTCTTTTGTTTCTGCCATTCTGCATATACTTTGCCAGCTGGCCCATGCACATCTATAGGCAGTTCCCTTGTCTCTGCCTCCCATCCTGATATAGAAAGTGCTAAGATTACAGATGTTCCCTAACCACCGCATCCAGCTTTTTTAAAAACATGGGTTCTGGGAATTGAAGTCAGGTTTGTGCAGAAAGCACTTTTATGTGCTGAGCCATCTCCCTTTTCCTTCTTCTCTTTTCTTTTAGAAGAATCAGATGTGATTCCTTGGAGGCAGCAGTTATCTTTGATCACAGAATGAAATCTAAAACTGATGATGAAACATAAAAATAGCATCCTCCAGATTGAGGAGCTGTGTGAGCTCTGGGTCATCCATCCTTGGTAATCTGGTTACATAAGAAATACAAACCCCTATCTTCACTAAGGCATTATATTTTTAGGTCTCTATTGATGGCCAATACCATGAATTATTGAGTCATGTCCTCCTTTGCATGAGAAAGCTAATCATTTTCAGAGTTCAGTTTGCTCAGGGTTCTACCAATACACACACACACACACACACACACACACTATTCTTTGTCTATTACTTATTCTTCAGAAGGCTTGAGAGTTACAGCAAGAGAGGAGTACAGAGAAGGTGATAAACATTCCCCTAAGTGCTTTCTTCAGTAGTCCACATTTTGTACTTTTGTTCAATAATGGTCGCACATAAAGGTTATGAAATAAGCAAATTTTTTGAGGCACAGTCTCACTCTGTAGCCCAGGCTGATCTGGGACTCACTATATAGCTCAGTATATCTTTACATTCCCTACAGTCCTTCTGCCTCAGTCTCCCAAGTGCAAAGATTTCAGGCATGAGATAACCATGCCCATCAGAATAAATGATACCTAAATGTCCATTAAAACAAGACTCTACCCAAATTTCCTATTCACTTATGTACTCATAGTTCACAATATGGAATATCTAGCTTTTCTTACCAGGGCTCAGGCAAGAAGGGATGCAGTGAATGTGGGGTGTGAGTGTGGCATGATCATGCCAACTGTGGGAGGGAGCTGTGCATGCCAGTGCTGTACACCTGCTAGGGGAGGAGGGAAGGAAGCAGAGAAGTGCTAATTTTGGAAGATAGGAGGCAGGGGAGCAGAAGAAAAGTTATGGTAGGTAAATAGGACTTCAAGGGAGAAAACTCAGAGAAAATGCCAAGTCTAAATTGAAAATAAGATAGGTACATGCTCAGGATAGATAAGACTTTTTGTTGCTGTTGTTTCTGTGACCACCAGGTCGATTTCCACTCCTCATTGGTGTGATCAATGGACACTTTCATGTGAAGAACTGAACTGCACTGGGGCTTCCTGGAAAGGTCACACCTGTTTTAAAAATCCTGCATATGGATTGACTACAACTTTGTGACTGTGGAGAGGGAATGCTGCAGATTGAGAGCCAAAAGTGTCCCGGGCCAGGTTTAGTCACCTTAATAGCCATTTATTACCAACCTTTGTAGTTAGCTCTAAATGTCAACTTGACACAACCTAGAATCACCTGGAAAGACAGTCTCAATGAGGGATTGTCTACATTGGGTTGACTGGTGGGCATATTGGTGGGGAATTGTCTTATGTTAATTGATGTGGGAAGACTTAGCCCACTGTGGGTGCCACCATTCCCTAGGCAGGGGGTCCTGAACTGTATGAGACTGAAGATATAGAGCTGAGCACAAGCAAGCAAGCAGGCACCTATGCAAGCAGTCACTCTGCTGGTGACTGTGGATATGATGTCACTATTTGTTTGAAGTTCCTGCTTTGACTTTCCTACAGTGAGACTGTAACCTGGAATCACAAGCTGAAATAAACCACTTTTTTCCTCTAGTTTCTTTTTGTCGCAGCATTAGAAATGAAACCAGAACATTCTGTAACTGACCTCTGTGAATATGCTATGGGTAAAGTTTTGGGGATATATTAACAGGCACTACTTGCCAGCAACCTAAAAGCTATAAATGTCATCAGATAGCATTTAAAACATAGAGAAGAGTTTACTGTAACCCACTGAAGAGAATCAAGGCTGTGAGGCTTATTTACATTTAGATAGTATGGCACTGATATGGATTTCCAGCATGGACCATGATGGCTAACACTAGACATCCAGAGGGCTGTGAGTCAGCACAAAATGGCTAACACCAGATGTCCAGGGAACCCAAAAATAAAACAGTAATGTAATCTGTTATATAACCAACTTGAACAAGAAACCACCTTTGTGTGATTTTTTTCTACAAAAAGTCTTTGGGAGGAAGGGTATGCACTCTTACCCGGTGGCTGCCTGCCCAGTGACTGTGTGCCCTTGCCCAGAGAAAATAAAGTATGCCTCATTTGCTGGTAGTCCTTGAATCTTCTTTAATCTCCAGCCTCCTCTTGACCTTTCTTTCCTGGCCCCCAAATTTGTCCCCCACACTTGACATAGTCAGCAAGTTCCACCTCAAGGGAAAGCTGGATGAGGTGGATAGACTCCTGTGTCCCTGGAAAAGGCTCTGGGGATCCTGTCAGATGCCTTAACGGGAAAGGAATATATAACAGCTGGAAAAACAGGCTGGCTGCTCCTAACTGAAGCACTGAAGGCTGCACTGATGAAGCCCTGCAGTAGGAAGCTAAGGTGTATGAGCCGTGAGCTGAGCCATGAAGGACATGCTGGAAACTCAGATATGTGATTCAGAGCTGAGCTCCATAAGGACCCCTCTGCCAAAGGTGAGAAAGGATATGAGAAAGTGTGCCACCAGTCACTTAGTGCTTGACCCATAATTCAGCAGAAGATAGAGGCAGAGCAGCCCCTGGGTTAGAATGGTCAGGCCCTAGGGCAGAGGACAAACCATACCTTAAACACTGTCTATGCTATGACAGAGCTGCAAGGGCTGGGAAAGCAGGACAGAACAAATGCAGGGGAATTGGTCCCTGCCTGGGGGCTGCACTTCAGGGATAGTGTCTCTTTCATTTCAGAGATGGAAAAGTTAGCTTCCATCACCGCCCATTCTGCTCTAAGGCAATGTTTGCAGGCCTTGAGACCACAGAATTGGGGAACACACTTGTTAATGAGCTAGGTAACAGCTGGAGTTTGTCTTATATGAGCCCCTGCTGATGAGTTACCAGACACAGTAAATGAAATTCTACGTGGACTTGATGCAAATAGTCCAAGAATTGGAAATGTGCCAAAAGCAGAGCATGTGAGTATGTTTCATAAGCCCAAATCTGGGTAGATCTCATTCTGGCTAGAACTGATAAAGAAAAGATAGACTGCCAGCCAAATGAGGCGCTGTTAGTCCTATGGAACCAACTGAAGCCCACACAGTGGTATTAGAATTCCCCTAAGGAAATGGACATGAAGTCCAGGCCTACAAGAGTAGCCTAAGCTTGTCTCCAAGATTTTCTCTCACCTGAGTCAGATGAACTCACCCTTTGAGCTAAAGGTGGGACCGAAGTGCCTGGCTACAGGGGACCCCAGAATACTGAAGGCCTCATGTTGAATTGACTATTCACTGACCCTCCCAACAATATTCAGAGAATGGTGGCCCTTGTTGATACTAGAACTGACTGTGTTTTAGGCCACAGACACCCAGGATGGTTTCCTGGACTGGTAGCATACCCGGATGACTATGGCAGCACACAATCAAGGTCAAGCTAGTGACTGTGACTCTGGGTGTCAGCCATTTGGCTCCCTGACTGTATACAATGCATGTCTCTCCAGCAGCTAAATATATCCTAGGAGTGGACATCTTGCAAGGTCTGGCAACCCTCCAAATGACTGCTGGTGGGGTCAAACTGTGAGTGAGGACTATAAAGCCCCTGCAAAAGATACCCCAAGAGGGGTGGTCAGTGTTTGCCAGTATTGGTTGCTGAGGGACCTGCCATTATAATGAGTGACATATAGCCCCTACAATGCCCATGTAAGGCCAGTATAGAAACCTCTGTGCCATTGATTATGGACCCAATGGATTAATTGACTCTCACTTGGGGTCAGTACCATGATGAACTGAACAAAGAACAATTTGCCTTCACCCAGGAAGGTCTACAATGGGCATTTGTCATGTCATGTTACCCCAAGGAAACGTATAACTGATAGGGTTCAGATCCAGGCCACCTCAGACCCAGAAACCATAAGGCCCCTAAGAGGAACTGAATCAGCCAACTCCCAGCCACCTGCAAACTGACAAAAGCAGCTCCGGAAATTGGTGACCCAATGTATTGTGATCACCAGAGCATGCTCCACAGGCTGACAAACAGGTTTACCAAGCCCTTAGTTACGGTGGGTTCCTGGAACCCTGTAATTGTAGAAAACATGTTCTACGGTAGATGGTTTCCTCGATAAGTTTCACTAGGTACAGACCCCACGTCCTCCCTGAGCAGCCCCAAAACAACCAAAAATATTCTCTTTCTCCTCATTATTTTCCCTTTATAAGCTACCCCCCCTGCAGCCATTAGATTGCTGGCTCTTACTCCCAAGTTGAGACCCAGCCCCGCTAACCCATTAGACTCTCACTTTGCCAGAGTCCTCTCCCTTTCTGTTTCACAGCAATCCTGACCCCTGCCACCTTTTTATTTAACTATAACCACCATTTGTCATGATTTAGCAACTCAGGATTTGGCATCCTAGCAATGACCTACGGTGGTCACTTTGTATCATTATGTTGATGATATTATGTGAACCTCTGATTCTTTTAGAATCAGCAGCCATGGGTCTGAAAGCCTACAGGGCCTGAGAGGCTACAGAGGCTGAGAGCTGCCCTGGAATCATGGGGATGAGCTGTGAAGGACTCCAAAATGCAGGGGCCTGATTTGTCTGTAAGATTCTTGGGAATTTTCTGGTCTGATAAGACCAAAACTATACCAGAGGTTAGTTATAATTGACAAAGTTCAGGTATATCTTTGACCAATGATGGTTAAGCAATTAAAAGCATTTATGGGACTGCTAGGGTATAAGGAGTACTCATCCCCCCTCCATCCAAATATTATGCCCCTTGTATACCTATGTGAAAAAGGAATAGTGTGGGATTGGACTGAGGCAGCTAAATGAATGTGGCTACCAAGCAGGTCGTTGGCCAAGCACAGATGATCAGGACCATTAACCAGACCCAACCATTTAAACTGGATGTGTCCATTGACATGACAGATTTAGTTGGAACCTATGGCAGAATATGGGTAAGCGGTTAGTACCCATAGGATTTTGGTCACAAATATGGAAGGGGGCTAAAACTGCTACATCCTTATTGAGAAACAGTTAACAGCCATGTATACAGCCTTGCAGGCTTATGAATCGATCACCTGGAAAGGCAAAATTCTAATGAGCTCTGTATCTATTGCCAGAGGGACATCTTGGTTATAGCGCTGGATGGCTTTAGTTATCAACTTGACCCACCCAGGTAGAAGGAATCTCAACTGAGGAATTATCTCCATTAGACTGGCCTGTGGCCATGTCTGTGAGGCACTTTCTTGATTGTTGAGTGATGTGGGAAGGACCACTCCACTGTGGGCAGTGCCACCCCTGGGCAGGTGGTCTTGTTGTATAAGAAAGCAGACTGAGCACAGGCCAGGAGAGCAAGCCAGTAAGCAAAGTTCCTCCATGGTCTGTGCTCCAGGTTCCTGCCCTGAGTTCCTGCCTTGGCTTCCCTTGATAATGAACTGTTCTGTAAGTCAAATAAACCCTTTCTTCCCCATGTTAGTTTTGGTCAGTGTTTTTAACACAGCAATAGAAAGCTAACTAAGACATTTATCCACTCCAAAGTCAGAGGTGGCCCAACCTCTAACCAAATGAAAAGCCTACCTAGACCAGACAACTACTTAGACAACTGAGTTACAGGGGGTCCTAGGACCAACAGTGTATGTGGCAATGTTCAACATGGATCTCTAAGAGATGGAGCCCATGAAACCAAGTCCTATGGAGAAGGAACCACTCTACCCACTGACAGTGCACTGATGGTTCCAGCAGGGGACCACAGGCCACATGCACATCAGTGGCAGTCCAGCTGTCCACCAACATTACCTGGACAAAGACAGGGGCCAAAGTAGTCAATGAGCTAAATTAAGGGCTATATGGCTGATAGGCATAAATGAGCCCTCTCCCTTCATTTATACCCTGATAATTAGCTTATTCTGGATTCCCACATGGCACCTGTAGGAGTGAAAGGTTGGCCACCTGCCCTTGTGAGGCCACCTCATGTGGGAAGACTTCTGGCATATAAACAGAAGTCCATGACAGTTTATCATGTGGCAAACCATAAACCTCAGCTCAGCCCAGAAAATAATGAGGCTGGTTAGTCTTTTTGATAAGTAGATACAAAGGCTAGTAGCAGTAGCAGAGGATACTGTTATACAGCTGCATTGATTACTTGAGCATATAGGAAACAATACCAAGACACGGGTAAATCCTGGTGGAGACCAGGCCTCTCAGGAAGAAATGTTGAATGTTTGCCAGGAATGTCCAGTGTATACCTAAGAGTTTCCCAGGCAGCAGTTTGATGGAGAACCCCTAGAACAGTGATGAGATAGCATCTACACCAGCCTGAGGTGGACCTTCCTAACCTTAGGATGTATAGCCTGCTTGTTAGTCACAAGTTGTTCCCTATACTGTCACTGTAGACTGAGTCCAAAGAATTTCTCTATGGGCTCATTTAGGTAAAGCATCTAATGCCTAAACAGGATAAAATGAAGGGAAATGCTGGGAAGGCCTGTTTATGTTTAGACACCATGGTGCTAATACGGATTTCCAGCATGAGACAAGATGGCTAACACCAGATATCCAGAGGGTTGAGTCAGCACAAAACGATAGACACAGATATCCAGGGACCCCAAAAGTAAAACAGTGAAACAGGGACCAAGGGCATCCACTCTTGCCCAGCCTGTGTACCCCTGCCTGAAGAAAATAAAGCATGTCTCATTTGCCAGCAGCTCCATGAATCATCTTTAATCTCCTGGTTCCTATTGACCCTTGGCTCCTAACCCCAAACTCAGTCCCACACCCGTCTACCTGATATTCTCACCAATATATTTTTCAAATGCATTGATTTATGATTTTCTCTTGTTCTGACTATAAAACTTCATGTAACCTCTTTTAAGGTGGAACATGCTCATCAGGGAAACCTGAAATGACATTCAAGTGCTGTGGTAACTCAAATTAGCTTCAGAATAAATTCTCTCTTAATCCCTTTGAAGCAAGACCTGAGTTTTGTGTCAACAAATCAAACTTTGAGGTAAGGAGTAATTATTTTTCAGAAGGATGGTGTTCTAGTTTCTTATTGCTGTGATTTAAAAACAAAACAAAACATGTGACTTAGGAGAGGAAAGGATTTATTTGGTTTATACTTTCAGGTCACAATCCATTACTGAGGGAAGCCAGGTAGTTTGAGGACTGATTTGTGTGAATTTCAGACGGCTTTAGGACAGGGAGGGCCTTGCTCTGGCTGTTACTTGGCACTGAATGATTGGAAAGGGGAGGTAGTGGTCCTAGAGTACAAGAGGGTAAACTCTGAATTCATTGCTCTGGATATGAAAGGCAACTAACTTAGCATCTCTAGAAATTCAGTAGCCCTGAGAGGGTGGTCCCTTCAGAGTATCAAAGCCTTAGATGTCAAAACCTCCAAAACAGAAACTAGAAAACGTGTTTTTCACATGCATTGTTGACATTACCTTGTTTTCCTCTGAAGATCATCAAATAACCTATTTTTTATAGATATAATTCTTCCTAGTCATTAGACTAGAAAGTGTTAAATGGGGTGTGAGACCAGTGCAGAGGTGGGAGTACAGGGAGGGATAAGTTACACTAAAGGCCTCTAGAAAAAGCCATATGGAAGCTTATAACTATAGAAGCTTCTTAAAGTATTGTCCTAGTTTGTTCTTTGGGGTGACAAAATACTCTGACCACTACCAACTTGGGGAGGAAAGGGTTTATTTAGCTTACATGTCCTGGGTCACAGTTCATCCAGGAGCCCAAGGTAGGAACTCAAGGCAGGAACCTGGAGGCAGGAGCTGGAGCACAGGCCATGAAGGAACGCTGCTTACTGACTTGCTCCCCTGGCTCCTGCTCAGCTTGCTTTCTTATGCAACACAAGCCCACCTGCCCAGGGGTGGCACCACCCACAGTGAGCTGGGCTCTCCCACATCACTCATCAAGAAGATGCCCCTCAGACATGGCCACAGGCCAGTCCAATAGAGGCAATTCCCCAATTGAGGCTCCCTCAACCCAGGTGTGTCAACTTGACACTAAAGCTATGCAGCACAAGTATATACATCATTAAAAGATATTAAAAGGAGTTATAACGGGAACATTGCCCTTCCTAGACATCATAGGCTAATGAAAAAAGCAAAAAACAAAAAAGCCACCTCAATACCAGGAATGGACTCGTTCTCGAGAAGCTGTTGACCAGAGGTCCCATAGCCCCTCAAACAATACTAGCCATTGCCCCTGCTCTTGGTTACCCACCAGAACTGGATGGTAAGACCCTATTGCTGAAGACAATACATACATGAACTGTAGAACAAAGAAGGAGAAATCAAGCTGGTGTTGACTTGAGAGCCTCATCTCTACTGGTTAGTGTTCATGGTGCTGGAAGGTGCTATGCAAGCTACTGGAAGGAAATAATTATCATCATCCTTACCCAGCTATGATCCTGTGAACTATAACAACAACTGGCCTGGCAAGACATGCCCACCAATGCAATAGTGGCACAAATATTATGGGAATAACCCAGCCATTCTTTAATTGAATTTAAGTTCCACTTCCAAGGATGGGGCCCACACCTGATATTGATATCAGGCTTAGGAACCCAAGGCTAAACAGGTCACAGGATATACAGGAGAACCTAATACTAGTTTTCTACTAAACAATTATCATATTAAACTGACTCTTAATGACTTGTTATAGCCATAGATTAATGCATCTCTCAACTCTCACCAAAGAAGTTTCCTTATGCAGCAGATGGTGATTAACACAGAAACCCACAACTGGCCAACATGCAGAGAACAAGATGCTGCAGAGTGCTTATCCCTGAATAGGACACCTGTATCAAACTTCTGCCCCACAAGGCTCAGAAATCATTGCAGAAGATGGGGAAGAAAGATTTTAAGAGCCAGAGGTGGTGAATGATCACAAGGAAACAGTTTTCCAGACAGTTGGTCCGTCACTCATATGAACTCACAGCAACAGTGACAGCATGCACAAGTCCCATGCAAATTCAAACCAGAAAAAAAAATTGCAGCATAGACATGAGGAAATGTACAAGAAACTCCAACCACACCTAAGGAAATTGTGGCAACCAATGGCTGCTGAGAGGGGAGAGACAGTCTCTTTCAATCATGAGACTCTTGGTAAGTTAACCAGGCTCCAATGGATGCACCCACACTGAAAGACATGTAGAGACACAGATTCTATATGCCTTACTATATATTAAATAGAGTATATTAAATTGGGCAGGGGGCACAAAGGAGAGGTGGGGATAGGAGAGGGGATCTAAATACCATCAAATTATATTGTATAAAAAAAATCACAAAAATTCAATTTAAAGTTTTAAAAAGATAATTCTGTATTCTTAGTTTATTCATTATTTTATGTATATAAATGCTCTGCCTGCTTGTATTTAAGTACACTTATGCATGCAGTGCCTGCAGAGATCAGAAGGGGACATTGGATCCTTAGAATAGGAGTTACCAACAGTTGTTAACTACCATGTGAATACTGGGAACCAAACCTGCATCCTCTGCAAGAGCAGCCAACGCTCTTAACCACTGAGCCATTTCTCCAGCCTAGTAATTCTGTATTCTATAGTACTCTATTAAGTTCAGTTACAAAAATCTATTTTATCACCACATTCAAAGACAGCTTTGTATTCTGGTACTGGACTCTCTCCCTTGTGACTCCTCAGTCAATAAATGCTGCAGACACTTTAAATAAAATATTAAATGCAGCCATTGACAACACAGTTAATCAGTAGGAAATCACAGTAGGAAAACTGGGAATTGACCCTCAGCTTCCTGTGTACTGTTATCCAAAAACACAACGCTTTGAGCAAAGCAAAAGTCTACACAGCTGCTGCTCTCAAGAAATTATAAATGACATACTTCCTGCGTGAAATCAGGAGTCTGTTCAGAAGTACTCAGTCTGTGGAATTTGAGAGAACATCCAGAAAGTGTTTTCTCCACTTTTGCATTCTGGACATGTAATGTCCTATGGACTCTTTCCCAAAGATGAAGTGTAGCAAGCCTGACTAAAATCTAGAATCTGGCAGTTTTATAGGCATCAATAATAACTGCAGAATGTGGTGGTGCACATCTTTAACCCCATCTGGAAGCAGAGGAAGGCAGATCTCTGTGAGATCCAGGGCAGCTTTTATATAGTGAGTCCAGGCCAGCTGGGGCTACAGGGGGACCCTGTCTTAAAAATAATAACTGCATACTAGGGGCTGTCAGAACAATAAGGAAATCCCAGCATCCTGAGCTTATTATGGTCTATCTATTCTGGGCAGTGAAACCAAGTTTAAGAGAGCCAGAAAAATCTTCGTAAATGAATCCCTATTAGTTCCCAGATATGCCACTTATATCTCTGTTTCCTACAGTAAGAAAACAGTAATTACCTGTGAGTCATAAACCTTGATTTGCTTCTATGATTATTATTTTCCTCCAGCTAAATAAACCATATACACCTTCACGATTTAATTTTGAACTCTTGCTGCTTAACTACAAATAGAAACTTGGGTATTAATATGTCTAAAATGCTGCTTTAATAATCATTTGAGTGTTTCATCTTACACTCACCTCGCAGGAAATCATGGCCCCACTGGATGGCTGCTCATGGGCTGTCAACCCTCCCTAGTGAAGAGTGTTTCATTGATTGGCCACCAGTCAGGCTAATGCCATTTGTATTCCCAGCACAAGAAGGAAAGTTTACTTTAAACTACTACTTGTACAGGAGCAGAACTCTTGATTCATGCTCTTTTGAATAGAGACTCTTGTCCATTGTTTACATTGAAACCACTGCATAGTATTTCAGTTGTAAAGCACTTGCATATTTCTAGCTAGCATGATCAGACATTAGATCTACTTCTATAAATAAAATAAAGTGTGCACAAAACGGTGTTAGTAGTATACGGTTCATACTTTTTTTAAAAAAAGTAATTTTCGCTTAGCAGAAATAATTCTATACTGCATGGATAATGCTTTTGTTTGTTTTGTCTTTGCTATCAAAGAGAAAAGACCCATTTTAAGAATAAACACAATTTATCAAAGTCTATAAAAGTTTGATAGCATTTTATAAACGGTTTTCACGCCTATTATTTCATTTTGATTGCTAGAAACCCCATAGGGAAAACAAGGAAAGCATTACAATCTCTATTTTTAAAAAATATTTTTATTTTATGTGTATGAGTGTATTGCCTGCATGCAAGTAAGCACATCCGTGTCATACAATGCCAGTGGAGGTCAGAAGAGAGCATTGGATGGCCCTGGAACTGGAGTTTGAAGATTGTTAGCTACCATGTGGGTGCTGGGAATCGAACCTGGGTCCTCTGCAAGAGCAGCCAGTGCTCTTAACCACTGAGCCCTCTCTCCAGCCCACAATCTCTATTTTTAAGAGTTAAGGAGAATTTATATTAAAAGAAAAGCAATTTGTCTTTAGAAATTTGAGAAATAAAAAGTAGAGCAGAGATCAAAGTCTAGATCTTATAAACCCAAGACTATATTTTGTTGCTGCTTTTGATAGTTTTTTTGAAGTAAAATATACTGATTAAAGAATTAATAATCCTCTCAGGAAAGAGATGGAAATATTTTCTTCCTGCCTTAGCCCCCACTCTTCCAACTCCTTATTCTTAGTTTTCTTTAAGGATCTATTGCTTCCATCTCCAAAGACATCCATCTACTTAGGTTCTACTTTGCCCCTGTGTCATGGCGGTCCACAGTGCTGTCAAAGACTAAACTATGGCTCTTGTAATAGTCATGCCTCAGTACCTGAGGGCTAGGACTATAAAGCTGTATTTGACTCTTTAAATACTACTTCAAGCTAAAATGAAACCATTATAATGGGGCTTAATCCAATATGATTAGGGTCCTTATAAAAAGAGATTAGGGCTGAGTGTGGTGGCACATGCCTTTAATCCCAGCATTTGGAAGACAGAGGCAGGAGGATTTCTGTGAGTTCAAGGCCAGTCTGGTCTACACAGGGAGTTCCAGGCCAACTGGGGCTACAGGGAGACCCTGTCTCAAAAAGACACAAGAAGAGAAGAGATTAGGACACAGGTACACCTGGGTGGGGGGGAAGCACATGTAAAGGCTGAGTGAGAGATGGCCATCTACTACCCTCAGACTCCTAGCCTCCAGAACTGTGAGAAATTCCTGTTTTCTAAACCACCATGTCTGTGATGCTTTGTTATGTCAGTCCTACTTAAGGAATACACCACCTTTTCCTCTTCTTTTTAAAAAAAATTATTTAAAAAATTTTTATTTTTTATTCTTCATGTGTATGAGTATATTGCCTGCATATATGTAAGTGCACCCATGTCGTGTAATGCCCATGGAGGTCAGAAGAGGACATGGGATACTCTGAAACTGGAATTACAGTCATTAGCCACCAGGTGGGTGCTGAGAATTGAACCTGGGTCCTCTACAAGAGCAACCACTGCTCTTAACTGCTGAGCCATCTCTCCAGCCCTTTTTTTCTTTATTTTTATTTTATGTGTATGAGTGTTTTGCTTGCATGTATATAAATGCACCACATGCATCAATGCCTGGAAACCTGAAAAGAATGAGGGATATCCTAGAACTTGACTTACAGACAGTTGTTAGCCACCATGTAGTTGCTGGGTAGTAAACCTGGATCCTCTGAAAGAGCAGTAAGTGAACTGTCTCTGCAGCCTGCCTCTTCTCTTCTTAAATGCAATGTTCTGGGTAGTAAAGCACTGCCTGACATGCTCAAGACCCTAGGTTTGATCTCCAGTATCATACAAAAGAAAAAAAAAAGAATATTTCTAAATATGACCATTTCTAAATGTGACTGGAAAAATGTGAAGAATGCTGGCCAAGGACTTTGTAGTTAACAAAACACTGTCTAAAGAAATAGAATTTTAGGCATACATATAATTCTACCTGCTCAGGAGGCTGAGGCAAGAGGAGTTCAAGACCACAGGGAGGCTAGGGGCAGCCTCCCACTATCACTGCAGGCCGAGGACAGACATGTTCCAAATGATAGGTCAGCAGCTATAGAGGGTCCCACATTGTTCAAAGTCTAGGAAATTCTGGTAAGCTTAGGGGCTCCCATGCTCGTTGTAGTCCATCAATGAGGTATCAGCATGGGAGTATCAGAAAGAAATTTGGGGTCAAAAGAGACCACCACTCCAACTGAAAGCATCTCAGCAAGGCAAACTTTGCTTCTGACCAGAAGGGTGCCAGTCTCACAAGAACAAAGGATCAAGCACACCTTATTAAGATGACCTTCCTCTTTAGCCCCAAAAGGACTTGGCTGTTCTTCATTGGTCAAGGTTCAACCACACAATCTAGATATGATTGGTGAATTTAAAGAAGGAAAGAGGCACTTTAGCAAGAATTTTTGGCATTTGGGAATGTGGAGCTTTGACACATAGCTGGAGTCTAAAAGTCATAAAAGGAAGAAGGGGGATTGTGGATGAGGAAACAAGATATATTTGGTTAAAGAAGCAAGTTTTCCCACAATATAACTTTGAGATTCACAAAAGGAAGATGGGAAATGAATGCCACAAGTTACAATCAACATGTTAAACAAATCACATTAAAGTAAACTTTAGTCCTCTAACAAAGGCATCGAAGAGGAAGAGACACACATTGTCTCAAAATGTTTTGACAGAAGAGTTCGTTTCTTACAGGAGGGAGGGGATGCCTGGCATTACTGAGTATAGCTCACCAAACCCCAGTCCCTGGCATGTTGTGGGGACAC
This sequence comes from Nannospalax galili, assembly GCF_000622305.1. Taxonomy (NCBI): domain Eukaryota; kingdom Metazoa; phylum Chordata; class Mammalia; order Rodentia; family Spalacidae; genus Nannospalax; species Nannospalax galili. Next base: position 2,463,024 of record NW_008357637.1, on the reverse strand, counting down.
ACATTTGTGTTGTCTTTTCTGCCTGTTGTGAGATGGCGTCCCAGTGAAACAGATCCTATGGCTCATCCATAAGTAGGCCTGGCAGCAATGAAGCTGCTCAAGCAATTCAAGTTTTCACCAGAGTCCATTAAAATTTTGTATTTGCCTTATTCTGAAATAAATTCATTCATGGAACTTTCAAAAATAGTATAGTTACAGATATATATATATACCTGTCTGTAGCAGGAGGCCTCCAAAGATGGCGCGGACCCAGAGCCCTGGGATTCAGCGAGAATTCACTTCACTTCTTGGTCCGGAAATAGCCCCCCCCAAAGGAGCCCACGCCTCCATACCCTGCTCGCGAGCCCAGTGACTGCTGACAGACTGTGTGGCGCGGACCAATCAGAATACAATACGCTGACTAAAGGGACTTGGGGGCAGAGAAAAGGGAAATATAAGATGTGCCTCCTCCTGCATTAAAGGAGTCTGCAGCACCTTGCCTAGTGCTTGCTTTTACCTGACTCCCGGGGTCTGTGTGTGACCACTCGCCTCTTACCCCCTAATCGGCAGGGGACCTGATCCAGGTTAGGGTCTTCACAGCTGGCCTGAGGAGAACCCGTAACACCTGTCTATATATATCATCCACCTTTCCCTATGGTTAACATCTTCTATAACCATTGTACAATTATCAAAAAGCAGAAAATAAAATTGATGTAATATTATTAATACAGACCTTATTTGGATTTTACCAAGTTTCATTAATGTCCTTTTTCTGGTATAGGATTCAATCCAGCCTCCCATGTTGCATGCTGTTTTCATTTCTTCTGTCCTTTCCAATCTATGACAGTTTCTCAATCTTTGTTTTTAGAGCTTTATTTTTGCAGTTCATATTTTTTCTTTCCTTTCACATTTTATTTTTTTATTTTTAATGCTTTATTGAGAATTTCATACAGGCATATAAGCATATAAGGTGTTTTGATCAAATCCATGACCACTCCCTCCCATCTAACTCCTCCCATATCTCCCCATCACTTTTTTTCTGATAACTTCATTACTCTTTCTTCTTTTTGCTACTCTAACATTACCCCCTCTGAAGAGGTAACCCTAAAATCTTCTAAGGATTAGATAAGAACTTCCAAATACTTTCGACATTTTTGGCCTTCGGAACAGTGTGTTGCTAAGAGGCCCAAGGATATTTTGACTTTTAGCCAAGAAACTGAGTACTTTTCTTTGGGGTCTTTTTATACTAACTGCCTAGTCAATTCCTACCTCCTATTCTTATCACACCATCCTCTGAAGAGGTTACCCAACTTGCGGATAAGGAATCAGGACGCAGACCTCTCTGGCTTCTTCCATGCTGAACAGAGACACGGGTGAGGCAACTGGGGTATCCCTTCAGTGGGGTCTATCTAAAAGACTCCCAAATTGCATAACTCTTATCTCTAGGGGGGAAAGAAAGCCCTTGACTGGTGAATAAGAGATGTGAAGAAGAAATAAAGGCAAGACTAATTAGCATTACAAGTTCTAGACAGGGAACTAGAAAAAAGTCAGAAACTAGGGCAAATTTCAGATGTTCATATGAGAGTCCACTGGAATTTCTTGACAAGGGCTTCCAAAAGCATCCCTCTATTGGTTCCTCTTCATTTTTCTTTTGTCTGCCAAGGTTGGACTCAAGAGTGATAGATTCAGGATTTGCTTTCAGGTATTTGGATAGCTGTTGGAGTGGTTAGAATCAGTGTCAGTTCCCTCTCAAAGTCTTCTAGATAGGGGGAGAAAACAAATTTGGCCATCATTTTAGAACAATAGTGGGTTATTTCCCTTAGCTACAGGGGGCACTGCAGTACTGCAGACCGAGATTTGAAGTCTTACATCTGAGCAGCACTTTCTGATTCAGAACAAACTCAATGAGAAATAGTTGTGTAAATAACTTAAGCCTAATGTCTGAGAAGTGTAATCCCTTGAACTCTTAAAGAAATATACTGATGACTTTACTCTTTGGTTATACTTTCCTTTTGGGTGTTTAAGACCATACAGTTGGCCCAAATAAATCAATTTATTTTTACACTTAAGGTCATTTGAGGATCTGTTCCTCAGGGGTCACCTGGGCTTGGGAGGAGCTCCTGGCCCCTTTCTTTCCTTTTAGAGCTTTTTTGGGGGGAAAAGTGTTTGTGGGGCTGAAGAGATGGCTCAGAGGTTAAGAGCACTGACTGCTCTTACAGAGGACCCATGTTAAAATCCCAGCACCCACTTGGTGGCTAACAACCATCTGTAACTCCAGTTTCAAGGCATCTGACTCCCTTTTCTGACCTCCATGAGCACCGCATGACATGTGTGTACTTATATACATGTATGCAATACACTCATATACATAAAATAAAAATAATTTTAAAAAATTTAAGTGTTTATTTTTTTGAAACAAAGTCTCATTCTATAGCCTTGGCTGGTCTAGAACTCAGTATGTAGATCAGGCTAGCTTTGAATTCACAGAGATCCACCTTCCTCTACCTCCAATATGCTAAGATCAATGGCTTGCAATACTATGCCCTGCCCTGACCCTTAAAAGTTTGTTTCATTTTGTTTTGTTTTTGAGACATAGTCGCATATATCATAGGCTGGCTCCAAACTCTCTTCTGGGGATGATCTTGACTTCCTGATCCTCCTGCCTTTACCTCCAGAGTGCTAGGATTACAGGAGTAAACTACCACACCCAGTTTATGTGATGCTGGTATCAACCTAGGGTTTCCTGTGTACTAGGAAAGCACTCTACCAACCCCTTCTTTTCAGTTTTTGAGACAGGGTCTCACTATATAGTCCAGGTTAACCTTGGACTCACTTAGTAGCCGAAGCTGGTCATGAGCTTGCTTCCTGCTTTAGCCTCTTGAATGCTGAAATTACAATTGTTAGCCACCTTGTCTTGCTATGACTTTGAAACTTTTGAAGATTACTGACAAGTTATTTTGTAACTGATTTTAATTAACATTTGACTGATACTTTCAAATGATTAGATCAAAATAAAGCATCTGGGGGACAAATGCCACAGAAATGTCATGTCTCTCTTGGTGTGTGATATCAGAGTGTATGGCGATAGATCTGCTGCTATTTGCTTTAGTACTTGATAAAGGTGTTATCTACTGGGTTCCTTGACCGTGATGCTATGTCTTCCTTGAGAGGGTAATAAACATCTTATAGAGAAATACACTGAAACACTGTATTTCCCTGAGAAACTATTATCTTGTGGAGAACTACTTGGGGCCTATGCAAATGTCCTGTTTCCCATCAAATTTTTGCCCATTAATTTTAGCACCCATCAGTAAATCTTGGCAGCAACAATTACTATAATCTTTGATTGAGGGTGACTTACTTTTTTTAATGAGCATGACTTTCTATTTTCTTCATTTCTTTTACATTTGTTAATTGAAATTCTTCTTTAAGAAAGAGTCGTTGGAGACAGGGAAATAACTCAGTTGGTAAAACACCTGCCTTGCAAAGAAGACCTGAACTCCCCAGAACCCACATTAAAATGCTGGGAGCGGTGGCATACACTTGTATTCCCAGTACTGGGGAAACCGAGATTCCTAGGACTTGCCAGCCAGCCAGTCTAGCCTAATTGGTGAGCTCCAGGCCAATGAGAGGTCCTGTCTCAAAGGAGGTGAATTTTAATCCTGAGGTTGTCCTCTGAGCTACACACATACATACATACACACACACACACACACACACACATGCACATGTACACGCACACAAATACACACATATATGTACATATATTCATTTTAAAAAAAGATTTGTGAGCTGGGAGTAGTGGTACACATCATTAGTCCCGGCACTGAGGAGGCAGAGCAGAGGCAGATGGATCTCTGTAAGATCTAGACCAGCCTGGTCTACGTAGCAAGTTCCAGGCCAGCTGGGGTTACAGGGAGATATTGTCTCAAAAACAGAAAGAAAAGAAAACTAAAAAGGAGGGCTTTTCTTCTTCTCCCATTTATCTATTCATTCAATTATCTATGCTAGTATGGATTTGGGGGCATTTAACTTTTTTTTTTAAAGATTATGGTCAAGTATAATCATTAGTTATTTTATAGTTCAAATTAATACTGGTACCAGTGGTTGTTGGCCAGGAGAGGTGAGCCACCTGAGTGAGAGAGTATTCAGGGGCCCCATTATTATTTAGGGTTTCTTTTATGGCATCTAGAAGAAGGAGGAGTCAGTTGTTAATGGGTATAGTGTGGGCAGTTCTCTGTATTGATTGACAGGCTTGAATTATATCAATCATTCTCACTGCATATGAGATGCAGTGAGATTTTAGTCTTCCCTTGATGCATCTGATTTTAACCAGGCGTAGACTGATTAAAATAATAAATTGGGGGTTTTCCCTTAAAATTCACTTGGAGGATGTGGTAGTTTGAATGAGAATGTTGCCCATAGGCTCCAAGTATTTGAGCACTTTTTTTCCTCGGTTGGTGGCACTGTTTTGGGAGGTCTTAGAAGGTATGGCCATGCTGAAGGAAGAAGGTCACTGGGGGTGAGCTTAGAGAGTTCTTAAGCCTTGCCAGATCTCATGTGCTCTCTTGCTTCCAGTCCCCACTTGAAGATGTGAGAGCTTAGTTAGCTTCTACTCCTCCTCCAGCCACCTCTGCTGCCATGCCTCCCCGCCATGATGGACTGACCCTTGCCCCTTTGGACTCATAAGCTAAATAAACTCTTCCTTTTATAAGTTCCCTTGGTCATGGTGTTTCTATCACAAAAGAAAAGTGACTAACACAGAGGGCATAGATTGTCTTTCTGCAAATGCATCCCAGACCAGTGAAGGCCAATTGGCCCCACTACATTCCATACCCAGATATGTTTGGGAGTACATTTAGATAGAAATTGCTCACAAAAGGGGAGCTCTTGATGGTTGTTAGAGGGGAGAGAGACTTACTCCATTGCTCAGAGTTGGGTATATGTGCAGTTGGATGCAGGTTGGGATGCATTGTTAGCACAAAGGTGTGCATATAGCCCACACCAAGCAGAGTCTCAGTTGCAAAACTGTTCTGTATACTTGCCTGCTTTAGTACTGCTCTAGCCATTGGCTGTCTCCTGTGTCCTTCTGACATGCCTCTTTTGTTGTTATTATTATTGGGGGGGTTGGTTTTTGGTTTTTGTTGGTTTTGTTTTGTTTTGTTTTTGAGACAGGGTCTTCCTGTAGCTCCTGCTGACCTGGAACTTGTGTAGGCCAGGCTGACTGCTTCTCCCTCCAGAGTGCTAGAGTCAAAGGCATGTGCCTCCATGCCCAGCTCTTAGTATTACGATTTTATGAGCTGCTTCTCGTTTAGAATTTATGTATTCCTCAGTCTCATAGCTCTTGGGTTCCATCTGTTCTGACCAGCAACCTGGCTTTCCAAGAATTACCCACCACAGAAGTCCTTCACTTTCACAGTTTACAGATTCATCATATCCCTGTATCAACCTCCTGAGATTTTAACTTGGCAAGTCTGATGTAAGCCGAAAAACTCACTAAATATCATGACAGTTCATTTTTAAATTTTATTTATTTATTTTTTATTTGTATGAGTGTTATGCCTGCGTGTATATAAGTGCATTTGTGTTGTGCAATGCCCAGGGAGGACAGAAGAGGGTGTCAGATCCCTTGGAACTACAGTTACAGATGGTCATTAGCTGACATGTGGGTGATGGAATTTGAATCCAGTCTTCAGCAAGAGCAGCCAGTATTCTTAACCACTGAGTCATCTCTCCAGCTCCCAGTGACAGTTTTAATTATTGACTTAGTTGGATAAATAAATACCTAGGGTATTAGTGAGCCACTTTTTTGGATGTATCTATGATGGCATTTCCAGAGAGGATTAAGTGAGGGGGGAACACCCACCCTCAGTATGGTGGCATCATCCCATGGCCTAGGGTACAGACTGAATAAAAGAGAGAAAAGGAGCTAGAGAACTGAGTGTTGGCAGCATTCATCTTCCTCTGCTTCCTGATCTGCCTTAACATGAGCAAGCAGCCACCACAAGCTCCCACCACCATGGAACCACCACAATAAGAGTGTATCTCCTTAAACCATGAGCCAAAATATACCCTTTCTTCCTTAAAACTGCTTCTAGTCAGGTATTTGATCACAGCTATGAGATAAATAAGTAATACAGATGGTGATTTTTCAGGCTTAAACCTGTTTGAAAATCACAGGTTATAGGAGTGTATTCTGTATTAGCCTCTAAATGAAGTAGGATTGGCACACCAGCAGCATTGGCACTACCTGGGAGCAAGCTAGAAATGCACATTCTTGAGCCCCTCTCAGACTTAAGAAAGCAGAGTTCCTGAGGTTGGGGGCCCAACAATCAGTATTCCATGCACTTCTCAGGGGACTTATACACATGCTAAGCTGTGAGAAGCACTGCATACACGTTCTCTTGTAATAAAATTCATAGGCAGGCTAGCATAACTCAACACTCCAGTCTAAACCCTACAAGCTACCGCTCCAAGTTCACTACATTTTTCTTGAATGTGTTTACATAAAGGTTCTCATAAATCAGTGTTTTTTCCTCACGTATCACAGGCTGTTCCAAAAAGACGTCTCAGTGCCACTCCAAACCTGTCAAATTACAAAATCATATATACACACATACACATTCACCCAAGTTGTCAAATTAGAAGAAAAAATCTGGATTCTTACTTGTAAAGAATCATATAAATATTCCAATACAGAGAACCATTTCTATTTCCTTCTTCCTTGGATTTCTTGAGTCCTCATGGAAGAAACAATGCTTTTCTTTTTTAGAGAAAAGAATATATATGTTAAGTTTTTATTTAGTTTAAACTTTTTAAATAATGAGAATCACTTTCCAATAGACATATATAAGAAGCTTCCTCTTATGATTCAGTTTATCAATTATGCATGTTATTATCTACTCACAGCAAGCCTCATGGTAAGATACATATTATTGAGGCAGCACACAATGTACAGGTATGCTATTTTATTTTATTTATTTTTATTTATTATTTTTATTTTATGTGTATGAGTGTATTACATGCAAGGATGTAAGTGTACCTGTGTAGTGTAATGCCACAGAGGTTGGAAGACGGTGTCAGATCCCCTGAATTGGAGCTACAGACAGTTGTCAAACCCAGGTCCTCTGCAAGAGCAGCCAGTATTCTAACTGCTGAACCATCTCTCTAGCCCCTTAGTAATTTTAAATTAAATGTTACTTTTTTCATTGTTAAAGGTCTCTGCTTAGAAAAGACCATTAAGAGTTTTGGGGCCAAGTTCACCCATGGGAGCCTGACTCAGTCAACTAGTCAGTTAAATACTTTAAAAATCAATTTTCAATACGATATATGACCAATTACATACATGTATGATCAAACTGATTTATTACTTCATTTAACCAGCGTTCATTCTTGCCAGGACTGTACTAAATCCAGGAGAAATGACAAAGACTGGAAAACCCCAATGGAGATGGAGAAGCTTGCAGTGGCCAAGCTGTCTCTGTGGCTATAATAACAACCGCTTTAGTGGCTCTGTCCTCTGAGCACAGTCTAAGCTGTCCTCTCTTGGAGCACTGTGTGTGTGTGTCCATCCTCTTCTCCTAACAGAGTTACACAGTGCCTAAAACACAGGTATGTGCATAGTAAGAACTCAGCAAACAACTTAAACTATTTTAAAAGCTCAGTAAACAACTTAAACTATTTAAAAGTATAATTCATACAACAAACGGCACCAAAGTTGTCTCTGAAATGTTTCTCCATTGTAGTCAGCATTGTGCTGGCAAATAGCTCTCTAGGAGAAAGGGGCTGGATTTGTAGTAGTTGCTGATTTCTGTGGTATAAACACTCTCACCATGGCTAATTTAAGGTTGTCCAGTGGTTTAACAACTGGCTTGTAAAACCCTGAAAATGTCGGTTGAGTCTGACAGTGGTACAAGCTGGGTCCCTCACACTCCCGAACATCATCCTCACAATAGCTTACGCACTCAGGGCATATCATCGCCATCTCCATCTTATAGACATGAAAGCCAAAGGCCAAATGATCCAGGAAACTGTGAAGTAGGATGCAGGCCTGAGTTCTATGAGAAAAAGCTCACTGGAAACAGTCAAAATGAAGTGAACCCAATCAGACACCCTCAGCTAACATGAATTAACTATGGATTTCCACTTCAACTGCTACTGGGGGATCAAACCCAGGGCCTTGCACATCTCCGACAAGCACCTTACTACTAAACCACACCCCAGGCCTCAAATATATATATTCAAACATGCTTCTTCAAGCACCTCATAAAAGTTTCCTCTCCCCTTACCCTAGTGGAGCACTGAGTCTCTTGCTGTCTGGTGTGGCTTACTTCATGAAACACTTACTACTCCAATAAATGCTTCAAAAAGTTCACGTGTCTAAAATTATCCCTTATTTACTTACTTTTTTTTGAGACAGGATCTCCCTGTAGCCCCAGGCTGGCCTCAAACTCACAGAGATCCACCTGCCTCTGCCTCCCAAGTGCTGAGATAAAAGGCACATACCACCATACTCGGCATCTATTTATTTACATTTTAATTAAATGTAAAGTTAATACACAGAATAATGGACTTCACCATGACATTTTCATAAATACCTGTGGACTTCGTGCATATTCACCCTTCCCCACTCCTTCATCTGCACGTGAGGGAAAACTTACCATGTTTTGTCTTTCTTTCCCCTGTTATGCTCTCCTGCTCCCTTCCTCTCTTTCAGATCCCTCTCTCCTCACATCTACTTGCATGTCCTATAAATACATATATGCATATATGTATACATATAGAAATTTAGAGTCTGCATATGAAAGAAAACATGTAATACTTGTCTGTTTTAGTTATTTCACTTAACACGATGATTCATACATATCTTGTGGGAAAGAACACTGTTTATCCTTCAACAGTATTAAAATTCTCACTTAAATCTTTCCAGAGAAACCAAAAGCATCGAAATTTTTTATATCATTCACACCGGACCGTGAAATCACTGCTCACTCCCCCAGGAGACCTAAGGCTTCTCCCTTATTATTATGCTTTTTATTCAGACACCCAACCATTTTTCCATGAAAACCAACAAAAACAGCAGGCATCTATTCCATGCTTACAGTGTGCCGGGTATCCCACAGTACGCATACTTCATTTTAATCAATCCTCACAACCTCCCCATAAATCAGGTCCTGTGGTTATTCTTACTTTACATACAAGAAACTCAGGAACAGAGGAAGTTGCATTACTCAAAGTTTATACAACTAATAATTATTGGAGTCAGGATTTAAGCCCAAGACTTGTTTTCAGAGCCTAAACTCTTAACTGTTGTATCATCCTATTCAGTCCCTAAAATCACCATGCCATGGTGCTGATGAGCCAGCAGCTGATCTGTGCTGTATTCCTAGGAGTTTTTTGGTTTCTGTTTTCCTGGCACATTTTAGGTCTCTCTCCCTGAGCTAACCATAATCTTCTCTTTGTCTTGTCTATCTAAAGCAGGTGTTCCTCATGAACAGGCTGTGGGGCTTCATTATCCCAGGGCTGCCGCCCAACTTCACCATGCTATAGAACTGTCTGAAATGAGCTGTTTCTCATGGATGGCACTCAGAACTGGGGAATGGGAATTAGCGACTAGAGTTCCATACAGTTGGGGCATGTGAAACTTGTCTAGCCATGAGTCACTATAGGTAGTGAGCTCACCTCTAATATTTATGGAGCCTGGAGCAAGAATGCTAATGGAGACCCACAAACCATTTGTCTAACTACTAGACTTATAAACCAAGCCAATAAACTGTTACAATAGATTCTTTCTTCCTAAAGCCCTAGGAAACCAAATTTGGGTTTGGAATTTGTTAACTCCTCAGAGTATCTTTTTTTTTAATTAGAAAAAAAAATTTTTATGTGTTATGAGTGTTTTGCCTGCATGTTTGTATGTAAGTGCACCTGTGTCATGCAATGCCCACAGAGGCCAAAAGAGGGGTCTCAGATCCCCTGGAACTGGAGTTAAGGATGATTGTTAGCAACCTGTGGTGCTGGGAACAAAACCCAGGTC
>NW_008357637.1:2439036-2452598 GCF_000622305.1 Nannospalax galili | reverse complement strand
CCCAGGTCCTCTGGAAGAGCAGCTAGTGCTCTTAACTACTGAGCCATCTCTCCAGCCCCTCCACAGAGCTTCTTAACCCAAACCCCATCTCCTTACCTCCCACTCCAGCTCTGTCCTTGCACACATGAATGTGGACACTCCAGTCCATACATCCAAGCTAGGTTCCCCTCCTAAGCAAACAGCTGCCCTGGACACTCCTTGGGTAGAGGGGCACACACACAGAGATTGTATCTTGTCCCTAGGAAGGTAGACCTAAGGAGGAAGAGCAGGTCTACCATGAAAACACAGTGTTTGGGCCCAGAGGTGGGAAGGGATGCACTGAGGCTAGAAAAACACTAGCACCCAGCCTTGCTAAGTACAGAGCTCAACACCTAGGCCCCTCAGGGCAGTACTCCTAGGATGGGAGGAGTACAGCCTCACCAGTGTGCTTGTCCTGAAACACAGCTAGGAAGCTGTGGGCATTCTTTTTAAATGAGTCCAAGCATTTGACAAATGGTTGAAAATGAGGTGAGGCGGCAATCTCACATTATATTATAATTGCATCATTATGAGGTGATCACTTCCTAATGGCTAACAGTTATCTGGTTATGCCCTGATGATAAGACCAGTGTGAAAGCTAATTTGATCATTTGGCTAATGAGTTATGATAAATGTGGTAAGGCTCCCCAGTGCTCTCCTACATCAATCTGAGTGAGTTACCTATGGCTTCCTCTTTCCATAGCTCCAATCTCAAATATGCAAATTATTTGAATAATTTTTTTATTTAGTTCACTGAGTGTGGAAGTGGATGATTTCCTAAAACTTAAGGTTTAACATGTAAATTTTCTAGTTTCCTGCTGGAAAAAAAAGGAATGAAGCCATTGCCTTGACACAAACTCTGAGTTCCTGAGTAGGGAGCCCAAGAGATTAGAACACACCTGGGGATGGAACTGGCCACTGCAGGGGGCACTCAGTGAAGTATACCAGGCCTGGCTTGCTCTCTCTGGCATGGAAGTTCTGGAACTTTCTATAGAAAAGTGAGTTGAAGTGAGTGAGCCCCAAAATTAGCAATTGATACAGTGTCTAAGAACAACAAAAAAATCCCTCAAATTCCTAACATTTATTTATTTTTGATAAAATAACAGTTTTAAATGGTTAGGGTATGTCAGGTACAGAGAATATCTAAAGATGGGGAGTAGGCAGAACAAATGATGTGTGAAGAGGTGAGCACCTCCCAACACAGTGGTGAAGGACACTTCGTCAGCCAGTGTGCTCCAGTGCAAGGCATCGAATGGATAATGGAAGGAAGCAGCTCTGCAACTGGGCAGAGAAGTGGGAACCAACCAGGGTTTGAAAACATTAGCTAAAGTTTTGTACAGTTATCTCATGTAAAACTCTTTTTTGTTGTTGCTCTTTTTGAGACAGAGTCTTCTGTAGCCCCAGATGGCCCCGGGACTCCTCATATAGACCAGGCTGGCCTTGATCTCACAGAGATCCACCTGCCTCTGCCTCCCAAGCGCTGGGATTAAAGGTGTGTGCCACCTAAAATCTTCTGAATCAGGCATAATTTAGATGTACAAACCCATCCTAGACTCTTCTGTCTCCTAATGGTCATAGGAATCCTGCAGTATCATCTGTTGTTAATATAAACAGCATATATTATCAACCGGGCCAGTGATTCTAGAGAGCAGAGAGTCTGGAGTAGGAAGGAGACTCGCTTTTCATTGTCTTGGGTTGGGTTTAATTTTTTTTTTTCCTGTGGGCATTTTTGTTTGTTTTGTGACAAGGTCTCACTATGTGGCCCCATCAGGCCTGGAACTCACTATTTAAACAGGCTGGACTCCATCTCACAGTGATCAGCCTACCTCTGCCACCCAGAGCTGGGGTTAAAGGCATGTACCACCACACCTATCCCTGTGGACATTTATATTTGGTGAGCTGCAGTAGACTTTCTATGTCCATTTTGTATTCACGGAATTTTAAATTATTGTTCTAGTTTGATTCTCCATTGCTATGACAAAATACTCTGACCACTACCAACATGGGGAGGAGCCCAAGGTAGGAATTCAGGGCAGGAACCTGGAAGCAAGAACTGGAGCACAAACCATGGAGGAATGCTTCCCACTGGCTTGCTCACTTAACCCCTGCTTTCTTGTACAACATAGGCCTGCCTGCTCAGGGGTAACACCATCTACAGTGGGTTGGGGCCTCCCATATCACTCAATAATCAAGAATAAGCCCCACCCTCCAGACATGGCCACAGGCCAGGCTAATTTGAGACAATTCCCTAATTGAGGCTCCTTCTACCCAGGTGTGTCAAGCTGACACTAAAGCTATCCAGTACAACTGACCCCTTGTCAACTTGACACAAACACTTTACCATTAAACCATAACCTTTCCATCTCTTGTCCCCAAGACGTGATGCCAACATCAAGACAATACAACCTTAAAAATCCTCACAGTGCTTAAAAAAAATCCAAACACTTAAAAGTTCTTAGTCTCTTTTAAAAGTCACTTAACTGTGAGCTCCTGTAAAATCCAAAGCAAGTACTGTCTTATTTCAAAGCAAAGAATTGGGCACACCTAAGCAAAACTAAAGTCCAGAAAAGTAGCTCAAGGCTGGACATCTGGAATTCACTCACAATCTTCTGACTCCAAAGGGTTTTGGCAGCTCCACTTCTCTGACTCTGCCATCCACAGCACACACAGCTCATCTCACAGACCCAGGCCAGCTCCATTCCACACCTGCTGCTGCCCTTGGTGGTCATCCCACAGTCCTGGCATCTCCAAAAAAGCTGGGGTCTCCACTGAAACTGAGGCTGCACCCTCACCAATGATCTCTTCCGGACTCTCGGGGTGCAACAACTCAGAGTCTCTCCATGACCCCTTCAATCTTGGGGTCTTCACTGCAACTGAGGCTGCACTTTCACCAATGGCCTTTCCTGGCCTCTCAGGGTGCCAAGCCTCAGCTGCTCTCTATGACCCCTTCATACTTTTAACACCAGAACCATGCAGGAGACTCTTACACATTACCAAGTCCTACTTCCAACTTGAGATGGAGGCTCAAATCCCCTCTGTGAGCTGACCCTGAGGAAATACCTCCCAGATTTCACCACAGTGATGCTGGTCTCTTGTTAACTACTTACAGTTGATTTTTCAGCCCCAGCTAACCAGCATCAATTGTCCCAGTAAAGCAAAGGTTTTACTTCAGGTTCTGGCTCTTTATAATCACAGCTGATTCTCTAGCCCCAGTCAACCAGAAATCACAGATTCTTAATTCAAAAGCTCTGAAAGTCTCTGCTTCCCTTTGAAGCTTCACAAGCCAGGCCACCATCATTTACAACTCTTTCAGTATAACTGACAGCAACAAACTCTAAGCACTCAATGATGTTTCCAGCCCAAAGTTCCAAATGCTTCCACAATCCTCCCCAAAACACCAAGGTCATATCTGTCACAATAATACCCCATTCTCTGGTACCAATTTCTGTTCTAGTTTCAGTCTCCATTGCTGTGACAAAACACTCTGACCACTACCAATGAGAAGGAAAGCGTTTATTTACATCTCCCAGGTCACAGTTCATCAGGGAGCCTAAGGTAGGAAGTCAGGGCAGGAACCTGGAGGCAAGAGCTGGAGCTCAGGCCTTGGAGGAACACTGCTTACTGGCTTGTTCCCCTGACCCATGCTCAGCCTGCTTTGTTATGCAACACAGACCCACCTGCCCAGGGATGGCACCACCTATAGTATGTTAGGCCCTCCCACATCATTCAATAATCAAGATGTCCCACAGACATGGCCACAGTCCAGTCCAATGAAGGCAAATCCCCAATTGAGTCTCCCTCAACCCAAGTGTGTCAAGTTGACAACACTAAAGCTATCTAGCACAATTACAGTGATGGTAGAGTGCTGACACAGAGAGATCAAGGTCTTTGAAAGAAGAATTTGTCACTCAGGTTTCCCTACATAAGGGGGAATGCCATATCATTAAGGGTCACCAGGGAATCACCAGGTTTGATCATAAGGCAGAAAGGAGCAAGGAAAGAGCTTGCTCCTTGACCTTTATTGGCTAGTCTGAGGAATTCTAGCAGGCTCTGGTTGTGTACAATAATCTATGGCAGGGGAGATGTGGGTTTGATGTGTGAGAATTAGATAAATGGAGATAGTCGGTTCATATATGAAAAGTGTACACTATGTTTAGGAGCCAGTGAGCCCCTACTGGACAGTCTCTTCTTGGCTCTGTAAGGCCCCAAATGCCAGACCATCAAAAATATAAAAGATAAGAAAATATAGTTAATGTAATTGGTTTTGTGATATAAATAGATGCCAAATAGACTAATACAGGATCTGAAAAAGCACAGTTGAAATAAGATAATAGAAAGGTAATCATTTGGGGTATAATTAAATATGTGAAATAAATGTAGTTTTGTAAATTCTACTATTGCTATAGGAATGGGCAAAATATAAAGGCTCAGATAAATACTAGATTTATATATGACATTTTGAACAATGTAGTGATATTTCAGACTTGAGCGTTTACAAGATTTCCACAGTTTGATCATGCAGTTATGCGAGTCCACGTTTGCCAAAAGAGATATAATGGGTTCAGAAGACAGCTTGTGATCCTTCCGCCGTGTCAGGTTCATCAGGCTTGGCAGCAAGTGCCTTCATCCACTGAGCCATCTCATCGTCCTAGAAGCTGCATCCTTTTTTCAGCTTAGCTTCAGGTACCAGGTTATATCACTTGCACCACACCCTAGAAATTCAGGTGTCACAAGCCCCTGTCTGATCCAAAGAAAATGACCCTAGATCCTGCTGGAGAGAAGCAAGCCATACAAAAAACAGATGGGATGGGAACAATAAATTGGAGTATGCAATCTGTCACAATCATCAGCTTGTTTAAGTCAGAAAAGAAGCTCCAATTCCAGCACAGCTTTTGGTGCTTAACACTGTCCTTCCTAGCAGTGTTAAACAGTGGACCCAGCCGGGGTCACATTTATAAATAAATAAATAAATAATAAATAATAAATAAATAAATGTAATGAGTGACTCTTAAGTGCATCTAGGCTGGAAATAAAGACCTTTCCTGACTCGGGGCCTTCATTCTTTGAAGGCAGTTACCAGAAGATGTACTAAGGATAAGCTATTTTTCTGTTACATAAAGGTAACTTTGGCATGGCTAATTAATTACGACTCTTTGGATTGCAAGTCACAGCACCAAACCCACACTAAAGTAGATAGGAATTCACTGTTTTAACTGAATCAATTACAGCTGGATCCAGGCATTCAGCTAAATCATCAGGCTTCTATCATCCCTTTCTCAGTCCTTGACTCTGTTTCATTTTACACTGGTAAAGTCCCAAAGACATGCTCTCCTTGTGGTGGCAAAGGATGGGGCTCCAGCTTTTCCACTCAAAGGTGTGTGGTGTTTGTGATCTGAAGAGAGAAGTTCTCCCCAACCTTCTTCTTCCAATCCTAATAATCTCTGGAAAATGGTTCTGACCTCAGAAAGTCAGATGTCCTCCACATGCCCCTGGCCAGTCACTAGGAATCACTGGGAAACTGTGATTGGCCAGCCCTAAAGACAAGGAAGATGATGGGCAGCTCTGTGGGGTGTGAGAGGAGTAGTTCCTGAGTGGAACAGAAAGGCTCTGGTAGAAGTCAGAGGCCGTAGCTGTAAAAACAATAACCAGGAGCAAACTAGGGTTTTATTGCCTCAAACTTTAGCCTAGAATCTTGGTAGGCAGAAAGAGAGAAAAATGAACCCAATGGGCAGCATTCTGTGCTGTTCTGCTATTAAGTGGGATGACCCATTTCACAAATCTAAAATAACACTTTTTAAAAATCACATTTGAATGTGTTGATTTTGTGTGTCTGTATGCATGTGCCGTGGTGCCTGTGTGGAAGTCAGAGGACCATGTAGGAGTAGGTTCTCTCACTATGTGGGTCTGGAGATGGAACTTAGCATTTGGCAGGCTTGTGAGTACATCTTTACCTTCTAAGTCATTTCACTGGCCCCTAGAATGTCACATTTTTAATGTCAGTATGTTTGCTGATGTGTTATCCTTGACTGGCATAGTTCACCTCAGTCTTTAACCTAAACTGAGGTCTACGGGTCTCCTGGATGGCAGCTAAATCTAGAATGAAGCCTTCTCTGTCTTAAATCACACAGGAAGAATTAACTGCCTTAGAAACCTGGTGGAATGTGATTTATGAGTCCTTGCTTTGGATTTTTATTACTATAGAGCATAACTTTTATTAATATTGTTTCCATTACTATTGCTAGTCATGAGCCATAAAATTGACTCTGAACATATTCACAGGCTTTTATGAAATTTGTTCTGAATCACTAGTTTTTCTGTAAATCATATAAAACATTTTTGTGAAGGAAGCAACAACTGACTTGGGTCTGGTCTAGCACTTTCCTTTTGTGATGATTAATTTTGATTGTCAATTTGACAGGATTTAGAATTACCTAGGAGATAAACCTCAGGGTGTATCTTTGAGGGCATTTCCAGAGAGGTTTGAATGAGGAGGGAAGATCCATCCTAAATGTGAGCAGAATCATTCCATGGGCTAGTATACCAGAGTGCATGAAAAGGAAAAAGTGGACTGAGCACCAGCAGTCATCTCTCTCTGCTTCCTGACTACAGACGCAATTGTCCAACTACCTCAAGCTGCTGCCCCCATGGTGGCATTCATTCGTAGACATTGTCCCACCTCACTCCCTGTTTCTCTAAATGGAATGCTGTACATTTAGAGGAATGAATGACTCTTCTCTGATATTCTACCCCTGACAAACGTATTACCTCACAGCAGCCCAGAGATTTTTGATTGCTTTTGAAGTAAATTCTAATTGTCAGAAATTTGCCCTAATTTCGCCCCCTTTGAGCCCAACAGAATTAGCCTAAATAAGATTGGCCCCTAACCTTTCACTCCATTTCCATGGGTTTCCTGAGGCTGTTCTTTTCCAGGCTTCGTGCTCTCAGTTCTGTGTAACTTTCCTTGTTTGTCATACACCCCAGAGCCATCTCTCTCTTGACAATGCTTTGACCATATTTTAGTTCCCTTTGCAATGTTCATTGTGTTACAAAGCTTCTCTTTTTCGGTCGCATCTTACTCCTAAATGCTATCTCAGAAGACTGACAAGCTGTTTGCTGAAGTCCAGACATCTTTTTTTCAATAAACTATTTTTAAAAATGAAATGAGTTTTAAGTGGGAGAGTGTTTGTGCCTCTCTACTTGAAATTATTATCAAGATGGATGTTATGTCTGACCAGAGAACCCTTTTTTACCTAGTATTATAAAATGAAGGCATATAAGTTGGTCTTTTGGCCATTATTAGTAGGGGACACTAAGTGGGAGCCTCTATAATTTCTGGAGCCCACCTGGCTTGTTATTTTGTATAGTATTGGATAACTCTTAGTGGATAAGAAGAGAATGGCCCATTAATCAAACGTTGGTGTTTCCATTGTCATTGCTAGTCATGGGCCATATTGACTCCAAGTGTAGCCATAAATCTTTGTAAATTTCTTTCTTTTATAAAAGAGTAAGATTCTTTGGGGCTGGGGAGATGGTTCCACAGGTAAGAGTGCTGTACATATATGAGGACCTGAATTCAAATCCCCAGAACCCATAAAAGCCAGGTATGGTCACATGTGTGCCTGTAACTCCAGCACAGTGAGGGGGGTGAAGACAAGGGGGTGTTGGGGCTTGCTGGCCATCAGGTTCACGGAGGGCCACTGTCTCAAGGGAATGAGGCAGAGAGTGATAGAGCAGGACACCTGACATGCTCCTCTGGCCTCTGTGCTTGCACACTGGCAGATGCACTTGCATACATGTGTGTGTACACACACACACACACACACACACACACACACACACACACACACACACACACACACACAAACCACATTCACTCACTACAGATTCTTTTATACAATTCTTTGTCCAAAAGCCCTGTGTGGGCCAACAGTGGGTTAGCAAGTCTGGAGCAAAGAGGAGATGCCTGCAATATGAGCCATCTCTAATATGGTTTCAATAATTCAAAAAAGTGATAAGGCAAAGGAGACAGGTACACTGACCTTGACCTTGCTGATGTTTTTTTCCTGATCATGATTTCAAGAATGAGCCTACCCAGTTTGCCTTCATGTGAAAAGGAACCCAGTCTACACACATTGTGCTGTCCCATTCATGACAGTCCACCACACTGAGCATATGCCATGACAATATCAAACACTGAAGAATTAACTGGGACCAGCTTAAACTCAGTAGTGCCACTTGACACACACAGATTGGTTGACAAATCCAGTAAGGTAAGGATTCTGTTGCCCACCCAACAGGGTGGTCCTTATAAACTGGTCAAGAGCCACCTGTGACATTCCACAGCAACAAAAAATAGACTACTGACCAGGTATAGTGATGCATACTTGTAATCCCAACATTCGGGAGGCCAAGGCTGGAGGACTGCCAGGAGTGTGAGGTAAGCCCAGGCTACATAACAAGATCTTATCTTTTTAAATTAGTTATTTATTTAACATTTTTATTTTATGTGTATGAGTGCTTTGCTGGCATATATGTAGCTGCACCTGTGTCGTGCAAATCCTGCAGAGGCCAGAAGAGAGTGTTAAATCCACTGGAACTGGAGTTGCAGATGGTTATTAGTTGCCAAGTGGGTTCTGGGAATCAAACCCAGGTCCTCTAGAAGAGTAGCCAGTGCACTTAACTGCTGAATCATCTCTCCAGTCCCACAAGACATGGCCTTAAAAAAAATTATTGTCATAATCTACCCTGAAACAAAGTAAAAAGTACATGTCTTGTTGGGCTGTTAGGTTTTAGAGGAAACAGATTCCTTGTCCGAGACCACTAATAGCTCCTGTCTATAGTAATTATCTGGAGGAAGGTCACACTTGAATGGAAGGCCTTCCTACCAGCAGGCTATGTCTGAATTGCAAGAAGTAATGACTTGATCAATATTGGCCTCTTATGCTAAATGCTCTGATACGATTCTGGAGGGATCTACAACTTATATTTCCACAAACTAGAAGTTATGGCAAAAGCCCATGAGTGCTATCTTGTGGTAACCATTGGGATTTGAGGCCATTACATTTCTAGATGGAGCAGTATGTTCCATTATTATTAAATAACACATTATCTTGGTATTTGAAATGCCCGTGACGTGATGTCTTAGTGATGTCAGAGACACATTCTCCTGAGAAAGAAGTCATTACATGCATGTACAAGAGCGGCTTCTGTAATAAAATGGAAACTGTTGACACAGAGCATGGTTCTGGAGGAAGATGGGGAGTTTGCATGTTCTCAGGACTAGTAGTCTCTTTCCTCTGGGACCTCCTGTGGAGTTATCTGACATGGCATCCTCTTGCCACTCCGGTGGTAGATCTGATAAGCAGCTCTCAATTGACCAGCACAAAGCTACTTACTTTACACTGAGCTGTTCACACTCCACCAGCTATGGAAGATCCCACTGCTGGCACCATCTGCCTCTCACTTACATAGATGTTAGGCTGGGTTTCTCATGTTGTGGTAAACTTGAGACAGGCCTGTATGTAGAAATGCCCAGTCCCCTTACCACTAGCTTCTCAGACTAAGCAGTTAACAAACTCAGGGCTAAGGAAAGGGATGCTGAATAAACAGGGATTAAGTGGAGTTTCAAGGATCATGATCCACATATGATGAATGTGTCACTCACTCAGTGGCCCATGACATGAGGAAGAGCTGGGCCACAACAAACATGAGAGTGATGCTAAACAAGGAAGCTCAATGAATAGGAAGGTATTACTAGGCATTTCAAATAAACCAACCTTATTGGTTCTGCCTGCTAAAAGAGGATTTGGCCTTACAGCTGCAGTGACCTCCAGAGAGACAGTTCCTGTTGTCTTTGAGCACTCATTGTATTGCAGATTTACCTTGTTTTCTTTGCACATTCATTGTATTGCAGATTTTCCTTCTGTTCTCTACTCCCCCATTTTTTTAGTCTTTATCATAATATTTCAGGAGATACTCAGGTTATTTGCTGGTATCCAGATACCTTATTTCAACAGCCTTTGCCCAAGACAAACTATCAAAAAAAGCCAGAAACGAAGCATGTTTGCTCTGGAGCACTCCCTGTGTTCAACATTAAGGTGACCCAACCAGTCTCCAATTTGCAGCATCCTCTGTATTTGTACTTGAAAAAATGTTGAATCTTTTCTCTAACTTTGATCATCTGCTCTTTTTCCCTTCTCTATGAGCCATCAAAGACTATTAGAAGACTTCATTGCTCTCACCCCCAGGTTCTGTTAATGTCTTTGGATATAACTGTGGTAGGATAACATTTGAGATACTACCTAAGATCCCATCTCTGAATTTCTTTTTACTCCGTCTTCATTTAATCCATGTATTCATTGCCTCAGGGAAGGTTGTTACAGTGGAAAAGCAAAGAAAATGATTTTTAAACATCTGAAGCATGTAACCTTGGACACTAAAAAAATATAACTTAGACCTGGGGGAAAGTCAGGTCATAAAAACTATATGAGGGATAAATGGCTCTGGGCAGCATTGCCTGTTTCTTCCAACCCTGTCCCACCTTGATTCCCTTCATCTTCAACTGTGGTCCACTGAGCATGGAAATTTACTCAACAGTAAATGCTGGTTGGGAGGTGGCTCTAAGTATGTTTGAAAATCCAAGCACAGGCAAGAAAATTCCTAAGAGGCTGAGCTCAAGGATTTTCTTCTGCCCCAAAGGAGTGTATGACTGGAAGTAAAAGACATCTCATAGTCTGAGACAACCTCACCCATCAGTGCTGTTACTGAGCTTGTTCTTGCTGACTGATGATTTCTTATTACCCCATGAGAAGTATGGAAGTGAGGGTAGGGGGGTCATGTGAAGATGGAGCACTTCACACATTCCTGCATTCCTTCCCCTAGTGAAAACCAACATTTCATCCAGGTCCGCCATCAAGGTCTATGCAGCTAATCCCTGCCTGCTGGGGATATAAGCTGAAACGGTAATTATTTCACTCAAACTCTGACCCTCCTGGTGTTACCATACTCTGTGACTGACTGATGCAGCAGTACAGTGGTGACTTCTCTCCTCCACACAGGACTACTCTTGAGAGTTGTCTCAGATCAGGAACTCAAGGTGGGGGAACAACCAGGTTGAGGAAGTTTCCTACTCTGCCCTGGGCTGCCTTCTTCCATGCCTCCCAGAAGTAGCTCTCAGGACTAACTGTGGAGAATGTTCCTCAGCTAACACACTACCTCATGCCTCCATCTTATTCTGTTTCCAGGAAATCATCTTTATACCCTCATCCCCACAGTCACAATCCCACAGCCCCCTCACTGGGACCCATATACTCTGTCATCCATACTAAGGCCCAATGTGTCAAGTCAGTGTCCCCAGTCATTCCCTTGTGTGAGGCCATCCACTGAGTCTAGTCAGCCTATGTAGAGTCTCTTATTTTAGGAAGATCAACTCTTCCTCACCCAGTAGTAATCAGCTGCCAATGTTTCCTCAGCTAAGATTAGGGTCTGCTGTTCATTTCCCCAGTTCTATGCTGGGTTTTTGCACGAGTTTGCATGGGACTTTTGTATGCTGACACCATTGTCATAGAATCATATGACCAGGGTCCCAGGAGCTTGTAGGACTGTGTTTCCATATCGTCATGCACCTTCTCCCTGCCTCTTACAATCTTTCTGCCCCCTCTTCCACAATGGACCCTGAGCCCTGGGTGAAAGTTTAATATAGGCATCCTGTCCATGGACCAGCAATCTGCAGACTCTTAATATCTACATTTTGGCCATTTGTGACCTTTTGTATTCCTGTCCCCCACTGATTTTACTTTATGATGCCACATGACTCTGGAGTACTAATTAGTTTGTAAAGACCCCTTTGCAAGTGCTACCTAAGTGGTCTGGCATCTCACATTAGAAGTCAAGGATAGGGGCTGGGGAATGTAGCTGAGTGACAGTGTACTTAGCATTCATCAGTGTGCTGGTTAGTTTTTATCAACTTGATACAAACTAGAGATACCTGAGAATAGCTAACCTTAATTAAGGAATTTCCATCAAATTGACCTGTGGGCATGTCTATGGAGCATTTTCCTGATTGTTAATTGATGAAGGAAGACCCAGCCCACTGTGGCTGGTGGGCCTGGACTGTGTAAGAAAGGCAGCTAAGCAAGCCAGAGAAAGAACGCCAATAAGCAATGTTCTTCCATGGTATCTGCTTCAGTTCCTAACTCAGTAAATTCCTACCCTGACTTCCTTTGATTGTGACCTGAGAGTTGCAAAATGAAATAAACCCTTTCCTCTCCAAGTTGATTTTGGTCAGTGCTTTATCACAGCAACAGAGAAACAAACTACAACCAGTTGTGGGTTCCATCCTGAGCTCCCTCTCCTGTTCCATCCCCCAGAGGGGCAATTGCCATCCTTTGCTTTATTTGAAGACTTGGAAGCAGTATTGGTTACTTTTCTCATTGCTGTGACAAAGTATCTGCATAAGCAACTTTTCTTTTTATTTATTTATTATTTTTAAATCTTTCTGAGACAGGGTTTCCCTGTAGCCCCAGCTGGCCTGGAACTCATTATGTAGACCAGGCTGCCCTTGAACTCACAAAGATCCATCTGCCTCTGCCTCCCGAGTGCTGGGATTAAAGGCATGCACCACCACACCCAGCTAGAAGCAACTTTTATAAGGAAGTATTTGGCCTGGTATGGTGGCATATTCCTTTAATCAACCAGCACTCAGGAGGCAGAGGCAGGTATATCTCTGTGAGTTCAAGGCCAGCCTGGTCTACATACCCAGTTCCAGGCCAGCCAGGATGACATCATGAGACCTTGTCTCAAGACAAAAAGAGTTTATTTTGGCTCATCTTTTTTGGGTATGCTCCATCATGGTGGGGAAGGCACCAAGACAAGACCTTGGGGCAGCTGGGATGACTCTACATTCAGGACTCGGAGAGAAATGAATGCTGGTATTCATCCTGCTTCTTCCTTTTCATTCTGTCCATGAGCCCAGCCCACATAATGATGCTGCCCGAATTTATGGTGGGTCATCTCACCTCAGTTAACCCCATCTAGAAACTCCCTCACAGACATGCCAAAAGGGTTGTCTCCTAAATGATTCCAGATCTTCTCAAGAGGGCAATCAATATTAGCCATCAAATAAGCCCTATGCTAAAACAGATATAGAGAATCTCAATTAGTGTCCTGTTACATGGGCAGTAACCCAAATAACTGCCATCAAGTGAATGCTTACATTAAATCAACATAGCCATTACAATGAAAAATTAAATACCCTCTAATAGTGGGTAAAATGAAAAATGTTAGAAGGAAAAGAATACGTTTTGGAGAATATTGATAGGTGATAGGTAGAGAGCGGGCGGATGGAGGAGGCACTGAGGCACAGATAGAATTCTCAGCAGGATACAGCTTTATTTCACATGGGACACATTTCCCTCGGGGAAGGGAAAGATGTCAGGGAAGGGAAAGATGTCAGGAAAGGGCAGGGAAGGGAAAGATGTCAGGGAAGGGAAAGATGTCAGGGAAGGGAAAGATGTCAGGGAAGGGCAGGGAAGGGAAAGATGTCA
>NW_008357637.1:2402999-2438780 GCF_000622305.1 Nannospalax galili | reverse complement strand
TTTGGAGTTTGGAGATCAGAGGAAAGGCAGGCTGCTTCTCAGCAGTTTGTTTCCCTTGACTTCAAAGGTCAAGGTGCTTATCAGCTCAGTTCCCTTTTTTGGGCTCCAAAGTCTGTAGGTCCCTGTTGGGGAAGGGGGAAGCTGCTGCTGTTTGGAACCCTAACAATAGGCAAATGAATTTTGTGTTAAGAGGACACATATTTGACACATGTGATTGTTTGAATGAAAATGCCCCCCATTGGCTCCAAGTATTTGGACATTTTGTCCCCAGTTGATAGAGAGGTTTTGGGAGTTCTAAGTAGGTGTGACTATGCTGGAGAAAGATGTCACTGGGGGTGGGCTTAGAGAGTTCTTAAGTTTTGCCAGATCTCCAGTAAATCTCTTGTTTCCTATGCCTGCTTGAAGATGTAAGAGCTTAGCTTCCACTACTCCGGTCATCTCTGCTGCCATGCCTCCCTGCCATGATGGACTCTTGCCCCTGGGTAATCGTAAGCTCAAATAAACTCTTCCTTCTATAAGTTATTTTGGTCAGTGTTTCTATCACAGCAATAGAAAAGTAACAAATATAGTAATTGGTATCAGAGAGTGAGCTGTTGGCTGTGAAGAACTTGAGCATGTGGAGTTTTGGAAGAATGTGGAAGACTTTGGAAGCTTGAAAAGCAGTGATTGCTGTAAGCCAAGCTTAAAAGGCCATTCAGGTTGAGGCCTGGAAGAAAGTAATGCTGAGAACAATGCAGTTCCAGAGGGAAATAAGGACTTAAGCAGCAATTGGGATATTTTGGCAGAGTCTGGCTGGAGTCTGCCTAAGGCCAAAAAGCTTGCCTGAGGCTAAGTTGAAAAGCAATGGACTAATTTTTCTGGTGGAAGAAATTTCAAGACAGCCTAATGTAGAAATGGTGGTGTGGCTGGCTATTAATGGTGAATATTATGCAGATCTACAGTGAAAAAGAGCAAATGGGGCAGAAAGAAATGCAGAATGTCCAGTTTGGATTGAAAAAGAGTACTGGGAAGAGAAATGTTGGAGCCCTGGCATGTGCTGGAGAGGATCCTTTTGATAAAGAGATTAAAGTGATTAAGGAGAGGCCTAGAGATTTGCACTTAAACAATGGAGAGTGCTTCCAGGGCAAGACCACACCCAGCTAAGCCTCCAACTTCTGAAAGGAAAATGCTGCAGGGGTCACTGAAGAGAAAAGCATCTAAAATAGATAAAGCAGGCTGGGGTTCATCCCAAACTTGCAGTCAGACTTGACGGTGTTGTTCACCTGGTGCTGGCTTTAGAGACATGAAAGATGCAAGAGTGAAGGGGTCATCAGTTGTTCTTCCACAGTTTCAGAGAGCCTCTGAGGCCAGGCAGCATGCAGCAAGGGTTCCTCTGCATAAAGAAGGTCCTGATAGACCATTTTGTGAAGTTGTGAAGGTGAAGCCTGACTGGCAATGGAGACCCAAGATGTTCATGATGCCAGAGGTATGAGACATCTGCCAAGAAGACTTGTATACAGGGAGTGTACCAGCCCAAGAGAGAGATTATATTTTACGCAGCAAAGCTGGAGAAGCTGAGCCTTTTAAGCCCTTTGGAAGTAAAGTCCCAGAAGTTGGACATGGAGCTACTGAATTTGGTGTTTGTCCTGCTGGTTTTCAGTCTTGTTTTGGTCTGGTATTTCCTCACTTTGCCTCTATTCCTCCCTTTTGGAATGGTAATGTGTATTCAGTTCCACTGTATATTGGGAGTATGTAATTTGTCTTTTGATTTTACAGAGGCTTACAGTTAAGTGATTTCCCTGAGTCTTAGAAGAGACTTTGGACTGTGGACTTTTGAGTAGTATTGAGACTGGTAAAGACGATGGGGACTTTTATGGTTGAACTAAATGCATTTTGCATTTTATATAGTCATAAGTCTATGGGGGCCAAGGAGTGGAATATGATGGTTTGAACAAGACTATCCCCCATGGCTCCAAGTATCTGGACATTTTGTCCCCAGTTGGTGGTACGGTTTTGGGAGGCTTAGAAGGTATGGCTGTGCTGGAGGAAGCACATCACTGGGGGTGGGCTTACAGAGTTCTTAAGTCTTGCCAGATCTCCAGTCGATCTCTTGCTTCCTATGCCTATGTGATGATGTGAGAACTTAGCTTCCACTACTCCTCTGGTCACCTCTGCCACTATGCCTCCCTGCCACAATGGACTCTTGCCCCTTTGGAACCATAAGCTCAAATAAACTCTTCCTTCTACAAGTTGTTTTAGTCAGTGTTTCTATCACAGCAACAGAAAACTAATAGACACATGTATAGGTTTTTAGAAGGTAGCAGGTTGACAGGGGAAGGATTATTTCTAGAGAACTACTTGAATTTCTAAAGAATAACCAAATAGCCTTTATAAATTAAAAGGAAAGCAACAGGAATATAATAGTCTATGAGTCTTTTCATCTGTTTTCCTGTTTGTTTTAAAGTGGACTCTCCAAGAACACTAATGTGGGAACAGAAAACATGAGTGCCACTGCCAAGCCTACTATTTAAGCATAGATGCATGTGTGGGCTACAAATGCCACCACTGAGCTAATCCACAGCCCCTCAGCTGAATCCTTGTTGCGTTTCAAACCATCCCAATAATGTAAATATATCTATAAATTACAAATGCACATGTATAATACAAGCAAATTATGTAACATCATGCAGCATAATGTGATGAGCCTCCATGATCCTGATATCAAGAGAGTAACCTTTGACTTCAGTAATAACCTGCATTTCCCTACCAGATCCATGTAAGTATTAGCCTGAGTGTTGTGTGTATCATCTGTTGACTTTTTAAAAAATATTTATTTTATTTTTAACTATGTGCAAGTGTGTGTCTGCTTGTGGGTATGTAAAGGTGAGTGTGGGTGCTCTCAGAGGTCAGAGATGTCAGATGCCCTGGAACTGGAGTTACAGGCAGTTGTGAGCTGCCTGGGAGTCTCCAATGTGGCTGCTGGGAACCAAACTCAGGTCCTCTGTAAGAGCAGAAAGCACTCTTCACCGGTGAGCCAACTCTCCAGGCCCTGACTTTTTAAAATGTAGGTTTTTGTATGACTGAAAAAGGGGGGCAGATTTGTTTTTGAGCTTTTAGAGATATAGATCTTCTGAGAATTACATTTCTATTTAGACTATGTTCTCAAGATTCATCCATGTATGTAGCTCTATCTCACTGATTTTCAGTGTTGTGTATTGTTCCATTGAATGAACAGACTATTTTGAAACTTCTCTAATTTCATTGGATTGAGGAGGGCATGTTCCCCTCTTTTCCTATTATAAAAAATACTGTTATAATCATTACAATATATGTGCAAGTTTCTCTAGGATGAATGTATAGGAATAAAATTTTAGATTATGGATTACAACAATATATACCTTTATACCTTTATAAGAACCACCACAATTGTTTGAAAAATTGTATAAATTTATACATGCACAGTAACATATGAGCTCATGATGGCCCATGTTTTCATGCTTGTCTTTCTTAGATTTTTAATTTAAGAGACATAAAATAATATATTCATCTGCTATTAATTTGCTTTCCTTGGTTACCAAGCAGGTTGAGCACTTAGTCATATGGTACCTAACCATGTATGGTTTTTCTTCTGTACAGTGACTGTTCAGAGCTGCACACTAGAGTTTCTTCCCTTACAGGCACTCCTAAATGTTGATAACTGAATAGAGCCTCACACAACAAAGACTTCAGAGATGGACTTGTTACTTTTAGAAAAACATTTGCCCACAGGGAACCACAAACCCTACTTAACTTTATAGTTGAAGAAGCTTCATTATATAGCCACTTTACTGTAGTTAATTGAACCCTGGGCATAACTGATTTTTTCATTTCTAAAACTGTTCACATGATCAAGATGATTTTATACAAAATCAGTTATCTATGCTGAAACAGTATTCTACTTCACTATTAGCTAGTTTTAAAGGTTAAATAAGGCACTCTAGATTTTTATGATTATGTTTGGTTCTAGAGCTTTGCCCATGCTAGATAAATACTCTACTACTAACACAAATCCCAGCACCCAAGTTTTGTTCTATTGTCTGAATAGTTCAAATAGTGCTGTTTTCAGAATACAGCAATTTTATTTTCAAGAAAACATGAATTGTTGGATCTAATTCCAACAAATTAGCAATTTTTTCTTCTAACAGAAAAGCATTAGTAGTATATATTACACTATAAGTATATACTATAAAATCACATTCACAAAATTATCTTTAAGAAAATAGTTAACCATTATGCCTGAGGGTCCTGTCACTACTCAGTGCTAATGCTTATAAACAGAATGCTGCGAGGCAGTGCATTTATGAAAAATGTTAAGCAAAGAATTCAAAGCTCAGAAATTTCCATCTATCAATTTCCTTAATTTTATGAACTATTCCTATAAATGTTTCTGAACTAGGAGTCAGTTATTACTCATTTTCAGCTGGTAAGTGGCCCACAGAAGCATGATTTTAAAATCACTCTTCTCATAGAAGTCTGGTAAAGATGTGTATAGTCAGAGGCAGCAGAAAAGGACAAACAGGACTTCACTTCTGCTTTTCTTTGGTATTTCTTCTGCAGAAGTCATGGAGGTATGCTGCTCAGATCTTGTATTCATTACTTTTGCATCACTGTGACCAAAATACTGTGACCAAAATACTTGACAGGAGCAACAGAGGGCAGCTTTATTTTGGCTCAGGGTTTCAACCCATCATGGTGGGGAAGGCATGGAGGAACAGCTCTGTTCATAGTGATGAGAGCAGGTGGCAGAGGCTGTCATGTCACAGTGGACTAGGAAGCAGAGAGAAACAGGAACCAGGGGTGGGGTATAACCCTCAAAGCCCCCTCCCCAAAGGATCCACAGGCTCCCAAGCTAGGGCTACCACCTGGGAACCAAGCATCCAAAACATGAGCCTATAGGGAACTTTTTAGATTCAAACCATAACACATCCCCCTTTAAGAAAAATGTTTGTTTAGCTTAAGGAGTACAAGTGAGCTGGTACCATCCAGCTGTTGATGCCTTCAGGATTTGCTTGAGCTTTGAAGCCAAGGCCACACTCATCCAAGGGTGTCTCCCAGCCTACGGCAAGGATTCACTATTCCTATTGACCATGCTAGCCAGTCTTTGCTCCTGAATCCTCACTAGGTTAGTCAATACTGTCAAATCCGTATCAGGGTTGGAGGCTGTCCCTGCCCAAGACTGCTTGCTTCCTTCTCAATTCATCTCCACTTTTCATTTTACTTACTCCACACCCTCAACCAATAAACCTTTTACACTTCTAACTCAGCAGCTCCTTCCAAGATGACCCTAGGGACCCAACTCTTCTTCAGCAAAGGCTTTCATTGAAATACCAACTGACAGCATTTGCTATTGATTCATATACACCAAGCAGGTAGCTAAAAGCCCACTACTGTGGGAATAACTTTCATTAATGGACATAATCTGGATAAATGACCTTTAATTAACCCCAGCATAACCATGCCCTCTTGGGTCTGATGACCAGCACATCATCTTGGCAACCTCACTTTGGTACTCCACCCAAAAAGATAATGAATGAATGTGGGTATGCTTGAAAATTAACATATCAAAGTGCTGGAAACAGCACATCCACCTGTTGGACACTGTGGAGCTGGGAAAAAACTGGTGACTTTGAATGAATGTGAACTAGAGATGAAAAGACCTAGACTGTGAAAATTAAGGGTGGAGCTGAACTTAAACTTACACTTCCCCATGAAGCTGGAGAAACCATTTTGAATAAATTATGGGTGTGGCCTGACTGGAGGAGACAGTGGGAGAAAGAGGGTTCCAGAGGCAGTTCCATTGGCACAGGGTGAGAACACAGACAGTTCCTTCTGTGCAGGTTAAGGGGACAAGAGAGATCCATCTGCACAGTTCTGAGAGACTTCTGGAGGAATGGGTGTCCTCTGTGTTTGGGCCCACTCTTAAAAACTTATTTTAAGAGTCAGGCCTTTATTTTGTTCAGGGTAGTTGTAATGTTGGCATAATTAGTAACACCCACCTTGTGGTGCCCTGTGTGAAGAAAAGACTGTACTCTAAATTCACAGATCAGCCACCAGGAAAGTCAAAAGGAAAAAGGGAAATTTGGAACAGTCTCAGTCACACATGGACTTGAGTAGCAACGAGAGCAAGGTTTTTCTTGATAGCTTGTGCCAGAGCATTCATGGATAGGTGCCTGGACAACTCCTGTTAGAAATAAAATTGGAGGTCCAAGGAACCGCACAAAGAACACGAGGACAAAGGGAAAGTAACTCATCAAGGCAGATTTTACTTTTGCAAAAGGGTGTCTTTCAGTCAGTAAGGTCCAGCAAGCACATGCAGGAGCCAGAAGCTTGGAGGGCTTTTATCCCTAATGCAAGAGTACTGTGTCTTTTCCCCATTGGCTGGGGTCTGACCTCACAGTCTTTCCCAGTCGGCTAGTTTAAAGGAATCAGGGAAGGGAAAGAGCTCCACTACTCCAGGTCATCAGGCTCAAGAATACATCAGGGCCTTTCCTTAAACAAGTCTTACAGGGAGTGGTGTGAGTAAAAGATAATTCCTTGCCATAAACCAAGTTCTAAGTTTTACAGGGTTTAAAAGAAAAGACTAATACTTTATGCTTCTAACAGTCCCAAGGAAAAAGGGAATTTTTGGATGTTCCCAGTTGTACACAGGGTAATTGACAGGACATACCAAGCAAGCCTTTCTTTCTTTTTCTTTTCAATGTATATTTTTAGTTGAATT
This sequence comes from Nannospalax galili, assembly GCF_000622305.1. Taxonomy (NCBI): domain Eukaryota; kingdom Metazoa; phylum Chordata; class Mammalia; order Rodentia; family Spalacidae; genus Nannospalax; species Nannospalax galili. The sequence continues at coordinate 2,432,044 of NW_008357637.1, read as the reverse complement.
TTTGTGGATTTCATACATCTTCATAATATTTAGATCCCTTCCCCTATCTGAATCCCTCATAACCTGCTCACAAGATTTCATGCGTTCTGTCATATATGGTAAGGTCTATGGAGTCAAGGTTGTGTCCCCAGCTGTGCCTCAGTGTGAGTTCATCCATGGGAGCCTGTAAAGGCTTTCTTGATAGCCTGCACTGGCAGCATTAACTTCATTCATTTTCTGCTTTTTCTTTCTCTCCTTTACCTGACTGCAAGCAGCTGTGCTCAAACTTTCACTTTCTTTTTTCATCTTTCTGCTCGCACTATGGAAATCTCTTTGTCTCCTAAATCTTGTAGGCATGCGTAGCAATTAATGAATTTATTTAAAGGATTGGAATTACTTAAAGGAACTCGAACTAAAGCATCATTAAAGCAAATTTGTGAACCTTTTAATGTTATTCAGAAATATCCCCCTCCCCCAGGACTTAATTCAGAATATTGGGGAAAAGAATTGATGACCAATTAAGATACTGCTTAGGAACAGTTCAATTGAACCATATAACTCTTGGAACCAAATTAAAGTAGAAGTGCAGCCTTATCTAGAGAAAAAAAGGTATGCTTCCCAAAATTACATCTTATGGAACTGCACTGACCTCCTCTAATTCTCCTGCCTTCCTAGGGGCTCCCTTCCCTGGGCAAAAGGCAATGGAAAAAACTAACTAGAAGCTGTTACCTGGTTTGGCTTTGCTAGGCTGAAAAATGTGGACTCTTTCTGCCCTGCCCAAGCCTATCTCTCTCTGAGATTCATAACTCTCTGTCTTGTTTTGTCATAATGCTGCCTCCTTTAAAAGAGGAAGTCACCCAGTGCTCTATCATGTTTACCTACAAATTACATATTTTTTAAGTTAAAGGGAACATTTATGGGCATTTTCATAATTTTGCCCACAAGGAAGTCAAGACTGTCTTTAAATTAATAAGCATTAGAAGTTGGTTGACTTCCATAATACTTATAAGGTCAAAGTTTACTCCAGAAATTTAGGAATGGTGGGCTCTGCACTGACAGGACCATTTTAACCAGGCAAAAATTAAATTCACTAAGGTCATAGTGTATTAGGAACCACATTAGTGAGTTCAACTACCCCAAATAGGCTCTACCTTCAATTGGGTATCTATAAAGAAGGGTGAGATACAGAAAAATTCAGGTCTTGCCAGTGAGATTAAGCAACTACATCTGGCAAGGCCTGTCTCCTCATGGTCATGCACAGGTAGAGAAATATAAAGCTCTAGAAAGCAGAACAAAGGAAATTTAAACAGGGGTGGCAAGATACCCCCAGCCTCTATCCATTTGACCTAGATCTCTGATTTTCTGCCTTCAAGCCTGGACTGAAGTTTAACCAGAGAATAAAAATGGCCTCTAATGAAAATAACATTGTAAGAGAGGATGCTTTAGTGTGCCTCCATTACAGACACAAGCTAACTAACTGTGGGTATAAGCCTTCGAACATCTCATCACCCCAAATATAGCCAAGGAGAATTTCAAGTTAGAGGACAGTAAAGGCAGATACTTTTGTTGACTTGATTCTCCTTGATTATGAAGTGCTAACTGCCATGTATTCATAAGCATGAAAATTTAGAAATGTCAAAGAGTGACACTTCAAAATCAAGTGTTCTGACTTTTGTCACTTCCCATTCCCAATGCAAGCCCTAGGAGTTTCAGTTTGAAAAGAAGCAAATACCTCTTTTGAATATCAGTAAATTATTCTGTGCTGTTTCAAACTCCGTTGAGGAGCTGGCTCTGGAGATGGGACTTGGCCCTCATACCTCAGACACAAGCTTTTAAATCTCAAAATGTCTTCTGAAAGCTCATGAATCAGGCTGGCCCCCTGAGTCAGTTACCAAGAGGAAGAAAAAAGCAGTCTATATTAAAAATATTATGCCCTAGAGGACAGCTAAGGAATAATACTACCAACAGAAGTTATTATTCTAATGATGTCTAGCCTAAGGCAATAGAGGATTCACTATCACTTTAGAAGTAGTAAAAATTTAAAATCTCTTAAACCCTTAAGCCTACCACTCCTGCCACTGCTTAAAATGACAGGTGAAAAGAATTTGCATATGACTTTAAATATAATTTTAAAAAAAAATTAAGTCCCTACAAACTTTTGGAACCTGTTTTAAAATATATTGGTTTAATCTTAGGAAATCAAATTGGACTATAAAAAAGTTTTGTTTGCTCATATGTTACTAAATTAGATTATACTGTTCAGATTCTTATTATGGTTTATTTTCAGCTACCCCAAGAAATTTTCAGCTTTAATTTAATTAGCACAATGGTTTGTTGCTGACTTTTACTTATGAGAACCTCTTTAAACATATTTTGATTTAATCTTAGGTAATTCAAATTGGACTATAAAAAAGTTTTGTTTGCCCAGACATTGTTGATTATGGTTTATTTTTAGCTACTCCAGGAAATTCCAGCTTTAACTTATTTTGTGCAATTGGCTTTATTCTTCATTTTTGTAAAATCAAATATTACTTTGTCATTAGAAACCCAGGAGCAGATAGGCATGGTAAGAGTCCTCATAACAGATGGTAAAGGCATTTATTAATGCTACTCATGTCTCATGATATTAAGATAAGTAGTAAGAGAATGTTAGAAGGACGTAAGTGGAAAGGTAAGGACTGAGGTATGAAGGTTAAGATGGCTGGATGTTTCAGAATGGAATGGAGAAACAGAAAGGCTTTTTTGTATGTTATGAAGGAGCTGAGCAAGACATTTTAGAGGGATAAAAGATGAGACTTAAAAATGATATATAATTTTACAATGTCTAAAGTCAAAGTTCAAACAAACCTCTATTTAAATCAATGTAGCTATTGATCTAATCTTGGTAACAATTATAGGGATTGGCTTACAATAAAATATATGTCTAATGATAGGCTGGAGAGATGGCTCAGCAGTTAAGAATAACACTTGCTGCTCTTCCAGAGTACCTACCTGGGTCCAATTCCCACCACCCATATGGCGGCTAACAACTATCTGTAACTCCAGTTCCAGAAGATCCAACACCCTCTTCAGGCCTTTGCAAGCATGGCATGCACATGATGCACTTATATACATGTAAGCAAAACACATGCATAAAATAAAATAAATAAAATACTTAAAATGTCTAATGACTATACCTGGAGTTCACTCTCCTGTCATCGTAAAAGATTACCATTTTGAAGATTTGCCATTTCTGTGCCTGCTTTCAATAACTAGGAATTCATGTCTAATTTTTAAATGGAAAGTTTTTGCCCAAGACATGATCAATAGCTGCAACTTTCTGTCTATATTGGGTAAATAATGCAATACACATCATTAGAAAGTTTTCGTAGTCCATATATTTCATTATATGGAGATCTTATTAGTGTTACTAAAAATATATATCTAATTGTTTTGAAAGATTTACAAGCTTTATCAAAAAATCAAATGTATCAAAAGCATACAAAAAAGCCTTTCTAGTTCTCCATTCCATTCTGAAACATCCAGCCATCTTAACCTTCATACCTCAGTCCTTACCTTTCCACTTACATCCTTCTAACATTCTCTTACTACTTATCTTAATATCATGAGACATGAGAAGCATTAATAAGTGCCTTTACCATCTGTTGTAAGGACTCTTACCATGCCTATCTGCTCCTGAGTTTCTAATGACAAACAATGCCCCCAGCCCATGTTAACTATGCCCCCAGTCCATGTTAGCTATTTTATTCAGTGTTCAAAAAACAGAAATGAAGAATTTCAAACAGAGAGCATTTGATAAAGGGAATTGATTATACAGACAATAGAAACTGAAGAAGCAAAAATAAGACTGTGTGGTAACTTGTAGATTAATAACCCTAGGAAAATAATTTCCAAGTCCTACTTGGAGCTAGAGAAAAAAAAGAAAGACAACACCCTACAAAAACCTAGATATAAGAAGCCATACACAGCCAGTGTCACGCCACCCTCTCCCCACAGAAGTGCCAACTACCTGGTACTCCAAGCTCTGGGGACAGGAGGAGAGGTCATGGGGCTGGGCATTCCTAAACACACCAGATACTCATCTATTTCTCAAGTGATGGCTACAGTACAAGAGGAGTAACTCTCAATGACATAGCTGATCCACTTTGGAGATGAAAAATCCAGAAGAGCCCTGCTGAGCAGACACAAACCAGAAGTACATTATAAAATTCACGACAAAGGATATGGATGAGGAAAGACCTAATTCAACTGAAAAATTACAAATTAAAAGTGAATGCTTATGGTGACTTATACTCAACAACAGAAAACTACGGACTTAGTACAGGAACTTACTAATTTATTCAATGGATAATTTAATTTAAGAACAATATTGTGGACACAAACAGCAGGATAATTATGCCTTCCAGTAATAATGAACATTTAGAAAAGGCATTACCCACTATACACTAGTGTCCAAGAATGTTTCCTTTTGCTTCTTTGGGTTATCTGGAATCTAAGAATGTCTTAGAACATTGCATTTAATAGAGTGGCTTGTGTCTCACTGTGCCCGAAGCAGTAATACTTAAATCACAGTAAGTCAATATACTTTGCTTAGAATGCTCCTGAGAAAACCTAATTGAAAAAAAATTAAAAGCTTCTTTGCTTTTTTTTCAAACAAAGCTATAGAGAAGATTGGCCTGGAGTGGTGGTGCACACCTTTAATCTCAGTCAGGAGGCAGAGGCAGGAGGATCTCTGTGGGTTCAAGGCCAGCCAGGGCTTCACAGTGAAAACCTGTTTCAAAAAAACACAAGACAAAAATCTACACAGAATCTCCAATAAAGGAATCTTCATTTGGTAAGAAAAAGAGTAACTTGTGATATGAACTATGCAGGCCCAGGCCAGGGAAGCCTTTCATATGCCTGAAGAACCAAAGAAAAGTTGAAAGTTTCATCTAGACAGAGAAATCTACACGTTATAAAGTGCATCAGTACTCTTGGTGCTGGGGAAGGTAGCAAGGAGACCAGTGAACAGCAGCAGTTACTATGGAAAACTAGTCTTTGTGAGCAGTTCCATGACAGTTGCTAAGAAAAAAAGTCTTAAAGAAGACAGCATGCTCTTTCTCTGAATGGGCCTAGCAGAGTAGTTCCAGGAGCAGTTGTAACCTGAAGGTTGTTTTGGTTTGGTTTTTTTCCTTGTGCCTTCCAGACATTACATTAAGTATGACACCAAGGTTTTTATTTGTACTTTCCATTTCCACATCTTTATGGTAAATTTCAGACTGTGTTTAATATGATCTCATTATGCTTGGCTCAACAATGGAAATACTTCTGAGAAATGTGTCATTCAATAATTTTATCATGGTGTAAACATGCAGATTGTACTTCCACAAACTAAGCTGGCCACACCATCACAGGTCCATCTCATTGAACCACAATGACTGAAACTTTGTTTTATGGTATGTAAAATGGGAAAGGCCAATTTACAGAAAGTAGTAAAGTTTTTACCTTGTTAGTTTAAAAGCACTTGGTCAAAGCACCCAATAGTCTCCTTTAAGGCAAATCAGAGGATTTCCCAACTGAATGCGTCCAGCTTTTCCATCAGAATCACTTTCTGGAAGCTTTGTGAGTGTACTTGTCCCATCATCCTCGCACTCTCTCAGAAGTGAGATCAAGTGCTGCCATCTGCTGATGGCCCACAGGGTGCTGTCTTAAAAGTACCCATTACTGATGTTACTGCTTTAGAAAATATAAGTTCTAGTATTATATTAAGGTAACTCTCAGACTCAGACAGATAAAAATCACATATTCTCTCTCATATACGGATCCTGGCTCATGAGGTTTCTATGCATGTATATAAGTGGGTGTTTGTGGGATATGATAGGCTTGAGCCTAGGGTGAAAGTCTTAATGACAGCCATACAGCAGGCCTGAGGCAACAGCCTGACCGCTGGAGCCACAAGGAATGCCTTGTGACATTTGCTCCCATTGGCAGATAAGGAGACTGATGCCTAGAGCTTGCCACTCCCTAATCATCACTCTTGAGATTCCAAATTCCAACACTTAGATATTGCAACAGCCTGGGTCACATGGTTCCCAGGAATCCAGGCCCATACAGGAAACCAGAACCTAAGTAACCTGAAACTTATCATGCTAATAAGGTGTCTGACTCGCGATGTTATGATAGGACACAGCCCTACCAAAGATCTGAGTTGTAACGTCTTGATTGGACCCCTACTCCTATATAAGCTTGTGCCCTTCTGCAATAAAGTGGATCTGCATCACCGAACCGGGTCTCCTGTGTCTGAATGCGGCTCTGCTGACACAGTCTCCTCACTAGCCCTGGGGTCCGGGACCAGGCAGAAGCAGCAACGATTGGAGACAGTGCCGGGGGAGCAGAAGAGCAGCCTCAGCCCAGAGCGAATGGAAGAGTGGCCACAGCTTGTGGCCGCAGAGAGGAGTGAAGGGGCGATTGGCTGCGACGCCAGGGCATTTGGAGGCGGCACCCAGGAGGTAGCGCCCATTCAAGAGGAAGAGCGGCGCCCAGAGACAGCACTGGGCAAGCATTAGAGCGGCCGCCGGTGGCACCCAGGGCAAACGGAAAGCAGCCGCAGGTGTTGAGTGTGGGTATAGGCTATGAAACAAGAAAAAAAAAAAAAAAAAAAAAAAAAAAACACGAGAGAAAAAAGGTGTTGAGGGGCAGGGTGTCATAGGTCATGAGAGATGAAAATAGACAGGAGGATATGGGAGGTGGAAGGGTACAGTGTGTGGTCAGGGATGGAGGAGGAGAAAAAAAGAATAAAAAACAAATTTTGTTTGAAAATACTAATGAAAACAGTATGCTAATTAAAATGGTTTTTTTTGATTAATGTGATAATGTATTGTCACATTGCTATAGAGTTGAGACTTTCATCATACAAATTCACAATTATAAAATATAATTATGAGCCCCCAAGTTTTCTAAAAATAGAGTCCAACCAAATGGCTGTTAAATAACAGGAGATTTAATTCCATAAACCAGAAGAGCCATGTGAGTATGGTACTTCACACACATCTGTGTGTGTAGGAGAGTGTTATCCACCCTGGGCCCAAGCAATCCTCCTGCCTCAGCCTCCCAAGTAGTTGGGACAACAGACACATGCCTCTAGCCCAATGCTTGTCTTTTTTAGTCCCAGTGTCTTTTGTAACACCTTGCATACTGTAAGCACTCAAAACTTCATGGTCAAGGACTAAATAATAAGAAACTAAGTAGTTATTTTTTTCTCTAAGGGTATAGTTGCCTCCCATAAAAATATCATCATGACACACGAGATCATTAAGGATGTTACCCAAACAGAAGAGGAAAGGAGCACAGAGGAAGTTCAAAGGATGTAAAGATAAATTTTGGAAGTAGCTAAATGGTCATTGGTACATCTATTTGGATTTGACCTCCTATATACATAGACTTAAAAGTTTGAGAGTCAGTGAATGGTACAAAGTTGCAAAATTTGTATGATGAAAATTTAAAGTTTACTTTTTAATCTTTTTTGTATCAGGATTCTTGCCTCAGGTAAGAACTGTTATTAATCTTCATAAAATTGCACACCACTTGATACTTTGTGGGTATATATAGTCTAACACTGAACACAGCTCCTTTTCCAAATATTGTTTCTTCCAAGACATGGAATCAACCCTGGCACCCATCAGTGGATGAATGGATAGAAGAAAATGTGTAGACATCCAATGGAATACTCTTCAGTGACTAAAAAATCCTGAAATCTTGTTAAGTTTGGTTAATGGGGATGGATCCTAGGACACTTAAGCCAGGCAAAAAAGGACAAGAACTGCATGGTCTCTCTCAGCTGTGGGTATTCAGTCAGTTGATCTGAGAGGATACAACAGTGGTGACAAGGCAAGAGAGGGTATATGGAGTGGTAGTTAGGTACAAAAATACAGAAAGTTGGAAGTGATGGTTGTATGCCTTTAATCTAGCACGTGGGAGGCAGAGGCAGGCAGATTATCTGAGTTTGAGGCCAACCTGATCTACATAGCAAGTTTCATGCCAGCCAGGGCTACACAGTGAGACCTTGTCTCAAGAAAAAGAAAACATAATAGATAGGAAGGAAAGTCCTGGAATTTTTTATTTTATGTGCATGTGTTTTGCCTGCATGTAGGTAAGTGCACCCATGTCGTGCAATGCCCAAGAAGGACAGAAGAAGCTGTCAGATCCCTGGAACTGAAGTTACAGACAGTTGTTAGCTGCCATGTGAGAGCTGGAATTTGAACCCAGGTCTTCTGGAAGAACAGTCAGTGTTCTTGACCACTGAGCCATGTCTCCAGCCCAAAGTCCTGCAATTCTATATAGCACTAGAGGGTGACTACAGTTAGTAATAATTTATTACACATTTATAGTAGAATTTTGTGAATATTCCCCAAAGAAATGATCAGTGCTTGGGATGATGGGTATGCTATTACTCTGATCTGATCATTATATATTGTATATATGTATTGAAACAGCACCATACCCCATAAATGTGAACAATTATTATGGACTAAGTAGTGACAATTAAAAATTCTCAACATCTAGAAGCACCTTGGAGTGTACACTGATTATGATGATGGTCCTGAACAGTTAAGTTTCAGAATCCAAATGTCAGCTGTCCTCCTTCCCTGCTGCCTGCTGGGTCCCCAAAGCCCCTTGTTTCCCTAGGAGTGACCTTCCACTGTGAGTTGGGCCAACCCCATTCCCATAGTCAGTTTGGGATTCAGTATCACATAACTGTCCTAATCTCATTCCAGTTACCAACAAACCTTGGCATATGGGACATCCACTGCAGAGTAGTTGTCTCAGTATAACAGTCCTATTTTAGTTTGACATGGGCCCAGGAATGGCAGACAAATGGGGGCGGGTTAAAACTACCATCCTTGGCTGACTCAAAATACACCTTAGAAAAAATTGTGAACAGCAGGAGTTTTGGAAAGAACCATGTAATATGCCCAATTCTTATTTTAAAAAATATGGAATTATCATTTTGGATGTTCAATTTGGGGGCTTAAAATGTAGGCAAGGTTGGCACTGATGTTTGGCTGGTTTAAAACATTCCTTTGAAGATATGGTATCTGAGAGGTAGTTTGGGCAAACCCTATTTCTCCAAGATTACTTTCTGTGTTTTCATCCTACCATTATCTACTATAGAAAAAGCCTGCAGGGCAAGTTCCCAGGAATAATGTACAGAAAAAACAACAGAAGCCTCCTACCACTGCTTAATGGACAGGACAAGGTATTAGGGGAGTGACAGAGAATAAAGACACAAAACAAGTTCATATTAAACTTTTTACTGCAATATAAAAAAATGAGCGTTTTTCTCTTCCATTTTATTTCATATTTACAGCCATATAGGCTCCAATTTTGGAATGAATTTTTGCACAAATAATTTCCTACCATACTGTATTTTCATATAGGCTGTATTTCGTACAGTACTGTTAACTGTATAACTGTATAGTATTCTTACTATCACAGTATCACTATAAGTATCATTCTAAATCTCCTAACAGGGTATCTAAGTATAAAACATAAAGAATACTAGATCCTTTTATATTTGAGTCAAGCATAAAACGTCCTGACTTCATATGTTGTTTTGTAAAGGAAATTTTCCACATCTTTAACTTCTTATAATAAGCAAATGGCAACATTTCAATCACAACTATAAACTTCTGACAAGATTCTCTGTGGCAACTGCAGGAACTTCTAGACCCCCAGAAAATAATTCCTAAGTGAAGTTAATTCTTGTGTGTAAGTTTATGTTAGTAGGGTAAAACTAGTATATTTTTGCTCAAGAATATGTAACTTAAAGTAAAAAGATCACTGTCACTATTCCCTGATGAAAGTAACAGTTTTTTATTTATTTTTTGAGAAAGTGTCTCATGTTACTGTGTAGCCAAGGATGACCTTGAACTTCTGGGATTACAGGCTTGTAGTAACCAGGCCAGGTTTATGTGAAATGGAGATTGAGCCCAGGGCCTCATCCTTGCTAGGCAAGCACTCTGCCAAGCACTCTATAGCCCTAGCCCCTAGTCATAGCTTTTGAAAGTCAACAAAATAGACAATCTTGTCTTTTGCTATTAGAAACCTATGATTAATATTGCTAATGAAATGTGAAGACTACAGGAAAAAAGTGGGCATGTTTAATTCTTTTCAAACACAAAAACAGAACAAATGGTACAGTAGTTTAAGAATATCGGGATTAAGTAAAATAGTAAGTGCATTCAATTGACATGTAAAACCAAAATCCTTTGCAATACACTAATGATATTATTTTTCAAGTATATTGGGTTTGACTGTAAGAAAAAACTGGGACCAGAAGTTAGATATGAAGAAATATTCCTCCAGCAAAAGCCACTTAACTCAACCTTGACCACTAATCCTGTGAAGCTTCGTATCACACAAAACCGATGTCTTAAAATTCAAAGATACTGCTGGGCGTGGTGGCGCACCCCTGTAGTCCCAGCACTTGGGAGGCAGAGGCAGGCAGATCTCTCTGAGTTCAAGGACAGCTTGGTCTACATAGTGAGTTCCAGGACAGCTAGGGGGAAAAACAAAACAAAACAAAACAAAAAAAAAACCTCAAAGATATTGATGGACTTGGGTTCCTCCCTGATTAGCCATGAACAGTCACACCAGAACCAGAAAACTCTTTCCCCTCCCTCTGGAATTCTGTTTTAGACCTCATTGATTTTAATGATGCCTACTTGCTATCAACAAGGAATAGGATGGGATCTGTTTTGATTACTAAAGACCAGATATACAACTAATATAAGTACATGGTAGTACTACTTAAATTAAGCCTTTTCCTACAGTTATTTCAACTGTGGAAAAAAATTCAAATTTATTTATAGCTTTTCAAAATTCTACAAGAGTTCTCTATGCAGTCAAAATCAATCATCTGCAGGTGTTTAAAAAATGAAAATCTAGGATGACTCAGATCACACAAATTCTTATTACTTTTTTTCCCCATTAGAATACATATATCAGAAACTTGTTTCAAACAATTCTACTGAAAATAGTTGAGAGTGAAAGTCACCTAGCTACTATTGAATTCTTTCATTCACTTATTTGTGTGCTATGTGGGGGAGGGGTGCATGTGCCACGGAACGCATGTGGAGGTCAGAGGACAACTGTGGAAAAGCTGGTTCTCTCCATGTGGGTTCTGAGGATCGAACCTAGGTCATCAGGCTTGGTAGCAAGCGCCTATACCTGCTGAGCCATCTTGCCTGCCCCTAGTTAAAACTTTTTGAACATATTCAGAATATTCAACTTTGATGATGAAAATAATCTCTATTTAAAAGACACGAATATATTTCTAAAGACCTAATCTGATTCCAGTTTATTTAAAAAGAGTTGATCCATGTTTTCAGTTTATTGTACAGAAAACATTTTATAAATACGGCAGAATTCCACTTCAAAATCGTCATGTAAAAACTTCATAGTGCAAGAAACTGACCACTATTAAGTATAAAAGCATCAAAACCAGCCAGTATTTTAAACCACAGTTCAGAGTATTTTTGCTATTCCTGTCCTACAATATACTGGCATACTCATTAACTGCCCAGGTTATAAAAACCACTCAGTACACAGTTCTTGACCTTCCATCTATTCTTATATCTATGCTGTGCAAAATTAATGCTGGTAGACAAAATAGCTCATGTTAATCTAAAAACCTTTTAGGTAGCTTCAAAAGCTTCAAAAAAGCTGTCCAAAACATTTTTATATGTAATTTTCTGTCCATTACCAAAAAATAAAGTAAAAAGCTGTAACATCTTAAAAAGAGCTTAAAATAAAACAATTTTACTTTTCCTTTGAAAACATTTCTTAGCTCTTAAATATAGAGGGGGAAAAAACCTTTAATTTTCTTGGAGAGAGAAAAAGCATTTCATAAGTAAAAACAAGTTTATGATAGTTGTACAAATGTCTCATTTAGTAAAATGAATATTTTAACTCAAAAGAGTCCAAAATATTTCATCATTACAAGAAAATGTAATTTAAAGCTAAAAATCATATACCCTAAATAAATGTCACCAACAATAATCAACATATTCGATTATTTCTCACCAAATCCATGATTAGGAACAGCAGGTATAATAAGGTATGTGTTTTCCAACATTTGGTCTTATTAGCTAAAAAGCCCTGGGCCAGAGCAGGTCCTGAGTTTAAGGACCCTCACTTGTCATGTGAGGGTCCTGGACTACCCACCTCGAGCATCCCCCTAATCTACTTATGTATATCATTTGGTACAAGAATTCTATTTTGTGCCATGCTGCATGATTTGGCTTTTGTATTTAAAACATATTTATGGGACACAGCGAGACAATTTGATAAATCCTTTCAAGACATGTTTCAACTCACTCTATTCTACAGCCAAAAAAAAAAAAAAAAAAACACCACAAATTAAAAAAAAAAAAACAAAAAAAAAACACCCTCCCAATTAAGTGGCAAAGCACATTTTTTCATAGTATTTCCTCATCACTTTGCCAGAAGATGAGGTAAGAACTTGCTAGTCTTCGAGACTTAACGGGGGATAGTGTGATCAGCAGGGCACCTTAGGCTCTGGCTTCCAATCTGGGTGACTATGGGTCACTCTGAGGTGAGAACCAGTTGATATCATCAGCTCAACAGCTCTATGCTTTGGAACCCATAAAGTTCTAATATGGCAAAGCATTTGTAAACTATAAATTACCACACAAATGCAAAGGATTATTGCAATTAGTCTAAGCTAACTTCTTTGATAACAAATTCTGAATATTTTTAATTTTTTAATATTTTATTTATTTTTTATTGTATGTGTATGAGTGTACTGCCTGCATGTAGCTAGGTGCACCCATGTTGTGCAATGCCCACAAGTCAGAAGAGAGCATTGGATCCCCTAGAACTGGAGTTATGAATGGTTGTTAGCCACCATGTATGTGCTAGGAATTAAGCCCCAGTCCTCTGCAAGAACAGACAGTGCTCTTAACCACTGAGCCATCTCTCCAGCCCGCAAAAATCTAGGTGACAGCACCTTTGGTCACCTGACCTGCAGTCATCCTGGTCTCCCATCCCAGCCACCATTCACTTTGAAGAGTGATTGCAGCAGGCCAGACAGGAGCCTCATCTAGAAAGTCTTTAAGAAAATTATCCCTGGCCTCCAGCCCAAGACTCTGGAGTAGAACCCAGAAAAGTGCATTCTTTTCAAAAGCTCCACCACAGAATCTCAACAATCAATCAGTTCAATTACTGCTTAGCCCTTGGTTTATTTTCTACTGCTAGTTTGCTTAGTTTGGTGTAAACATTTATCTTATAAGCCAGATGCTGTTCATACACCTCTAATTCTAGCACTCAGGAGGCTAAGGAAAGACATCGTGAATTCAAGGCCACTCAGGGCTACACAGTGAGACTCTGTCAACAACAACGACGAAAACAAAAACTTGCATTAATTGAGCAGACTACCCATGGTCTGGACTTAGCTCCACAGGGAACCAATCATTATAATCCACTGCAATAAAATATACCATGATCCATTAACTTCAGTGCTACAACAATGCATGAAGATGCTGAAAGGGTCTACACTTACCACACTGTGTTCTGCTTTCCTGGGTAACAGGAAGATCATCTGATTAGGTGCCACTACTAAACAGATGGCAGCATTCCGAAAACAGAAAGACTGCTAACCAGTTTAAAAGGCATAAATGATTTTTTAAAAAAATACACAGCTTTCTAAAGAAACCCAGAGACTTTGCACTTCAGAAGTCTACCATAAAGAGGGAAGCTGACCAAAACTATGAGTGTTTAAAAATATGTTCAATTAACTAAACATATCAGTGTAAAATCAGTATAACTTCATCCTTTAGGTTTAGCATATACGAACTGTGAAAATCACACATGACATGTGGTATGATATGGTTCTGAACACCACCTCTTCCAAATTTAGCAAAAATGACATGTGAATTTTGCAGGTATCCTGAGTGCATTTAGGTGCTGCGGAACGTGGTCATGTCTTTCGGCTCTCTGCTGGGGACACACCAGTCATCAGCCTCGTGGTTGGTGTTGTAATGCTTCCAGGCAGCTTTATTATACACAGGAAGTCTTTCAATGGATTCTGTTGATAGAGCCTGAAAAGAAACCCAAGTCCTCTAAGTCAGGCATTTTTAAGACTTCATTATTTGAGATAATAGAGTGGAAAAACAACTATGAAGTAAATATTCTACCAGCCTCCTCATTAATCACCGATCCCTATACACATTTCTTCAGACGGACATATTTGAACTAGGCTGTTTACTATACCCCTGGCACTGATAACTCTGTGATTGGGTGTGATACTTTCAGTCATTCCCCAGCCAGCTGGAAAAGTTCTAGATTGACGTTTTACACAGGTAGACACACCTTCCACAGAGTACAAGCCCAGCCAGAAGTCAGCTACTTTAAAAAGTTGATTAAGTGTGAAAGCATAAAAAAGCAAATCTTCCTTAATATACATATTTAGATTTGATGAGACCTGTTCTATTTACAAGAAGTAATATAATCTTTTTCACTATTTAGCACTGTACTTAAGAAAAAAAATATCAATACTATTATCAATAAATTTTATCTAAGGTATCTTGACTTTTGCATAAACAATGCTTGGGCCGTTTTTATTGCTCTCAGGCATACACAGCATCTTAATTTAATTAATAACTGTTTGATCTTAGATTTGGCAGGGCCATTACAAATGCTTATAGAATAAACCCCAAACATTTGCTAACTAAGCTATACCCCTAAACCCTAAACTGGCATTTTAATAAAGACAAGCCGGACACTGGAGTCCATGTCTAATTGTAGCACTCGGGAGGAATGAGACCAGAATCTTATACAACATAGGGACATCTAGTCCCCAAAGGGACACAAACATGTTGGGTCTTGTTTAGATCTTGTGTTTTTCCCTCTCTCTTTCCCTTCCTCCCCTTCTCCCTTCCTCCCCTGCTGAATGCTGGAGACTGAACCAAGGGTCTTTCTTGTACAGATGAAACAAGCACACTACTACTGAGCTACCCCAGTCCAGATTCCTGCCATTAAAGGCAATTTTGGTTATCGCACATGTATTTTTGCAGCCTGTATGTCTCATGTTCCTAATACATTACCTACCATTCATTCACTGTTCTATTTTAGCTTCCTGTAAACATAACAGGAAGCAGAGATAGACTATGTTTTCTGTTATATCTTCAAATTAAATGTCTTCAGAATTTTAACAGCACACCCTTGCTATTTCCCAAGATGTAGATAATACAGAACTAGAAATTTCCTTCTGATAATGCTACATAATAAGGTCTTTAATGTGGATGAGTTTAATGATTCTATAAAAATTCTTGTATTCTAGTTTTTTTCCAAAAAGAAAAACTTTTCACCGAAATGCTTTTTATGAACAGTCCAGAATTTCTTTATCTATATGCTATACCAAAATATTACATTTGGTGGTAAAAATAGTGCACTGATGTTGCCCCATATAAGTTCATCACAAATGACATATTAAAAACAATAACATCTATAATGAATTTAATTTTTTCAGATTGATTTTTCTCACACAAATTCTTGAGCTTATCCTATAAAATTGGTGCCATCTAGTGACCAAAACAAGAAATTTAGAGGCACCAGCATTCATTCTTTCTTCCGTTTCTCCCTCCCTTCCTTCCCTTCCTTTCCTTCCTTCCTTTGATTCTCTCTCTCTCTCTCTTTCTTTCTTTGAGAAAGGGTCTCCCTGTAGCCTCAGCTAGATTCTGACTCACTATGTAGACCAGATTGGCCTTGAACTCAGAGATCCGCCTGTCTCTGCCTCCTGAGTGCTGGGATTAAAGGCATGCACCACCACACCCAGCCCAACCCACACTTCTAAAATTATTATTACATTTTATTTATTCTGTGGATACGTGTGGCTCAGCAGTTAAGATACTTGTCACCAAGCCTAACCATCTGAATTCAATCCCCAAGATCCACACAGTGCAAAAAGAGACTGACTCCTGCAAAGTTGTCCTCTAACCTTCATATGAGTGCACCCATACACAAACACACAATAAATAAGAGTTTTAAAAAAATAAAAACTTTACTGGAGGTCAGAGGAAGAACTTGCATAGCATGTGGGAGGTCCTGGGTTCAATCTTCAGTAACACACACACACACACATACACACACACACACACACACACAAGCTGGGTGTTATTACTGGCCGACAAGATGGTTCAGTAGGTAAAGATGCTT
This sequence comes from Nannospalax galili, assembly GCF_000622305.1. NCBI lineage: Eukaryota > Metazoa > Chordata > Mammalia > Rodentia > Spalacidae > Nannospalax > Nannospalax galili. The sequence continues at coordinate 2,415,850 of NW_008357637.1, read as the reverse complement.
ATCACCAAGCCTGATGACCTGAGTTCAACCTGCAGAACCCACATGGTGGAAGGAGAGAAATGACTCTGGCAAGTTGTCCTCTAATTTCCACATGTACTCTGTGACACATGTACACCCACTAACATACATTATCCATCTATCATCTGTCTGTCTGTCTGTCTAGCTAGCTAGCTATCTGAATGAATGAATGAATGAATATTAAAAAATGATAAGGTCACTGACCAGTCATATGCTTCACATTAAATTTATGATTTTTTTTTCAGTGCTGGAGGGTGAGGGTGCATTCTTGTGCATTTATGATTTTCTATAAGAACCCTATTTTATATTACCCCTCAGCTGTCAAAATGGATAAGGTCCCATGTAAATGTTTTTGCATTTATTAAACAGCATAAGGTAGAGTAAAAATTCATTACACATTTTCTTCTTTTTTTAATGTATTTGAGTGTTTTGCCTGCATGTATGTAAGTGCACTCATGTCACGCAATGCCTGTAGAGGCCAGAAGAGGGCATGGGATCCCCTAGAACTGGAGTTAAGGATGGTTGTTAGCTGCCATGTGGGTGCTGGGAACCAAACCCCAGCCCTTTGGGAGAGCAGCCAATGCTCTTAAAATCACTGAGTCATCTCTCTACCCCCCCCATTACACATTTATTTATTATCAAAAGAAATAGGGTTCAATCAAGAAGGCTATGGTATTACCTTAATGTAGATAACTGCATCTGTCCCGTAGCCCTCTAAGGAATACAGCTTTAGGTCTCCTTGGAAGTACTGTGCATAAAGGCGTGATATGGGCAATCCATAACCAAAACCAGCCTGTCCAATGAGAAAACAAAATTCTATTCAGAGAGCCACATACCGAAACATTTTCTAATTAAGATAAATACCAGTGAATACACAGGGCTATCAGAGCCCAGGCATCTGAAAGAGCTCATAAACTATAAGTACTGGTAAGGAATAAGCTGAAGATGAGTTAAGAGCATTAGCTCATCTGTTCTGGACAACTTAAAGTTTAAAGTCAGTCTATAAAATGATGTGGTAGTCTGGGAAAGGCATCCTGCTTTTCTCTGCTAGCCTACTCTAGGGTACCCTAATACTGCTTTTGGCAAAATCATATACAGCATGTTCTCTCTATTGAAGCAAGATGAGAAAATGCTTCATTGCAGCTTTACTAGTAACTGGTGGATCTCATGACTTCACACCATGGATTTCTAGTCTTTGTTCTGAACCTGGAGATAATCTGTAATAACCCAGTTTCTAATTCTCACTGACAGATCTCTTCCCAAAAATCTTCAAAGCAAACAAGCACTCCCACCATCCCCACTCCCTGCCCTAGAGATAAAAAGCCAAGCTTCTAGAAAGAGCTTTTCAGGCAAGATCAGGTCTCTCCCTCCCATTTTCCATCTACCAGAAACAATCTCCTGTCCCCAAGTTTCTTAAACACAGCACTTCTAGGTCTTTGTTCAACTATTTCTTGTATCCAGTCCTTTACCTGGATAAATCCTACAAACTCTTACAAAAATACTTGAATAAAAATAAAAATGGTTTCTATTACCAAATCGTGTCTTCAATGGCATTACACACAGAGTGATAATTTATGGGAACATAGGAGTCATTGTGCTAATAACAAACTTAGGCTCTAACTTTACTTTCTACCAATTAATTTATATTCTATTTACTATTATCATTATCATTATTATCGTGTGTATATGTGTGAGTATACAAGATGGGGGGAAGGAAGGAGGGAGGGAGAGAATGTGAGAACAGGTATGTGTGAGTCACGGTACACACATCATGTTGCACATGTGGCGGTCAGAGGACAACATTCTGGAGCTGATGCTCTCCTTTCCTCCTTTCACCATAGGATCTAGAGATCAAACTCAGGTCATCAGGGTTGTGAAGCAGACACTTCTACCCACTGGCCCCAATTATTTTATATTCTAAACAGAGTTTCTATATGTCTCTCCAAGTCAAGTACTCAATTTCCAACTTTCTCCCTGCCCTGGGAGGTTGAGCTGTATAGAGTATGTAAATGGGCCTCCATGTTCTCAGTTTCCTGAGGGGCCTAATATTGTGGAACCAGCAGAGGGGAAAGAGAATCAAGTCAGGGTACTGGCTTCCCTGATCCCTGATCTCTGCCACGTAAGGATGCTTTGGTCCAGGGATGTTCTTGAGAATAAATAGCATCAAAACAATTATAATTGAGGCTCAGACAGGTGACTTTAAAAGATCAGAATTATAGTCTTGTTTCTGAGTTGACACTATGAGATCTAATTACAAATACTTGAGGGAATACTCATTAAAGATTAATTAGTGTTGGCCAAATAAGAGTAAAATCTGCAGCCACTCTTCATTTGTGAAATAGTGTAACATGTTTGGTTTACCACAGGGAATCTGCTGTGATGTCCCTACCAAGAGTGACAAATAAAAATCTTAAACAATAATCTGTCTTGTGTCCATTCCAATTTTAAAAAAAGTATTCCCAGGGCTGTTTAAATTCAGAGGAGTGTTTGTTTCTATAGTTTCTAAGAGCTTTCCTTCTTTCTTGTGAGCTCCTGCACAACTGGCTTTTGAGCAACCAGAGCCTGAAGACAACAATCCACACACCATGATACTGGATCACATACCAGGGGCACTGCGCGGGATGTCTCAACTCGAGGCCGGGGTGCAGTTGAATACATGTAATTGAACAGTCTGTCAATCTTCCTCAATGGAACACCACCTCCCCGGTCACTCATCTAAGGAGAAAGGATCATGCTGTGACCAAGTCCCACACATACAGTATCAAGTTTTAACTTCCAGCGACAAACAGACACAGACACACAGACAGAGACACACACAGACACTCACACTTACTACTGCTTTCGGGAATCACAGTCCAAGCTGTAAACAAAACACTGCCCTCACTGGAGTAGTTGACCTCACTTCTGTGGCTTTGTGTATTTCCTAAGCCTCACATTACATACAGCACAGGACAGGGCACAAGCAAAGCTAACCTTGAATTATTATAATTTATTATTCCATCCTGGTGGGCAGCATGATAACTAGGATCAAATAAAAAAGGAATATCTACCCAGCACTTGGGAGGCAGAGGCAGGCGGATCTCTGTGAGTTCAAGGCCAGCCTGGTCTACATAGTGAGTTCCAGGACAGCTGGGGCTACAGAGAGACCCTGCCTCAAAAAAAAAAAAAAAGAATGAACATCTATACTGACACAGCAGTGCCACTTCCCAAAGTTTATCTAAAGAAACTCAACTCAAGTATGCAAAGTACACATGGGAACATCCATCACAGGAAAACAAGGGAGCAACCAACACAGGAGATTATATAAACTAAGTACACTCTGAAATAGAATACTACTTAGTCATTCAAATATTATTTATATGTAATAGCAAGAGAGATGCCTACAAAAATTGTTACACAGCAAAGAACAAGTTAGAAACATTTACAAGTCTAACTATAAATATTAAGTCTGAAATGACATAAATCTGTCTTTAAAGTAAGTAATTTTTCTTTTCTTGGGGTTTTTGGTCTACGAATTTTTTCATAATTACTTTTATTATAAAAAAAATAAAGAAAAAAAGAAAAGGAGAGGCTGGAGATGTCTCAGCAGTTACGATTGTTTGCTGCTCTTGCAGATAACCCAAGTTCAGTTCTTAGCACCCACTATGGGCATCTGACAACTGTCTGTAACTCCACACACATAAATAAAATGAAATAAAATGAAATAAAATAAAATAAAATAAATAAAATAAAATAAAATAAATCTGAAAAAAAAAGAGCTGAGTGTGGTGGTATATACCTCCAATCTTGGCACTTGGGGCTGAAGCAGGATTGCTACAATTAGACACCAGCTTAGGCTACAGCATAAAATTCTATCTCAGAAAAATAAGGGCCCATGAGATAGCTCAACAGGTAAGGCATCTGCCACCACGCCTGAGGAGCTGAGTTCAGTCCCTAGGACCCACATGACAGAAGGCGAGAACTAGATCCCACAAGGTGTCCTCTGATCTCCACACCTGTATATTCACACAAAAAATAAATGAAACAAATAAATGCAACTTTGTAACACAGAATCCCAAACAACTTTTTAGTGAGTTATAAGGTACACAGATCTTCATATTCCTAGATTATTTTTCAACTCAAGTAATCATATGCTACTTTGAATTTTGTAATTTACTTACATATTATTTTACTGTTTTTCTTTATAGTTAATATGGACTATTCTCCTAGCCTATATTTTAATTTACTATAGACATTTTCTTTTGTCACAAAATCTAAATTTATGTTTACATTAACAATATGCTTTTAGCATATGTATATAATGAATAATATCTACTTTAAAAGTCAATAAACTGGGACTACAGAGATAGTCAGCAGTTAGAGCACTCACTGCTCTTGCAAAGGACCTGGATTAAATTCCCAGAACCTGCACAGCAGCTAACAACCATCCATAACTCCAGTTCCAGGGGATCCAATACCCTCTTCTGACCTCCACAGGCATTGCAGAACTGGTTGCACTTACATATACATGAAGGCAATACACTAATATACATAAAATAAAAAAATAAAAATATTTTTAAAATATTAAAAAGCCAATAAATCAAATGTCTTAGAGTTGAGTTTTCCTATATTATTTAAAGCAACATTGTATATATACTAGACTATATTTCTAATAGAAATAGACAACTATTATACTATCATACACTATTATACAACTATTTTCTTTTTGTGTGTGAAGCCAGGGTTTGAACCAAGGGCCTCATACATACTAGACAAACATTCTGTCACTAAGCTACACTCGAAGCCATATTTTAATTTTCAAAATTAAAAAAAATCTGCCTTGAGGTATCATTTGAAGTTCTGTTTCTAATACAGTCCAAACTATAGTATAAAGATATATAAGGGCATTAAAAGGAACATATATGCAGCATTATGATTGAAACTGTTCTTGGCTCTGAAGTCAAAGCCCTGCAAAATGATTTGTTTTGGTAAGATGAATGAAGAGCTCTGGGAATTTTCATAGAAGCTAATCCATTGCTCTGCTGCACTTCACTGGTGACATGAGTCTGAAAACAGAGAGGGAAGAGTACATCAGAACAGACACTAAGATAAAGGAGGTCTGCAGTGATGGCTCAGTGGGTAAGGCACTTGTTGTACCAAATGTGAGAACCTAAGTCCAAACCCTGTTGTAAGATGGGAGGTACAGACAGGAGAACCCCGGAAGCCTACAGGTCAGGTAGCCTGGCTCACACAGCAGCAACAGGAGACAGACCCTGTCTCAAACAAGATATAAGGTAAGGACTGACACGCAAGGTTGTCCTCTGACCTCCACATGCACATGCCTGCCTGCACGTGTGTGCGCACATACACACACACACACACAGTCACATACACAAAGATTAATAGGCAGAGTTGAATAAATGTTTCCTGGTTATCTTTAACCTTCTAGCCAAAGAGACTTAAACTATATGGCATGTACAAAATAAGAAGTGATTCTAGGAGTCTGATGAAAGCATGGGAGCTGAGCAGAAAGACTGTGAGGGTGTGAGAAGTGGCATCTTACTAGAAGAGGCAGGCAATCCAAGTCAGGGGACAGGACCAGAACTGATAAAACAGTCTCTACTTTGCAGCCAAATGACATAATAAAAAGAACTGGTGGTTAGAAAGAAGTCAAAGCAGATTTCCAAGAAAGCTATAAAAGATTACCAGAAGACTGTGGAGTCCTTTGAGTACAGGGAAGAAGGGATGAAGGGGGGAAGATGTTTGGGTATATCTTTCAAGCAAGAAGAATAACACTCTCACAGCAACTACAAGGAGAAAGATGTGAAAACCAAACAAGAAATCTCAGTCTGTGTCAAGAAAAGGAGGTGAGTGGTATCAGCAACAAGGCTGAGGAAAGTATGCCAGGTCACCTTCAGTGCACAGAATCTCCCCTTCTCAAGGCATCTAGTCAAGAGCCGCCACCCCTAACTTCCTGTTCCCCGTAACACTGGGATCCCTGAGTTAATTCATTAGAATTCAAGCCCAGAGGAAAAGAGCCTTCCTGACATGGTGACAGCTCTATACTAAGGTGTCTACTAGCCTCAAGATCACCTGGAATCCTGCCATTTTATCCAGCCCTCACAATCAAGTTTGTAAAATCACCAGCTATGAGTGAATCAAGACATTTACATTTTAATTGGAAAGGTATGTGTCTACAACGCATCATTCACTAGACACACAAAAATCTGAAAAAGCTGCATGGGTATAGGATTTTTAGCATAAATGGGGGAAAATGCCAACAATTTGAACAAGAAAAAAACAAACAAAACAAAACTCAGGTCTTGAGTCAAGGGTGACAGAGATGGAAGCTCTGCCTAAGAATATCAAGTCAGGCATACTGCTTCTCCATATGCAGAGGGAGGAGACAAGAGTAGATGCACTCATGTGACTGTTATAAAGAGCAGTGTGGGGGCAGCACCAAATGCAGGTAGGCTTTGTGGGTATGGGGCTGTGCACATGTTCAGTGTGTGTGTGTGCAAGTACATGTGCACATACACATTCATGAAGGTCTAAGGTCAACTTCAGGAGTCATTCCTCAGGAATCACCTACTTTGGTTTTGAGTTTTGTTTTGTTTGAGACATGTCCCTTACTGGATTTGGACTTGCTGGATAGGCTAGACAGGCTGGTTAGTGAGCCCCAAGGATCCACCAGTCTCTGCCTCTCCAAGTGCATGCCACCATGTCTGGCTTTTTACATGGGTGCTGGGGATCTGAACTCAGATCCTCATGTTTACACAGCAAGCACTCTACCAACTGAGCTATCTGCTCAGCCCCCAAGTAGTGTTTCTATACTGGTTTCCAGAATATTCTTTTCAAGATCCTAAGAACTTTCTTCTTTAAACAGCTTTATTAATATCTTCCTTATAATTCATGTTAAGCATACAACTCAATGGTTTGTATGTATTGACAGCTATGTGCAACTGTTACCAGAGTCAATGGATTATCACTATTATTGCTAGATTACTGTCATCCCCCTAAAAGAGAAATCCTGGATCATTTATCTATCACACCTTAGGCAACCACTAATCAATCTTTTGTCCCTATGTATTTGAGTGACGTCTCATAAACATCATATGTGAGCTTTTATAGCTAGTTTCTTTCATTTAGCAAAACATGGTTTCAATGCTGTTACATCCACCTGTGGCATATATCAATACTGCATTTCTTTTACAGTCAAATGTTACTCCATTTCCTGAACACACTACATTTTGTTTGCCTATTCACTGGTTGATGAGCATATGGGTTATTTCCTCATTTTGACTATGTGCTACTGTGAACATTCCTATATAAGCTTTTGCTTGAATAACTGTTTTCAATCATTTGGGGTTCCATGTTAGAATAGAATTGCTGGGTCACTATGAACTTTTTTTTATATCAATGGACAGATTCCCTGAGCAAAACCTTTCAGCACAGGACTCCCTGCTGAGTGTCTAAGAGCTCAGTTTAACCTGGACCCATACAGTGATGATGACCCAAAGGAATGGAGGCACTTCAGACCAGCATGGTAGAGCACGCAGCACAATGTCAGTACCAAAGCAGCAGACACACATACTGGACAATCTCCAAACAAGATACTGTAGGAGGCAAGTTAGCTGATGTAAAAGCCCAAACATGACTCTTAGTTCCCCAGCACCCTACCACCATCAAGTCTTATACCTCATTTGGAAACATTTGTCAAAAACAATCAGAAGTAAAGGATTAATTTGAGGGCTGCCAAGGGCCATTGACAAGCTAGGACAAACAACAGACTAACTGAAAAGCTCAGGAACGTGAGGGATCAAGATGGCCACAGGGCTTTGAAAAGTTCAACCCCAGGAATCTAGAAGGTCAAACTCTAGACGGGCTATGCACTCACTCAGGAAAGACCCCAGAAGGCTCTAAGTTCTCACCCCTAACTGATTGTTGAGATCAGGCTGTGTCCTGCCCTAAGTTACCCCATACTATATAAAACAGTAGTTTCCCAGACTGAGCCTTGCCCTGAGAAACTCCAGTTACAAGCACCTTTTGACTTCATAAGGAGGGTGACTGTGCATATGGGTGGACATATGAATGGCATCTTATGTCTGGCACTACCCACGTGGCACAGACTGTTAAATGAGTTATTCCTAAGAGTAGAATGGGTGCCACCCTATCCATTTATTGGGCTGACTTAACCTACACAGGCACATAACTGCATTAAAATCCTACTAGGGGCTGGAGAGATGGTTCAGGGGTTAAGAGCACTGGTTGCTCTTGCAGAGGACTCAGGTTCAGGTCCCAGAACCCATATGGTGGCTAACAGCCATCCTTAACTCCAGTTCCAGAAGATCTAACTGTCTTCTGGCCACTGTGGGTATTGCATACATGTGGTACACTTACATACACGCAGGCAAAACATTCATATACATAAAAATAAATAAAGAATTTTAAATCCTATCTGGGAAACAAAGCCCAAGAACTTATCAGATATAGCAGACCACGGAAAGGGTGTAACTCCCTCACCTGGGCCCCATTAAGAGGTACACACTCAGTACTGCAATGGCCTTCACTGATCTGTTACTTGATTATACAATGTGTGTGAAAGACCAACAGGCAGAGAACTCCTAACTGTTCTGAAGGCTTCAGCTTGATTCCATCTCTGTTGTTATCACAGACTATTCAATTGCCATCTGCTCATTCCTTCATCTGGACTCACTCAGTCCTGCCCTTTTGCTTCTGCATCTGGACTTATCTTGGAAGCTTTGCTCTCAAACCAGTGACCTGCAACAGCCACTCTCACAACTTCTGAAATCTCTGGAATTCTGCTGTGATGTCTTATAACCATTTATATCCATTCTAGAACATATATATATATATATACACACACATATAGATGACAGATCATAACTTGTCATGTGTAATTATGATCTGAGAGTTAATATTATTAAGATTAGAATAAAAGAAACTGCCAGCCAGGGAATGGGTTTGTCACCCAGAAAGAGCTCTCACACACAGTTCCAACAACTCATCAGACAACCTTAGAGCAGAGACTAGAGATGAGATGATGATGGGTAGGAGGGACCGCAGCCTGACTAGGACTGCACAGGTATACATACTTCCTGCCTTCTACTTAAACCTAAGCCTCCTATCAGGATCCCAAAGATGGACTTGGAAAGGGGGCATCAATGGACCTCTTTGTTTTTCTTCCCAACATGGCCACACTGAATAAACTCCTTTCTCTGCTTTTCACTATACCTTGTGTGTTTAATTGGCCTACTGAGGTCAGGCAGCTGAGCCTAGCCTATTAATGTTGCCAGAGTCCAAGCTCTTATTCTAACAACAATAATGAAATAAAAAAATTCAACCAATAATTCTATAACTGGGGCCAGAGAGCTCAGAAGGTTTAGACACTTGCCAATAAGCATGGCATTCTGAGTTCAATCCCCAGGACCTGCATAATGGAAGGAAAGAATTGACTCTCCTTCAAGTTGTCCTCTAAGCTTCACTCACACACCACAGCATGCACACACCCATACACATGAGTACAAATACACACATACACAAACACACACAGAATAAGTTGTATTAAGTAAATAAATTACTTTTTAATTACTAATTAAGTATATAAATTACTTAAATTTTATTTAAGGGGCTGGAGAGATGGCTGAGCAGTTTAAGAGCACTTGTTCTTGCAGGGTACCCGGGTTCAGTTCCCAGCATCCATATGGCAGTTCACAACCACCTGTGATCCCAGCTCTGGGGGAATCTGGCACCTTCTTCTGGTCTCTTAGTTAGTAGTGCACACAAACATGCAGGCACTCACACATACACATAAAATAAAAATAAATAGAAAGTAAAATAAAATTTATTTTAAAAACAATAATTCTGTAACCAGCAAATGCAAAACTATCCTTCAAAAATGAAAAAGCAGCGAAGACATGCCCATATAAAGTACAGCTGTTACCTCAAAGACAGTAAGAGATAATTTAACCTTAGCCAAACATTTCAGTCTTGAAGAAGAAAAACAAATTTTAAGTCACAAACATTTAACCAGTGCCTAAACTTAAATCTACGGGAATAAGCCTTTGCATAAGGAGAGACACAGTCATCAATCAAATAGAACTGAGAATCCAGAAACAAACTCAAAATCTGACAAGGTATTAAGACAACTGAATAGGGAAAGAACAGTTGCTTTGTTTTGCTAATGAATGATCTGGGACAATGGAGATCCACATGCAAAAGAATGAAGAGGAACTCTAAATGAGTTCCTCTAAGCAGATTAAACATCTGAACGCCAAGAGCTAAAACTAGCTAAGCATGGTGGCTCAACTTTGCAATCCTGGCACTCAGAAGGCTGAGGCATGAGATCTGGCCTAAGTTCAAGGCCAGACTAGGCTACAGAGTGAGACTATCTCAAGACAAAACAACAACAACAACAACAACAAAGAAAACCATAAAACTTTTAGAAGGAAGCAGACTAAGTTTTCAAGTCTTTTGGATAGGCAATGGCTTTTCAGCTATGACACTAATAGCACAAACAATAAAAGAAAATAGAATAATTGAAATTAAAAAATTTTGTGCTTCAAAGAAGATTATCAAGAAAGTAAAAAGAGGGCTCTGGAGAGATAGCTCAGCAGTTAAGAGCACTGGCTGCTCTTGCAGAGAACCTGGGTTCAATTCTCAGCACCCACATGGTGGCTAACAACCATCCATAACTCCAGTTCCAGGGAAATTCGATGTCCTCTTCTGACCTCCGCAGGCACTGCAAAACATGGGTACACTACCTACATGCAGACACATAAAATAAAATAAATAAAATATTTTTAAAAAAGAAAGTTTAAAAAAAGGAGCTGAGGAGCTCAGCAGTTAAGAGTGCTGCTCTGACAGGGGACCTGAGTTAGGTTCCCAACACCCACACTGAGCAGCTTATAACCACCTGAAACTCCAGCATCAAGGTATCCTATACCCTCTTCCGGCATCCTTGGGCACCTGTACTCATGTACATGTACACACACACACACACACGCGCGCGCGCACACACACCCTCATGTATACTTACATACACAACACACACATAGAATTTTCTTTTTTTAAAAAATATTTTATTATTTTTATTTTATGTGTTTGAGCATATTGCCTGCATGTGTATAAGTGTACCCGTGTCATGCAAGAAGAAGGTGTCAGATCCCTTGGAACTGGAGATACAGATGGTAGTTAACCAAAATGTGGGTGCTGAGAATCAAACCTGGGTCCTCTGCAAGAGTAGGCAGTGCTCTTAACATCTGTGACATCTCAGCCCCTAAAAAAATTTTTTAAAGAACCCACTGAATGGGAGAACACATTTATTAATAGTATGTCTCATTAGGGACAACTATATATGTCTATAGAAAGAACCCCTATACCCCAGCAATAGAAAGACAAAGAGCCCATTGAATAACCAAGCAAAGGATATTAACTGCCATTTCGTTAAAGAAACATTATTAGCCCTTTAGCAATGGAAGTTACTTAACACCATTAGTCATTAGGGTAACCCAAAACCACAATGAAATAACACTTTATACCCACAAAAATGGCTATAATAAAACACAGACAAGAAGTGTTGACAAGGATGCAGAAAACCTGGGGCCTTTACACATTCACTAATGGGAATATAAAGGGTGTAATAACTTTGCAAACAGGCTGGCAGCTCTTTAAAAGATCAACTCCTGGTGTACGTACAAAGACTAAAACATACATTCTCACAAAAACATGAATATTAACAGTAGTATTTTTCATAATGACCAGAAGTTAGAAACAAAGCAAATGCCTGTTGACCAATAAATGGATAAGCAAAATGTGCAATGCCCATTTGGTAGACATATAATTCGGCCACAAGAAGGAATGAACTATTGATGTGCACCGTAACATGCTAGGTTAAAGAAGTCACAAAGGTAACCTACTTCATTCATATAAAATTGCATTTACAAGAAGTGTCCAGAATCAAGAGACCCACAGAGAGTAAGGACAAGAGTGATTCCAAGGGTCAGGGAGAGGGACGAGTGAGTTCAATTACTAACAGGCTTTGAGACCTTTTTCTTGGGAGTGATGACCTACAGAGTAGCAATGCTTGTACAACCTGTGAACACATTGAAACCCACTGAGATATCACTTCAAATAAAGGAACAGCAGATACCTACAGAGTTCTGCAAGATGACTGTTTGCAAACTCTAATTCCGTATGTACTGGGAATATAGTGTAGGGCAAGTGGCACTTGGGGCTGAAGTGGGAAGGGTAACAAGTGTTGTACTGCTGCATTTGAGAGACCTAATTTCTTATTATCAACCATCACAGAAAGCAAATATTGGCTATTTAAAAACATAAAATCTTCGCCAGGCGTGGTGGTGCACACCTTTAATCCCAGCACTCGGGAGGCAGAGGCAGGCGCATCTCTGTGAGTTCAAGGCCAGCCTGGTCTACATATTGAGTTCCAACAGCTGGGGCTACAGGGAGACCCTGTCTCAAAAACAAAAAAGCAAAAAATAATTCAATCATTGTGATTTACTGCTGCTCTTATTTTCCCAAGCAGTCAGTCAAGCTAAGATTGTGTTATGGATGGGTTTTAGATCTCATAAGCTGTTTAAATTTGGTTTTAAACAACCTTACATATAAATGTTAAACTTTATCACTGTATAAAATGTACAGTGGTTTTATTGACATGTACACTCCAATGTTTACAGCTGCAAGACGATGATGCACACTCAGTATTGCACTTCATTACATTTCAGGCTCAAACTTAACCTAGAAGTTTAAATGACGCTGCATCTGTAATTTAGTAAATTTTATACAGGACAAACATTGATATCTTTATATGCAGT
>NW_008357637.1:2389227-2396435 GCF_000622305.1 Nannospalax galili | reverse complement strand
CAGGGATCCGCCTGCCTCTGCCTCCCGAGTGCGCCACCACACCTGGCTTGCCTGTGTGTATGTAAGTACACCTGTGTCATGCAGTGCCTTCAGAGGTCAGAAGAGAGCATCAGGTCCTTTAGAACTGGAGTTACAGACTTGTTAGCTGCCATGTGGGTGCTGAGAATTGAACCTGGGTCCTCTGCAAGAGCAGCCTCTGCAAAAGCAGACAGTACTCTTAAGTACTGAGCCATCTCTCCAGCCCCAGACATACCAAATTTTTTAAAAATTAAACATGGTATGTACAGATGTGATTTCTGCTTTTTCCACTGCTGCATCAAAATTATATTTGACAGTGACCATTGTGGCTGCAAAATGAATGAAGCCTCAAAGTCCCCAGCCTAGTCTCTGCCACAGCCACTGGTGGGCCACAAACTGCCACTCCAGCACCTCCTTTCTTTGCTTCAGTAATTAAAAATGTAAGAGAGAGCCAGGCGTGGTAGTCCAAGCCATTATTTCCAGCACTTTGGAGGCAGAGGCAGGCAGATCTTTGTGAGTTCAAGGCCAGCCTGGTCTACACAGTGAGTTCCAGTCCAGCTGGGGCTACGGGGAGAGCCTGTCTCAAAAAGATTGAAAAAAAAAAAAAAAAACAGAAAAATACAGATTATCTGGGCAGCATTTGCACACAGTAATGATCTGTGGGCACTTGAGGGTGGCTGTCCCTTTGTGTTAAAATGACTTTTACAACATGGACATGTTCTGGACAAATGACTTTTACCTAACTTTGCAACCAAAAAGTTAATCTTATGTTGAGGTCATTTAGCGCTATCTCAGCTTGTTTATAATGCAAAACAAGCTTACAAAACCTTGTGCGCCTCTTGTGACCTAAAACATATAGGTTTAATCCCTCATGACCTTTCCTTGCCCTTGACTCAAACAATGCATTTACACATGCACACATGTGGGGGGGAGGTGTATGTGTGTGTTTTGTATATTAAGTACTACAGGAGATTTGTTAAAAGTAACAGATTATCCCATTTGTGTTGCAAACAACAGATGGGATTAAATTGGTAACATTTGTTTGTGGTTGTACGCATGCTGTCCTAGGTCAACAGCATCAGAAGGGACAAAAATCCTCTGGTGATAAAAGTCCACTTTTCCTTTCCTGTTTCATGGTGGGATACTGTTTGAATAAAGAGAGAAAAAAAGCCATTGTTCAAGAGCCCAGTTCTGAGAGTAATCTGAAGGAACAGGTTCTCAGAGCAGTTCAGGTCCCCTCTTGGCTAAAGCGGACACTAAGAGTCAAGCTGCTTTTATTTTAGGCATTGCCACCATGTGGCACGACACTGGGCCACACCTTGGAACCTGAATGCCCTTCCCAGGTTAACCAGTCCAATTGGTATTGAGACTACATCTTGATTTCCACTATCATCACACCTGAACTTTGTCTTTTTTGTAGTGAGGAACATGAAGCATTTCTTACACCCAGTCCAGGGTCCTGATTTATGTTGTCTTACCGGTGTTGCCTAATACAAATACATATAGTACCATATATTGGATAGTATGGGCGCCTAATATAAATACATATAGTACCATATATTGTATAGTATGGGAACCTAAAAAGTTAATTTGCTTCCCTAGTCTAGTCCAATAGCAAAGCAAAGCTTAACACATTTATACTTCTCTATGTTTAAAAGATATAAAAATTGCATTCAAAATAGGATCATACTATTATACTTACTCAAAAATAATTTTAGGATCTTCAGCACTTTTGTCCTTAAAATCAAGAAGCTCTTGAAGGCTCTGGATATACCTAAAATGCAAATCAACAGAGTTCAATTTCCTCTTTATATTTCAAAAGTTACAGCTTGTGAAATTAGCACAAAATGTATTTAAATTATTTTATAATTTTAAATTTAGAATACTCCTATAAATATGGCTGAAGCAGGACTTCTCTTTTTGAGACAGGGTCTCATTGTAGGCCATGTTGGCCTCAAATTCATTACATAGTAGAGGGTGAACCTGAACTTCTAACTATTGCCTCCATTTTCCAAGTCCTGGGATTATAAGTATGTGTCACCAAGCCCAGTTTTAAGTAGTGCTGGGAATTAAACTCAGGGCTTTGTGCATGCTAGGCAAACACTCTACTTTCTAGACCAATGCCTCTTAAACTGTATTTGCAACTGCTCCACACTTAGTCTAGCAAGTCTCTGGTGATCACATACAAAGCAGTCCTTCTTTGCTTATTTTTAAACTAATGTTAGTTCAGCTAGGCTCACAAACTATAATACCTATAAACAGAAAACAAGATCTCCATTAATCAAATTGGGATATGTTTTGCAGTTGAAGTTTTTCTTTAATATTTAACTCTGGCCAGCTCTTCCAAAAAAGTGTGTATGTGTGTGTATTTAAAAGAATAACACTTTTAGTTGGACAATGTAGCACATTTCTGTAATCACAGTACTCAGGAGGCAAGTTTGATGTCAGCCCAGTTTGGCCAGTGCCAGGCCAAGTCAGGCCAGTGAGACCTTAGCTCAAAACAAGAAGGGTCAACAAGAGGGCTTAGAGGCCAAACACCTGACAACCTGAGTTCCATCCCTGGGAGCCACATGGTGGAAGGAAAACACTGATTCCTGCAAGTTTTTCTCCACACACATGCCCTCCCCCTAATACACACAATAATAATAATGTATTTTTTAAAGTAAAAAATAACATTTTTACAATTCTTGAGCAGGATATGGTGCCACAAGCCTATAACCCAGCACTATAGTGAAAGCAGAAAGATTGGTTGCAAATTCCAGGTCAGCCAGGGCTAGATAGTGAGTTCTAGGCTAGTCTAGGTTACACTGGGAGATCTTAAGAAAAAACTAACTAGAGGGCTGGTGAGATGGCTAGGTAGGTCTGATATCTGAGTTCAACCCCAGGAACCCACATGGTGGAAGGAAAGAACAGACACCCAAAAGTTGTCTTCTGACCTCTACCTGTGTTCTGTGGCACACATGCACACACACACACAAAATAAAAATGCATAAACGTAATAAAAAAAAATTTAACTAAATAAATTAAATAACATTTAAAACAAAGTCCACAGATAGGTGACCACATATTGCACTATCACACTGAACTCATTAATGCCTGGGAGCACCTTTTAAAAAAAAAAAAAAAAAAAAAAACAGAAGAATAAAGGTGGTTTCTGTCGTAGTATGAGGAGGGGTCTCAAGCACTCCTTCTACCTCCACGTCCTAGGAGTGCTGGAATTATAGGCGTGTGCCACCTCCACTGGTTTATACAATGCTGGGGGACTGAAGCCAGGGCCTGGTGCATGCCAAGCAAGCACTCTATCACCTGTGCTACATCCCGGCTCATAGCTTTTCATTTATAAAAAGATAAACTTCAACAAATAAATTCACTTTATAAGATACCCACACCCCTGAATATTATCATTATAGTAGAGTGGAGACAGGCAAATAGGGCTTGAATTCCACAGCTCCACTATCAGTGCTTGAGACAAAGGCCCTTTAGTGTCACAGCTTCCTTACCAGAAAAAGGCTAACAAGCAAGGTTGGAGGGATAAAAGGAAACATAAATATACAGCCATCAATACTATACTTTTCTCTTTAGAATGTAACACTCCTACAGATACAACAACATAAATCTTAAATTTAGTATCTGAGGGGCTGGAGAGACGGCTCAGCAGTGAGAAAGCACTGACTGCTCTTCCAGAGGGCCAGGGTTTGGTTCCCAGCACCCACACAGCAGTTTACAGTTGTCCATAACTCCAGTTTTGCAGGATCCAACACCCTGTTCTGGCCTCCATGGGCATTTCATGCACTCTGTGCATTTTACATACATGGCAAGCAAAACACTGACACATAAAATAAAAATAATTTTTTAAAAACTTAGTGTCTTTATTTCTATGCAGACCTGATTAGTTTTCTCAAAAACAAGGGATATGGAGAGGGTTGGTTTTTTGTTTGTTTGGTTTTTTTTGTTGTTTTGTTTTTTTTTTGTCTCATTGTGGGTCTTGCTATGTAGACAGGCTGGCCTCAAACTCACAAAGATCCACCTGCCTCTACCCCAACTCTATCCCTCGCCCAGGCGCTGGGTTAAAGGTGTGCACACACTTGGCAAAACCAAGGAGTTTTAATGAAGCCGGGTATTCAGAAAAGAAGCCCCGCCCCCCCCACACACATACACACGCACACAGCAGAAATACTGTTACTGCCTTAAGATTCTACTGAAGAGTAAAACAGCATTTGCTTTAACCTTGAACAAAATCCACAGGTCTACTGACACTGTAAACACAAGATGGGAATCTTACCAGCTTTGCACCAACTGTACAGATGGGGTCCTGAGGAGGTTATCTGGAAGCAGGCTTATTTCTTTCATGATATTTGCCAATCTAACAGGTAACTCTTGTCGAAGAAACATAAATGAGGTCTTTTCACAAGCATTTACTGATCCTGAAACCAAACACAGCAGGGAAAGCAGTAAGTAGAAGTGATGAAGTGGTATCAGAAGCCAGGGAGACATGGGGTGGGAAAGACAGAATTACCATAGTTAAGAAGGGTCTAGGAAGCAAAGAATCCAGGCCTGAGCAGGGAGAGGTTGAGACAACTGGTCTCTAAAGCTACCCACAATCTAGGACGACCGTTCCAATGGCTCAGTACAATACTTAAGGCACTTTTTTATACCCTTTGCCATCACCTTTACAGTCTATGTTAGAACTAAAATAATCTGACGAGTAAGGCTCAGAGCCCATCAGTAGAAATGGGAAAAATCCTATTCTATATACCCCACTGCTGCTATCACCCAGAAATTCTGTTTCCTAAGTAGATTCATAGAATGCCTAAGACAGGGAAATTTTGACCTGTGCATGCCAATTCGCCTATTTCATAGCAAACCACAAATACTAATCACCCTAAAAGAGTGCAGAGAAGGGTTTTCACCTGCAGAAGGCAAAGACCAGTAATACCACTTCAGCTACCTTCAAGGAGGACCTACTAATTGTCAGATTTATGGAAAGTCACCTGCCCCTTCCTCCACTTCTGTATCCAGATGTTTAGCTGGATAGTTGTAGTGTCTCTTGGTGACCAGCTTCACTTGAACTAAAAAGCCACATTGTTTCACATTTCTAACTCAATCCTCCTACTCTAGCAGATGAAACTATCAAAAGCTACCTTGTCATCAGCAGAAAACATCTTGTAAAGTTTAATGGCATACTTTGGCATACTTGGGACAAGGTGAACACCCCTGCAACAGTACAGTCTCCCTCTCAAAAAAAAAAAAAAAAAAAAAGCAGGAAAAAAATCCGCCTGCCACTCCAAAGTACAAATGGGGTTCCTGAGGAGCCATGCTGGTTATCTCTTAAGCCTGCTAACTAACCTTCTTATGACCTGACAACACAACGCTGAAGATAACTTCTTCTCCAAAACTTTGTAACTTTAATGTTGGAGTGAGTATTTAGAATTTTTCCTCTCCCCTCCCTCTCATCACTCCTGAAGTCAAATGCCTAATTCTGTAGTTCCTTCTACACTCTTGTCACACGCAGACAAAAATCTTGCTGGTTCGTGATGAACACCACAGCCTCTGGCCTCCTGCACTTCACAAGTGCTGGAGACTGACTCACTGCTGATGAAATGAACTTGCTGTTGGTGGAAACGCTTAAACCACTGCAAGGAAGACGCGCTAAAGAAACACCAGGCCAGTAGGAACTTGCTTTCCTATCACCAGGCCAGTCTTAGTCCTCGTGTGACTGCACTGATCTTGTCTCTGCAGAATCCGATTGCCACTGCGCGCCCCGGCCTGGCATTCAGGAAGGGACCTGGTCCCGGGCGCCCACCTGCGCACGTGCGCTGCAGGCGGCGGCGCGCGGCCCTCCTGCTTTGTTGTTCCCCCACACAGAAGACTCTCTCCGAGTTACCGCCCACACCCTCCAGGGAGGAAGGAAGCACCCAGGGTGCAGGGGGAGGCGACGGGAGGGAGGAGGTGTGCGCTCCGAAGGGCCGGGACAGTGTACAAAGGCCCGAGGGTCGGGTCACCCTCACCGAAGTCCAGGAACTGCTTCATGGAGAGCGGCGACGGCGAGAAGCGCGCGTAGAAGTCCACTTGGCCCGGAACGCCGCGCTCGGACGCCGGCCCAGAGCCCGAGGCCGAGGCCAGGCTGCGGCTGGCACCCGGGCCCGAGGAGCGCGGCCCGAGGCCCGCGCGAGCCAGGGCGGCTCTGCATAGCAGCCGCGCCAGCCTCATGCCGAGCCCCGCCGGTGGAGCCGGAGCCCCCGGCACCAGACTGCAGCTCAGCGCCACGGACAAGCGCTACGTGCGGGACGTGGCGGGCCGCGGGGGCCGGGAGTCTCGGTCAGTACCAAGGCCACCGCCCCCTCGCTGGAGACCCGCCCCTCTGGGTGGAGCCCGGGAGGAAGGAGGCGGGGAGAGGGAAAGAAGTGCGGGACGCTGGGGAGGTGCAGAGCTGCTCCGCCTCGTGGGGTGGGGCCGCCGGAGCCGAGCTGGACAGGTGGCTAGAAGTCTCCTACGCCCAGAGACTAGGTCCGGCAGCAAGGCCAGGGGGAAGCCAGCTGCCCACTCTCTGGAACCAGGTGCTAACCTGGTTGTCTGGTCCAGCTGGCTTACAGTGCGCCCCTTCCCACGCCCCTTCGCACCTTCCTGCTTCCTCTTCCTTCCCAGTCTCAGCTCAAAGGCACTAGGACACCGTCGCAGGCAGGGAACCTGTTCCAGTAGCGCCCCTGAACCCTGTGAGCCCCACGTTTTACAGGTGAAGAGCGGGAGAGTTTCGAAGCTCACCCTTTCGTAAAGTAAGTGTCCACCCTTGCATGTGTTGAGCTTGGGGTGTGACCCTAAAAACATTACAGCGACTACAGTCCCTGCAGAAAGCTCTTTTAGTATTAAAGCCTAGCTCCAGTGCCTTTCTGTTTACTCTATCTTGCAGACCCCAGGTTCCTGCTGTCTTTTCCATGTCTACAAGTAGTGGACCTAGAATTAGACAATTTCTAATACGTAATCCCACGAAACTCCAAACTCTGCAGTGCAGTTGCGTCTAAGAAACCACTGTCTCTTCACTTCTGCTTCTTTCCCATGCAACCACGCCAACATTTGGTATGTTTTAGGTGCAAGAAAATTATTCTGCCATGGATGTGGCTTATCAATTAGATAAAATACACATAGAGCATAGAATTAACACTTCATTATTCCATGCTGGCCAGTTCTTGGAT
>NW_008357637.1:2377938-2389192 GCF_000622305.1 Nannospalax galili | reverse complement strand
AAAAAAAAAAAAAAAACGAAGACTGAAGACTAGAAATGTAACTCGGTTGGTAGAATGCTTGCCTAGCGTTCATGAAGCCCTGGGTTCCATCCACAGCACCACCAGTAAAAAATGAAAAAGGCATTGTGTTGGCCCATTCCTGTAACCTCTACACTAAAAGTGGAGAGATGAAGATCAGAAGTTTAAGGTTATCTTCATGGCCAACCTGGGATTCATAGAAAATCTCACAATGAACAACATCAAAAAAAACCCAGAAAAGCCGAGAAAGAGAAAGGAGACAGAAGGGGAGGGGAAGATTAGATGAGAGCCCTTTTAAGTAGGCTGTATGCTGTATGTTAATCCATCAAAGTGTGCATCACAAAGGGGAATACTGACCACCTAGAAACACACACACACACACACACACACACACACACACACACGCAAGTGGGTGTCTGTAAGGAGAAAAAAGTTTCTACTTTAAGTCTCCTAAATCCTTTGTTGTAGCAGACTTCTATAAAGAAAGACAACTGAACAAGAGAAAGACATGTTCGTTAACATGTTTATTTCATATATTCATTATATATATATATATGTATGTATATCCAGGGAATAATTCTCAAAAGGTGACCTTGAATTCTAACATATGATATGGCATCTTCAGCATAATAAAATGAATGTTTAGAGACAAGTCTTTATAAATGAAAACATCCTTTACAAAAGGATCTATTTTTATAGCTGCACCTCTAATGTTTTCCCCTCATTGGCCTGTAGCTCAAAATAATACATGTGCTAAAAGAAGTATATCTGGGGCAGCATAATCAGAAAGCCTTCAAGATTATGAAAAGATTAGGTTTGTTCTGGGTGACCCAGGCAGCATTTGAGAAGGCTAATGGGTGGAAACTTTAGTGTAACAGATAGGATTTAGCATGGAAATGTTGATGGTTACAGCCATTTCACAGAGATGGGAATCCTTGGAGAAGGAGAGGGGTCTTGTCAGTGACCTTTAATCAAGAGTCCTGACACCTCTGTAAGGATAGTGCAGGGAGGCTTGTAGGAAAACAGTATAGTGTAATGAAAAAAGCCTGGGTTCTGGTTTTAAAGTCTTAACTGTGGTATGCTGACTGTGTGCCCTTGTGTGAGTATTTTAGTCTCTCTAAGCCTCAATCTATTTACCTACAAAAGGCACAATATATGTCTTCCTAGGTTATTGTCACATAAATAGTATAACTATGTTAGTACAGTGTCCAGGCCTTATTAAATAGCCAATGAATGACATCTAAATATCATCATCAAGATTTTATGAGAACCACTTGCATTTATGTTGTATTTGATACATACTTTATTAAATGTCTAGGAGAAAACAATGTATAATTGAATATTAGATATTCTCCAGGTAGCCCCTCATCTGTTTCTAGTATTCTTACCCAAACTTTTCCTGCTGCCTTCTTTCCTCCTTCCCTCTTTCCTTCTAACTCATTCCCTGAGCCCCAGAGTCTTCTCACTGGATCAGGCAAAGCATTCTTCAGCTCTCTCAGCATGTCAGTAGTAGTGGGGTGTGGACTGGAGATACCAATAGCAAGCAGAGGAATTCTTTTCAGAGAGTTCCACTTAGGTGGAACAAGGATTCTTAACTTCAAGGCAGAAAAGAAGTTCAGGATGAGCCAGAATAAAGCAGAGTTGAGGTTTATTAGGAAGAAAGTTTAGCATAGCTTTAAGCATGGGGGTTATTAGAACCACACTTCAGGCTAAGGGGTCCCTTTCCCTTCCTATGTCCCCTTAATTTTCCCTTTCTTTTCTGCCTCAAATCTGTTTGCATCTCTGGTGCTAACTTCTGAGCATGTCAAGATGTCCAGGTATGCCTATGCCTGTAGAGGTCAGAGGTAAAACTTGGGTGGTATTTTATTTACTTCTCTGTTGCTGTGATTAACACCATGATCAAAAGCACCTTGGGGAGGAAAGGGTTTATTTCAGCTTACAACTCCCAAAGCACAATCCATCACTGAGGTAAGTCAGGACAAGAACTCAAAACAGTAACCTGGAAGCAGGAACTGAAGCAGAAATCATGGAGGAAAGCTGCATTCAGGCTTGCTTTCTCTGGGTTGCTCAGTGACTTTTCTTTCTTTATTCTTTTTTAACATTTTTTTATTTTTATTTTATATGTATGAGTATATTATCTGCATACATGTATGTGCACCCATGTTGTGCAGTGCCCACAAAGGTAAGAAGAAGGCATTGGATCCCCTGGAACTGGAGTTAGGAATGGTTGCTAGCCCCCATGTGGGTGCTGGGAACCAAACCCAGATCTTTTGTAAGAGCAGCTAGTGCTATTAACCATGGAGCCATATCTCCAGCCCCTCAGCAACTCTTACATAGCCCAAACCCATCATCCCATGGATTATACTGCCCACAGTGGACTGAGCCTTCCTACATCAATTGGCAATAAAGAAAATGTCCCCATAGATATACCCACAGGTCAATCTGATGGAGGAAATTCCTCA
The DNA here is from genome assembly GCF_000622305.1 of Nannospalax galili. Lineage (NCBI taxonomy): Eukaryota > Metazoa > Chordata > Mammalia > Rodentia > Spalacidae > Nannospalax > Nannospalax galili. The sequence goes on along the minus strand of NW_008357637.1, from coordinate 2,386,712 downwards.
ATTTATGTTCCCTCATTCCAGATAACTCCAGTTTATATCAAGGTGACAAAAATTAACTAGCACAGGTGTTAACCAATTCACCTAGACTACCTGGACAGCAAACCTCAGGGATCCTCCTTGATAGGTAAATCAAGTCAATCGTGAGAAAGCACCAGGACACAGGCAAAAACTCTGGCAGGATAGAATTTATTGTCAGAGAAAATATACGGGACAGTCCCCTAATTTTGGATGGAGGAGCTGTCAGTTTACAGGCTGTTGGCCGGAGGTTTTATAGGGGGGTTGAGGATGTGGAAGGTGGGAAAATATTTTTTAAACAAGTTAGGTGGGGAGAGAGCCCAAGGCTTATCAGGAGAGAACAGCCTCTCTCAAACTGCCCCCTTATGTCAGCCAGGATCTGGGTCATGGGATAAAGAACCTGCTTTCCTTCTAAAATCATCAAAGGGGAAGCAGGCTGTGCTGAAACAGCTCTTGCAGCAATCGTGTCTTGGGTCATAGGTATAGGGAGTCTGTTTATCTCGTCTGCAGATGGTCAGGGTGCTCATTAACTCAGTTCCTTTATTTTCAAATGGCTTACAAAATGATAAGGGCCTGTTGCACTGGGGAGGGGGTTGCTGCAGATCTGGACCCTAACATTCCAGCCTTTTGTGTTATAGGATAGGAGGTGTCATCATCATCTTGCTGCTTCCTGCTGAACATGGTAAATGTGGGGGAGGCTGGACTAGGGATCAGTCAGAGAGTGGGGGTTTCCACCTCATGTACCTGAGTAGGGTCCTTGATGGTTGACAGGTGCTTATATATGTGTGAAGGGAAGGAAAGTAACAGCTGATTAAAATTAGTATGAGTTAGTTGTTGAATCTGGCCCTGAAAATATCTGGAGGCAAGGAGCAATGGTTAGCAAAAAGTAATAGAAAGCAGGGGCCAAGTAAGGGCAGAAGCCAGGGAGTCAGTCCTGTAAATATATCCCCTTGAAGTGGCTGCTGATACTGAAAAGTTTTAAATGAAAGATCCTTGGCCACCTGTTGAAGGAGTTTTATATTATGCTCGACCTTACCCAATTGATTGACATACTAACAACATTCCTCGCCCAAGAAAATGCAGGTACCCCTTTTTTCTGCAGCTAATAGATCCAGGGCTCGCCTGTTCTGGAGGGCAACTTCGGCTAGGGAGGACAGTTGCTGTTGTAAGATCTGGATTGACTGGGCTTTAGTTTCCACTGTCATGGTGAGTTCCCACCTGAGGTCCTCTATTTCCTGGAAGAGACGCTGGGTTGAGATCGGCATGTGCCCCAGACCTCTGGCCACATAACTTAAGGTGAACCTGCCTTCCTGGGAGTGGTTATCTATCACCAGGTAATTGACCAGTGAGGCTGGAAAAGTGGGTCCTTCAATAGATAGACTAGACATTTTTATAGTCCAGACCAGTTCAATTTATGGGGCTTATTGATACTCTAACATTCCCCCCTCTGAAGAGGTAACCCTAAAATCTTTTAGGGATAAGAGCTCCAAAATACTTTTAACATTTTTGGCCTTTGGAACAGAGTATCTTGCTAAAAGGCCTAAGGACAATTTAGACAAGAAAGAAACTGGCTACTTTTCTTTGGGGTCTTTTACCCTAACTGCCTAGCCAGTTTCTACCTCCTATTCTTATCACACCACCCTCTGAAGAGGTTTACCCAAATTTCTGATACAGAATCAGGACGCAGACTGCTCTGGCTTCTTCCATGCCAAACAGGGATACAGGGTGAGGCAATTGGGGTACCCCCTTCATTGGGTCTATCTAAAAGACTCCCAAATTGCATAATTATTAACTATAGGGAGAAAAGAAGGTCCTTGACTGTTGCCTAGGAGATGTAAAGGCGAAGTAAAGGCAAGAGTAGTTAGTATTGCAAGTTCTAAATAGGGAACCAGAAAAAGTCAGAACGGCAAATTTCAAATGTCCAAATTAAAGTCCATTGGAATTTTTTGATGAGGGCTTCCCAAAGCATTCATCTACTGGGTTCCTCCTTATTTTCCTTTTGCCTGCCAAGGCTGGACAATGATTGATGAACTCAAGATTTGTTTTCAGGCACTTTGATAACTGTTGGAATGGCTAGAATCAGTTCCTTCTTAAATGGCCTTTAGATAGGAAGAGGAAACAAATTTAGCCATCATTTAATTTTTAGGCTAGAACAATAGTGGGTTTTCTCCCTCAGCTGTAGGTGGGCACTACAGTATTGCAGACCAAGATTTGAACTTATATCTGAGTAGTATTGTCTTATTAGGAGCAAAGTCATTAATGAGAGATAATTGTCTAAATAACACCTTATAAGAACTTAAGTCTAATGTCTGGGATGTGTAATTCCTTGAACTGTTAAAGAACTATACTGATGACTTTAATCTTTGGATATACTTTCCTTTTGGGTGTTTAAGACCATACTGTTGGCCCAAATAAACCAATTTATTTTTACTTTTAAGGTCATCATAATTTTAATCCTTCTAACATCTTTTAACTTTCCATTTTCTTAATAATCATAAGACATAATAACATTAACAAATAAATTTTCCATCTGTTGTGAGAATTCTTTTCCTGGGGATACTAAGAAATGTTTATCCCCTTCTAAGGTTCTAGTGTCAAACCAATGTATGATTACATTAAAGTTTTCCTGGGGAACCAATGAATTTACTGAGCTTACTTACAGAGATTACTGAGGGGTCCCTGAGGTGTATGGGTGACCTGAGAGTATTTACAATGAAAAGCCTTTACCCAGCATGGATCAAGCCTTCTCTTCCTGGCCTTCCCTAGATAATATACTTTAGTCCTTGAAGGAATATAGCTAGAATATAGCCCAAACCCAGGAGATCATATGTGTTTAGGGCCAAATTACATACAGTTGGCTGGGAAGAGTGGCTGAATACTCAGGTGAGGGTCCAATGACCCTGCTTACCCCTCCTTCAATTAAAGAATACGATAGTCAACAAGTCCAATTGTGATGATCTTTTGCTAGTGGACACAGTTGACGTCATGAAGGTGGTAGTTTGCCTCAGAAGAGAGTACTGTGTAGCATCATCTTATTAAAAGAACATGGAATCTAAATTACACACATAAGATAATATTACCCATGTACACACTGTGCTTTATAAGTTCCCAGGTAAACCTTATAGAAAACACAAGACAGTTAAAAATCTTTTTTACCTTATGTAGTTTAGAAAGTGGTCTACCAAAACCTTGATTTAGGTAGATATAAGCAACTGGTACCTAGTTAAACATTATTAAATTGATGTTCACCACCTCCAGCATAATCAATTCAGGAAAATTGTGATGCTTTAGTTACTGACTGGGGAATTCTAGGTGGAAGATCCTCTCTATCCTCTCCTTTGACTGTGAATTGTCCTCTTTTTTAAAAAAATCTGTCCTGTTGTTTTTTCATCAAGCAGTTAAATTTATCTTTGTATTTACTAATCTTGGATTATGTACCCATAACCTGGAGAATAAGGAACATAGAAAACAATGGTACCTAAAAGAACTTGCAAAGAGACTATCACAATACTCTTTCCCTGTAGTCTGTCCATGACATTGTAACTAGAAAGTACCCAGGGTATGATAGGGCAGGTACAAAAGCAAGCATAGAGCAACTGAGCAACAGAGAGGGAAGTAACCCTATTCCAGAGAAAAGCAGGCTTAGAATCACAATGCAGAAAGGGGAGGAATTAAGACCAGTGGAGCAGGCATCTTAAGCCTCCCACACAAGTAGGCTATCCTTTTAACCTCCCGTGGTTGTAACTATGTGCCGGTAGCAGCTTGTCTCTTATAAGGTCTGGCCCTGGAGTACAGTAAATTCCCATGTGCTTCATAGGTCTAGCCATCACAAAGTGTCAGCTCCCTTTGTACTTTGAAGGACTATAGCTAGAAAAACTTTAAGTTCCCTTTAGAAACTAACAAAAATACTATGTAAAACAGTAAGAATTTAAAATAGTCACTTTTAGAAATCAGCAAATATACCATATAAAAGATGTTAAAATCCAAAATAATTCCTTGAAAATTACCACGTAAAGATGTCATGCAAACATCCCCTTTAAAAAAATCAGTAACTATGTCAAACAATGTAAAAACTTAAAAGTCATTTTAAAACACAGTAAATAGTGGCTGGAGAGATGGCTTAGCGGTTAAGAGCACTGACTGCTCTTGCAGAGGACCCGGGTTTGATTCCCAGCACCCACATGGTGGCTACGGACCATCCTTAACTCCAGTTCCAGGGGAATCCAAAGCCCTTTTCTGACCTCCATGGCATTGCACAACACGGGTGCCCTCACATACATGCAGGCAATACACTCACACACATAAATTTTTTTTAAAAATTAAAAATTAAAAAACAAACAAAAAAAACCCAGTAAACATACCATACAGGAAGTTAAAACTCGAAGTAATCCCCTTTAGAAACAGGCCCAAACAATGTCAAAATTTCAACTCCCATTGTGGAGATCTGGCGTTTCTCCCTTAGTCTGAAATAGAAATGCATTGGTTTTCTATGACATCATCAAGAAACCAAAACAAAAATAAATTGCAAGAGAAGAAGGATATATGATTAAATGTCTGCAGTTCAGGGAACTCCTAGGCACCCCTGGCACCAGTAAGTTAGACTAGATATAAAAAGAGAAGTACCCTCAGATATAGATATAGATATAGATATAGATATAGATATAGATATAGATAGATATAGATATAGATAGATATAGATATAGATATAGGATTAAATTCAGACAGCAACCATTTTTACTTTTACAAAGCACCCCAGTTAAGTTATACTTGGCATAAAAGGAGAAAATGCCCTCAGATATATATAGGCCCCAAATAGAAAAGCAAATCAAAGGAATCCATGTCTCTCACCAACCATTGTAGCTGTAAATGTGAAGCAAATTCTCTGGATCTCTTCATTCCTAGATACAAGCTATCCTGGAAAAGAAACTTATGAAGGCAGCAGAAGGAACAGAGTGCATATCCAACACATAAATTACTGGGTTGTTGCTCTGAAAGCATATGTCTCACCTGAGCATGGCCTGTGACTTTCCATGTACACTGAAATTTAAAATGCTTAGATCTAGTTAGAAAAGTAGGTGCCTCAGGACCACGTGGTCTGAGCACAGCTTGCTTGGTGCCCAAGAGGGCCTAAGATCAAAATTTCAAGCCCCTCTGCCCGAGAAAAAGTTTAGGAAAAAAAAGAGGCTTTTAAAATCTTTTTCTCATTTGTCCAGGAGGCAAGCCACCTTAAATGCTCCACTGTAGCCACCCAGCAGCTTCAGCCTCTGCCCGAATGCTCAGAGGCAAGATAGCAAAATGGATAAGGAAGTTCACCTGCTTAAGAGCCAAATTCAGTGGGCGCTTGAAAATCTTTGCATGACCACCAAATAAATAAGTTATTAGAATTTTGGGGTCCCATCTGGGTTGCCAATGTGAAACGAGGTGAAAGAGGGCCCCCTAGAGGGTTCTTAGTCTCATTTATAAAAGCATTTAAGAATGGACCCAAATGGAAGCTTTTACAATTTTATAAGAATCTTAAAGAAAAATCCTCAGGGCAGATGAGCTGGTAATCTTGGCAGCTGCCTTGAGGAGGTGAATAGTGGGAAGGAAAGAAAGCCATGGAAGCCATGCAGCCATGGAAGGTCAGACACGTGGCTGAGAACTTGATGGGAGGAACACAAGACACAGAGGGAGGGATTAGCATGGAGATCAAAAAAGCCTTGGACATAAGGGAGCACAGACCTTTTGTCATTAAATTGGCAGAAATTATCTAACTCTCTCAAAATATTGAAGTCTAAAGTTCCAGTGTCTGGCCAAACAGTCATTATCTAATTTGTACTGGGGGCCAGGCAGTGGTGCACAGGAACTTTAAGTGCTTTGGCCTGATTGTACCTGAAAGTCCTAGTTGTTTTAAGGATTTAAGGAGACAAGCAAGAGGTGTGAGGCCCTCAGGCTTGGACTGAGTGGTCCCCATTGAGACTGATTGTGTACAGAGTGCAGAGGAGATAGAGAAGGAACCGAGCAAGTAAGTAGGAGGAGACAATGAGAATTCTCTCTCCAGTGGGAGCAGAGGCAGGGATGGCAGCCAAGAGTCCAGGCAGGAAGGTGCAGGATATGAGCAAGAGAAGGGCAAGAGGGAGGAGGAGGAGAAGAGGCATAGGTCATGCCAAAACAAGAATGTGCAGTACCAATCACCAAGGAAGGCGTCCCTTCCCAGGAAAGACCTGAGAATGAGTTTTTCCAATCCCTGGAGGCAGTGTCCTGCAATCAGATCACCAGGACGGGAAAGGGTGAGTTCCCGTCCTGGACAGGAAGGGGTACATGTTCCTATCCCTGGGAACAGTGTCCCATAAACAGAGAAAAGAAAGGACTTTCCGATGCACCGGTGTGATTTTACAAGTAGAGGAGTTGAGTGGAAAGCCCTGCAATGAGAGCTTGGCATGACCAGCCAGTAGAGGGAGACAAACTACAAGGAAAGGGATGGGAAAACTGCAGAGAGCCAGAGGAAGGGGAATGGGAGAGACAAGAGAAAAGAGGAGGGAGAGAGAGAGAGAGAAGCTCTGAATCACAAAGCAAGTGAAAGTGAAGAGGAGATTCAAGGAGTGAGGAAAGGGAGGGAGAAGGAGCCTGAGGCTTAATGAGAGGCTGTGAGAGAGAAAGGAGGATAGTGGAGATGTCTGGAGTCTGCTGTCCCAGTTACCTGGTCTTAGGACCAGCCTTTTCAGGTCAAGCCCATGCCTTTGTAGGGTTGGCTTCCTCCAGAGTCCCAGTGAAAGAGATCAGAAGAGAGAGACTCTGGACCATGGTGGCAAAGCTCAAAAGGGTTACACAGGACACCAATATGACCTCAAGACATGAGGCCTGTACCCCCTGCATGGGTAGTAGGCTGCTAAGGTCTCTGGGACTCCTGGTCACAGCGGGCAGCTGGAAAACCCTTTAGCAGGCTGGGAGGGGCCTGTGCTCCTTTGGGAGAGCTAGCTCTCAGACCAAGAGACTCTAAGACAGTGGGTTTGAGAACAACAGAGAGGTAGGTCCACCCCTCAGTTGGGCTTGGACAGACACAGTAACTGTGCCAGACACTCAATGGTCGCAGTGGCCTTGAGTCAGGTCCAGGAGTGACCTCCAAATCCAACTGAGAAGGAAATCAAAAGAAGATATAGAGGAGCAGGAGAGAAGTGAAAATAAGGCAGAGTACACTCCAGAGTGGAGGGAAGGAATCACAGTGGCCACAAGGAAAAATGCAGTTAGAGAGAGAAGGCAGAGAGAGAGAGAGAGAGAGAGAGAGAGAGAGAGAGAGAGAGAGAGAGAAAGGAAGAGTTGGAGTGTACCTCAAAGCCAAATCAGTGGTGTTCACAGGGGCCGGTAACAGCAGCCAGGTCTGGTCGGAATGCTTTATGTGCAAATCCCAAATGATTGCAGTCCCAGGTGGCCAGGTTTCAGCACCATATGATAGCTAAATCGAGTCAATCGGGTGAAAGCACCAGGACACAGACAAGAACTCCAGCGGGATAGAGTTTATTGGCAGAGAAAACACACAAGACAGTCCTCTAATTTGGGATAGAGGAGCTGTCAATTTACAGGCTGTTGGCTGGGGGCTTTTATAGGGGGTTTGGGGATGTGGAAGGTGGAAAAATATTTTTTAAACAAGTTAGGTGGGGAGAGAGCCCAGGGCTTATCAGGAGAGAACAGCCTCTGTCAAACTGCCCCCTTATGTCAGCCAGGATCTGGGTCATGGGATAAGGGGCCTGCTTTCCTTCTAAAATCATCAAAGGGGAAGCAGGCTGTGCTGAAACAGCTCTTGCAGCAATTGGGTCTTGGTTCATAGGTGTAGGAAGTCTGTTTATCTTGTCTACAGATGGTCACTGCAGTGGGGAGGGGGTTGCTGTAAACCCAGACCCTAATACTCCTGTCTCTACAACCCAGAGTTGAGATTACCGGCACACCCACCTGCCCTCCCTCCCTTATTTTAGTGCTGGATCCTAACGAAGTCCTCATGTTTGAATGGCAAGCATCTCCCCAGACCCAATTGTTAGAGTAGTAATAAAGGCCCATAAGGGGAAAACATCTGGCAAAGAAAATGGAATCTCTGCTTTGGGTGGAAACCTAACATTCCAATTGGGTGGGTCAATCACCTGGCCAAGGAACCACTCCTCAGGAAGGAGGGACTACCCTTAGAAAGGTGGGCTCACCTTAAGTCATACTAAAAAGATAGGCAGTATAAATATTCCCCTAATAAGATACAATTTTCCTTCCCAGAATTTCCACTTCCTAGTACAGTTCCTATAAGCTTCCATAAAGTTGCCATGGACTCATTAGATGGCCACATTTCTTTTTTCTATTTCTTTCTTTTGGACACTGGCCAGAACCTACATATGCTTTTACAGATATTTTGGACTTCTTTACTCTTTGTATAAACTGCCCCCTCCCCACCATGTGACTGGCAGACCTCCATGCTAGTAACTCAAATAGCACAACTTTTTTCCTTCTGTTAGAAATAAAATCTGAGCCAGGCAGGGTGGCACATGTCTTTAATCCCAGCACTCAGGAGGCAGAGGCAGGCAGATATTTATGAGGGCAAGGCCAGCCTGGTCAATTCCAGGCCAGCTGAGGCTATGGGGAGACCCTGTCTCAAAAAACAAAACTAATCAAAAAAGGAAAGCTGAGGTCCAAGAATACCACACAAAGAACTTTCAGACAAAGGGAAAGTAACTGGGCAAGGCAGCTTTTACTTTTGCAAAAGGGTGCATAGTGTGGCCAGTCAGATCTAGAAAACACAACCA
>NW_008357637.1:2374170-2377895 GCF_000622305.1 Nannospalax galili | reverse complement strand
TTTTTGAGACAGGGTCTCCCTCTAGCCCCAGCTGTCCCGGAACTCACTATGTAGACCAGGCTGGCCTTGAACTTACAGAGATCTGCTTGCCTCTGCCTCCCGGGTGCTGGGATTAAAGGCATGTGCCACCATGCCCAGCTAGTTTGATAGATTTTTACCCTAATGTACTGTGTCTTTTCCTCATTGATTGGGGTCAGACCACAGTCTCTCCCAGTTAGCTAGTTTAAAAGAATTGGTGAAAAGGAAGGGGAAAGAAGGTTGGCCAAATAGAGAGAAGGGCTCTGCTCATCCCTCTTCCCAAGCCACCAAATTTGTGGAATGCATCAGGGCCTTTTCCTTCTTTTTTTTTTTTTTAAAATATTTTATTTACTATTTTATTTTATGTGTATGAGTGTATTGCCTACATGCATGTGAATGCACCCATGTCGTTCAATGCTGCAAAGGTCAGAAGAGAGCTTCAGATTCCCCTGGAACTAGAGTTAAGGATGGTTCATAGCCACCACGTAGGTGCTGGGAATCGAACCTGGGTCCTCTGCAAGAGCAGTCAGTGCTCTTAACCACTGAGCCATCTCTCCAGCCCTGCATCAAAAGTCTTACAGGGTATATGCATGGCAGGGGGAAGTTTTAAAAGATTAGAACTCCTTGTCATAAACTAAGTTTTACAGGGTTTGAAACACTAATATTTCAATGTGTCTTATACTTCTCTCCTCTGTTCTCCTCCTCTGGGCAGCTGCTCCTGATACTGCCCTGAGGTTTTTCTTTTAAACTGCAATAAACTGTCCATTTTTAAGTTCCTTTATTAATGATACTAAGAACTCTAAGAAGGACCTCAGTTTCCCTGGTATTACAGTTATCTGTTTTTTTTTTGTTGTTTTTTTGTACACTCTTATTACCTTTTGAATTGGTGTGTGTGTGTGTGTGTGTGTGTGTGTGTGTGTGTGTGTGTGTTTTGGCTATATATCACATGCATGCGCTGCCGTGGAGTCCAGAAGAGAGCATTGGATCCCTTGAAACTGGAGTTACAGATGGTTGTGAGCCACCATGTGGATACTGGGAACTGAACCCTGTCCTCTGTATGAGCAGCAAGTGCTCTTAACCACTGAGTCAGCTCGCCAGCTGAGGGTTTGTTTTTTTTTAATCTTATGGGGCTGTAACTCCAGCTCTAGGGTATTTGTTATCCTCTTCTGACCTCTATGAGTACCCAGACAGACATGGCAAACACACACACACACACACACACACAGAGAGAGAGACACACACACACATGTGCACACACACAAATCTTTTAAAAGAACTCTGTTGGACAAAAGTACACATGAGCAAAACACTCATACATACAAAATAAAAATAAATCAAAAAAAAAGAGAAGAAAATGACACAGATTTTGTTGTTGGGTTTTTAATTTTTTAAAAAATATTTTATTATTTCTATTTTTGTGTGTATTAGAGTATTGAATGCATGTATGCAAGTACATCCATGTTGTGCATTGCTCACGGAGAGTCAGAAGAGGGGGTTGGAGTCCCCTGGAACCGGAATTACAGACAGTTGTTAGCCTCGATGTGAGTACTGGGACTTGAACCCGGGACCTCTGCAAGAGTAGTCAGTGCTCTTAACCACTGAGACATCACACCAGCCCTGGCAAATAAGTAAAAATTTTAAATGATTTTTTTACATTTATTTATTTTATTTTGTATGTATGGGGCAATTGGTGGCTTGTGCCATGGCACATGTGCAGGGGCCAGAGGACTACCTTGGGAGCTGGTTTTCTCCTTCTACTGTATGGGTTCTGAGAATCAAACTCAGATTGTGAGACTTGACATATTTGGCCTTTAGTCACTGAGCCATCTCACTGGCCCCAAGTTACCTGTTTTATAATGTATTTTTTCTCTTCTCCAAAGTGTTCTCTGAGCTTCCATTGGATATACAGAGAATGAGTATGTAGATCATATATATGGTGTATCAAGTTTTCCTTCCTTCTTTTTTGCCCCCCCATTAGCTTTTCATTATTATTACATTTTATTTACCTATGGTATGTGTGTGTATGTGTGCACCCCACAGCACACACGTGAAGGTAAAGAGTCAGTCTCTCCTTCTACCATGTGGGTCCTAGACTTGAACTTGGGTTGTAGCTTGGGGGGCAGACTCCTTTATCCAATAAGCCATCTCACCTTGCTCCCCCTACATTAACTTTTTGCTTCTCATGATACAAGGGAAAGAAGGGTCCCCTCTTAGGGTTCTTAGTCTGATTAATAACAGAATTTAAGAATGGACTCACATGGAAGGACAATTCTATTAGTTTAAAAGAGAAACCTCTAGGGCAGGCAAGCTGTAACTCTCGGCTGCCCCAAGAAGGAGAATGGAAGAGAGGAAGAAAGGACAAGAGCTGTTTTATGTCTATGTTGATATAAAACATAAATCATTATTTCAATTCTGTGTGTGCGTGTGTGTGTGTGTGTTTGTGTGTGTGTATGTATCAGACAAGGCCAGGCTCTAAATTCATGGAGATCCACGAAGAGATGGTTTGGCTGAAAAGAGTAGGAGAAGCCATGGAAAACAAGAAAGATTGTATCACCCTGTCTCCTAGGCCCTCTGGTTTTGGTGGATGGTGAGAACAAAGGAGGGGAAAGGTCATGTATTCCCCTGACCCTTCCTGCTGGCATAGTTTGTGTTCCTGTAGTGTGGCCACAGTTCCCTGATGGCTTAACTTAGTTCATACTCCTAAAAACAGTCCCAAATACTCTTCCATTTCCCTTTTGAGTGTACTATCATTTCCTGTGATTGGCTTCTGTTTAGCACACTAGAAGATAGTTTTTTTAAAGGTTAAATATCAAGACTTTCATAAAGCAATAAATGAACACATGCCAACATTTTATTTATACATTAATTAAATGAGTGAGCCAGGGGAGAAAAATGATATAACCAGTTCAAAAGAGTAAGTCAAAGTCAAACAGGAATACAGAAAAAAATTGCAAAGGCTGCAAAATTGAATTTTTCCTGGGAATCAGCAAGGGTAGTCCCTCTATTAACAGGTTGATTTGCATTGCTTTCCATTATTTTTGATTTTCAGAGTGGTGAAACAGCTGGAAGATAATCAGATGCCCTGGAAAATTTTGCTTTAAAGAATGTCTAGCTTTCACAGAAGCACAGTCACTCATAATGGGAAATTTAAGCCATCATTTGTGCAGTAGTGAGGCTACTGTTAGGGTCCGTGACTCCGTGGGTCTCTTCTGAAGAACAAATGCAAGAGTATGGAGATGCAAAAATCAAACAGAGTTTTACTAAACCAGCTGGCTAGGGCCAACCGTCCTTCCAAGACATGCAAGTCTGATTAGGGCAATCGACCCTGAGACAATTTTAGGTAAAGATTATATAGGCTTCCACAACCGTTACACAAAAGCCCGCGTTTATACAGCCAATAGTTTCAAAGCAAGCATTTCACAAACCAATAACTTTAAAACAAGAAAAATGTCACAACTTCCTTCAGGTGTCTCAATCAGGGAAGGGTGAGTGGTATGTACCTGGCGCAACCCTTTCCTGTTATCTTGGGTAAGTGGACATGCCTACATGACACAACACAGATCAAACAGGCTAGGCTCTGGGGGGTGCAGCACTTGCCCCTATCTGGGGATGCCTGTGTCTCCACTTGGGTTAATCAGTTACAAGCAGTAAATTCAAAAAAGTAAATTCAAGCAGTAAATTCAGACAAGCAATAAATTCCTCTTTCC
>NW_008357637.1:2371960-2373647 GCF_000622305.1 Nannospalax galili | reverse complement strand
GTGATGGGCTCCCTTTTACTCCTAAGGGGACCTAGTCTTTCTTCCCAGTAAGAGAGAAAAGATTCATGGGTGTGGTATGAAAGCCGGGGCAGAATGGCCACTAGTACACAGAACTCAGTAGTGGAGTTAAACACAGAGGTGGATAATGCTGGGGTGAGGCCTATTTTTGAGCAAAGCCACCATCCTGAAGAGGGTATAACCCACTTTTCCTGCTCCCATGGGCCAGTAACGCTTGAGGAGCATACCTGGCTTTGGGATGCTGGAACTGTGCCTACACAGGTACCAGTGCTAGAAACCTGGAAAATAGTGAATCCCCAGGGTCTCCTGTCCCAGTAAGTAGGATGAGAGCTGTTGAGAATGCAAGAGCCATCCATCCCGATTGCTTCATAGAAAGGTGGGGATCCAGGGTAGCATAACCAACATGGGTCCTCAAGGGAGGGACTGGTGTGATTTAGGGTCTCCACCACTGCTTGTATCATTTCCCACATGGGATTCTCGAAAGGAGGTGGGTTTCCCATAATTGGGGTAGCAGATGTAGTAGGCTGGGGAATGAGCCTCGGTGTAGGACGCTGGGGCTCTGGGTGGGGAGGTTTCAGTACTGGGTTGGGCCCTATTGCCAATTCGACTACTGCTTCGACCTTGAGGAAGATCTGAAACATAATTCCTGTAGTCGGTGGCCATGAATTAGGTCTGAGGCCCCATGTCAGCCCACTTGTCCACCTCCTATCTTGTTTTCCTTTTGAGGTAAAGCTGATTTTTATCTTATTGGCTTCAAGGGATACCTTTTGCCTGTCATACAGATTGATAAATCTCATGTCAATTAAATCAGGGAAAGCTTTCCGTCTCTCCTGTCCATCGCTAGTCTCTACGCAATCCCATTCAGCACAATAAAAACTTTCAGCACCCCCACAATGTTGCTTCCACCATCCTGTCCGGAAACTAGGGCAAGCATAAAACCCATTGCTACAAGTAGTTTGGAGGCTCTTCCAGACACCCCAGGGTGGGCTCTGGGGGAGGGATTCCCTCAATACAAGTTCTAAGTTTACATACAGGCCCGTCCACCATGTCCACAGTGGGGCAATACGAGAGATTTGGCCCCATTCCTCACGAGTGTCGCCATTTCGCAGGATCCAAGTCTGGCGCACCGGTTGGTGGGAGTTGATGTTCTGAGCTCCTGCTGACACTACTATTCTCTGGAGAGCCCATAACACAGGAATCCTTTCATGTCCAGCTCACCTGTAGCTTCAAGGGATTAGCAGGATTTTGCCGCACCTCCCACTTCTTTGCACAGGATTCCGGGTCCTCAAGAGGCAGGGCCTTCCGAACATGGGTGTGGTGGATCCAGGCCGTCAACCTTTAGGGCAGTCGGGGTGGTAAACAGTACAGCATAAGGTCCCTTCCATCTGGGTTCGAGAGTTTTTACTTTGTGTCTTTTGACCCAGACCATGTCCCCTGGGACTACACCATGCTCCACAATTGGGGTTCTTTCCCCTTCATAGTATGCTTTAATTAGGGGCCAAATTTCTTGCTGTACTTTGGCAAGGGATTGCAACACATTTAAATAGTCAGGGGCTGACTTCTCTTCCCCCGGGGGCTGTGCTCGCCGGGTTATTGGTGGAGGGGCCCCGTACATTATTTCAAAGGGTTAGCCTGGCTAACTCTCTGTAGGTAACTCTCCTGGGCAGCT
>NW_008357637.1:2369724-2370888 GCF_000622305.1 Nannospalax galili | reverse complement strand
GAGCAATCAGTTCCGCCTTCTGGGCTGAGGTGCCAGGGGGCAGGGCTGCACTCCAAATGACTTCCCCCTTGTGTGTCACTACTGCTGCTCCAGCTCTTCTAACCCCATCATGCACGAAGCTGCTTCCATCTGTATACCAGTCTAATTCACTATCTGGCAGTCGCATGTCTCTCAGATCTGCCCGTACCTGGATGATTTCAGAGAGAATGTCTCTACAGTCATGGATGGGGGTTGACAGGTCTGGGTTTTGCAGGAGAGTGGCAGGATTCAGGGTCACTGGGGCCGAGAAGGTGATTCGAGGCGAGTCCAGCAGGAGCCCTTGGTAGTGGGTGAGCCTGGCATTTGTCATCCATTTCCCTGGAGGGTGCCTGAGAATTCCCTCCACAGTATGCAGGGCTGTCACCCTCAGGTCCTGGCCAAAGATCAGCTTGTCAGCTTCCTTTACCAGTAGGGCGATGGCTGCCAAGATGCACAGGCAAGATGGCCATCCTGAGGCCACTGGGTCCAGCCGCTTGGACAAGTAAGCCACAGGTCTCTTCCATGGGCCTAGTTGCTGGGCCAGGACTCCTTTGGCCACTCCCTTCTTTTCATCTATAAACAAAATGAAGGGCTTTTCTGGGTCTGGCAGAGACAAGGCAGGGGACTGGAGAAGAGCTTCTTTTAATCTGTCAAATGCTTCTTGTTCCTGACTCCACCTCCAATCTGGTCCTTCTTTGGTGGCTTCATACAGTGGATGGACTATCTCTGCATACCCTGGGATCCAGAGTCTGCAAAACCCAGCTGAGCCAAGGAATTCCCTCACTCCCTGGGGAGAGGAGGGAACAGGAATGGTCAGGATAGTCTGTTTTATGGCTTTTGTCCCACCCATTGGCCCTTCCACTATCTTGTACCCCAAGTAAACCACTGACCTCTGGCAGTTGTGCGCCTTTTTGGCACTGGCCTGATATCCCAGGCTGCCCAGTTTGGCCAACAGGTTCCTCGTAGCTTCCATGCACTCTTCACGGGTTGCTGTAGCCAGCAACAGGTCATCCACATACTGCAGCAGAGTCACATGGGGGTGCCTTTTGCGGAAGGGCTCCAGGTCTTGGCTTAGTGCCTCATTGAACAAGGTGGGAGAGTTCTTAAAGCCTTGTGGCAGTCTGGTCCAGGTGAGCTGCCCTGTCT
>NW_008357637.1:2368195-2369507 GCF_000622305.1 Nannospalax galili | reverse complement strand
AGATGGCTAAATAGGGTGTATGGATTGGGCACCGTGGGGTGAATGTCCTCTACTCTTTCATTTATCCTTCGCAAATCCTGCACCGGTCTGTAATCTCCACTGCCAGGCTTTCTCACAGGAAGCAGGGGTGTATTCCATGCTGACTGTCAGGGTTTAAGGATTTTTGCTTCTAGCAGTCTATGGATGTGAGGTGCTATTCCCTTCCTAGCTTCTTCTGGCATCGGGTACTGCCGGACCCGAATGGGCAAAGCCATGGCTTTGAGTTGGACCACAACTGGGGGCAGGTGTTTAGCGAAGCCGACTCCTCCGGTTTCAGCCCAGGCAGAAGGGAACTCCTGCAACCAGGGGCTCATGTCTCCCTGGCTCCCCTTTTCTGGGGCCACTGGGAATAAGCGATATTCATCAGCCAGAGACAGAGACAATACATGTACTGGCTGCAGGGGCTGTCCTTCTGAGTCCATGACTTGTATCCCTTTAGGCTCAAAATGGATACGTGCCCCGATTTTGGTAAGTAAGTCTCTACCCAGCAAAGGTGTGGGACTCTCAGGCACAACTAGGAAGGAGTGGGAAACCTGGTGCCTTCCCAAGTCCACTTTCCTGTTGGTGGTCCAGGCACACCTCTTAGTCCCTGTTGCTCCCTGGACTATGCTTGTGCGTCCTGGGTTTAGAGGACCGTGAGCTTGATTGAGAACTGAATACTGTGTCCCAGTATCTACCATGAAGCCGGTGGGAGTCCCCTCCATGCGCAGAGTTACCCAAGACTCAAGGAGGGGTGCCGAGCCCCGTCTCCATCAGTTCTCATCTCCCAGGTGGAGGGTCCTGATAGGGTTCCCTCCTCCTTGTCTTCCTTTCCTTTGAGGGAACTCTCTTTTCCAGTGTCTGTATCTTTTGCACAGGGCGCACTGTTCCCACCCTAGCTTGGATGGGCGGGGTCCTGCTCTCTGAAGTGGTTCAGGGCTCCCTTTCACTCCGGCCAGAAATATTCTGGCCATTTCCTCCCTTTGCTTCTTGTTCTCCTTTCTTTGAAATTCTCTGTCTTCTTTCCTATTCTTGTCCTGCATCTCCCATTCTTCCTTCCTTAGCCTTTCCTCCCTGTCCTCCGGAGATTCCCTAGTATTAAAAACCTTTTCTGCTTGTTGCAACATCTCCCTGATTGAAATCTCTCCTAGGTCTTCCCGCTTATGAAGTTTTCTCCTAATATCAGAGGCTGCCTGGTTAATAAAAGAGAGAACCACAGCTGACCTGTGTTCTTCTGCCTCTGGGTTTATAGGGGTGTACTGCCTATAGGCATCAAATAGCCTTTCCAGATACG
>NW_008357637.1:2359141-2367354 GCF_000622305.1 Nannospalax galili | reverse complement strand
TTTCCACTGTAAAGAAGAATGAAATAATGACATCTGTAGGAAAATTATGGAACTGGAAATCATTATACGTGAAATAAGTCAGATCTAGGAAGGGAAATATTGCATGCTTTCTGGATTTGTGTGTGTGTGTGTGTGTGTGTGTGTGTGTGAGAGAGAGAGAGGAAGAGAGAGAGAGAGAGAGAGATGAAAGGGGAGAAGTAAAGATGCCACTCTAAACAATGATGGCCAGTGGGTGTGCTTATGGATGGGTGCCTTTCGTTGCCCAGTTTGTCTTCTGCGGGGGACGTGAATTTATCTGGGATTCACGCCTGCAACCCCCTTATCCTTTCACGGGAGTCTTTCAGCGGTGAGCGCCCTGTGGCTCTTACTGGCTCGATCCGTGCCCACGGGGCTTTCTCAGTGGCCGTAGAGAGGGATGGAGAGGGGTGGGAGATACAGAGAATAAGTGGAAAGAAAAGGAGAAAAGGAAGGTTTTAAAATAGAGAGCGTAGAGAAAAATACAAAACCAGACCCCCCCCCAGTAAGACAGTTAACACAACCAGCAAGCACGCGCACAACACCTCGTTAGGACCGGTCCTTCTTTTGCTCAGACTTCCCCGAGACTCCTCGTGATTCTCCCAAAAGGTGTCCACTCGGACTGCCTCAAGGTAACGAGCTTGACCTCCTCTTCCTCTGGTGCCAGGTTTCTGCCGATCGGGCTTCCTCCCCAGGGCCGAGACACTCGGACCCTAGGTGCCGGGACTCGAACCCGGACTTCCCTGCTCGGGACTCGAACCCGAGACCAGACACGGGATGGTGATTCCCGCTTTATTCTGGATTTTACAGACACGAGGGAGCCACCCTCGATTTACACTGCCCTGTCCGGAGAAAAGAAACTCTGCCTCCGTTTGTCTTTTGATCCGCAGAAGTCCCCCACGAATCCGGGACGAGCCCCCAAAATGTTAGGGTCCATGACTCCGTGGGTATCTTCTGAAGAACAAATGCAAGAGTACGGAGATGCAAAAATCAAACAGAGTTTTACTAAACCAGCTGGGGTAGGGCCGACCGTCCTTCCAAGACACGCAGGTCTGGTTAGGGCAATCGACCCTGAGACAATTTTAGGTAAAGATTATATAGGCTTCCACAACCGTTACACAAAAGCCCACGTTTATACAGCCAATAGTTTCAAAGCAAGCATTTCACAAACCAATAACTTTAAAACAAGAAAAAATGTTATAGCTCCCTTCAGGTGTCTCAATTGGGAAGAGATGCTTGGTATGTGCCTGGTACAACTTTGTTATCTTGTGTAAGCAGACATGACATGACACAGAACAGGTCAGGCTCTAGGGGTTATAGCACTTCGCCTCTATCTTCGGATGCCTGTCTCCAGTTGAGTTAATTGGTTACAAGCAATAAATTTAAACAAGTAAGTTTAAGCAATAAATTCAGGCAAGCAATATATTCAAACGAACAGTAAATTCCTCTTCCCCTAACATTTAGTAAGTTCAAGCAGTAAATTCAGGCAAGCAGTATATTCAAACAAACAGTAAATTCCTCTTTCCCTAACACTACCAATTCACCTGGAATTGTTTTAGAGGAAACATAGTTTTTACTTGAAAAAAGTACTTCCGAAGTGGAGGGAGAGATCTCCTGGAAAGGTTCACAAACAGCACTGCAGGAAGCCAGGGCAGGATTTCAGTTTGCAGTGCAAAGGGGAAAGGGAGGAAACAGAAGATTGCAAAGCCTGACACTATCTTTGTGCCTCTGTGGAAATTGAAGAAACGTGATTTTTCATTGTCAATTGGTGACAACATCTGCATGTGAATCTAAGTGGAGGTGAAGTGGGGGATAGTGAAGTAAAGAATTTACCTACATAGTGAGAACTCTGGTCTTAGATACACTGGGATTGGTGTTAAAATATATAAACTTGGAGGCAAGTGAGATAGCTCAGTGACTAAAAGCACTTGTTGCCAAGTTTTCATATGGGGGAAAATGGGGTTCTCTTTCAGGATTCTTAGTTTCATTCATTAAAGAGTTTAAGAATGGACTTACATGGAAGCCTTAGGACAATTTTATTAGAATTTAAATAAAAATCCTCAGGGCAGACAAGCTAAAAATCTCAGAAGCTGCCCTCAGGAGGAGAATGGAAGGAAGAAGAAAGACCATAAAGCCATGTTGGGGAAACAGGGAGAAAGAGGGTCCCCTAGAGCGTTCTTAGTCTCATTCATAAAAGAATTTAATAATGGAACCAAACAGAAGCTTTTACAATTTTATTAGAATTTTAAAGAAAAATCCTTAGGGCAAGTGAGCTGGTAATCTTGGCAGTCTTGAGGAGGTGAATGGTGGGAAGAGGGAAAGAAAGCCCTGAAGCCATGCAGGTTTAGAGCCTGTGTGGAGGTCAGACACAGGCTGACTGGCAGCCACATGGCTAGGGGAAGGAAGCTGTAGAGAAAAAGTAAAGAAATGCAAGATGCTAGGGGCATCCCAAAGTCTTCAAGAAAGCATGTTTAGTAAGAAAGACATGAAGAAAAAAAGGGGAAATTATGCCTTTTTGAAGGAAAGGCAGTCAGACTTATATACACCTACATGACTGTGGCTCATACAGAAGTTCTGCGGAGCTCTGCGCTATGAGGCAGAATTCCAGGCAGGAAAAATTCGCTACCTCATTAAGGTACCAGGCATTCCACCCATCTATTTAGCATAACTTAAGGTGAACCTGCCTTCTAGGGGTGGTTCTATCACCAGGTGATTGACCAGTCAGAGTAGAAAGGTGGGTCTCCCAACAGATAGACTAGGGATTTTATAGTCTTGACCAGTTAAATTTATGGGGCTTTTGCTACTCTAACATTGAGTTCCACACATGGCAAACTAGCAGCTGTGCGGTAGGAGGGGAAGGGAGCTTTAAAGAAAAAGGAAAGAAACCCAAAATGGTTGGGACAGCCCAGAGTATTAGGGAAAGCATGGTTAGAAAAGGGACATAAAGAAGAAAAGGAGAAGTTACACTATTGGATTGGTGGAATCTGGGAGGTCTGTTCATACATTTTAAAAGTGTTGCAGGAGAGCTGAGGGCCATTTGCCCTGGAGTCTGGGGTGTTCCCAGCAGTGGACAAAGAATTGAATGCCCAAGAATGAATAAAGCAAAGTCTCAGAAAAGGATGAAAGAAGGGTTTTATTGAGGCAGAGAGTAAAGAGCAAGAGTCAAAGATACCCACGTGGGTGGGGGTCTCCAGAGTGGTGGACCAACAAATGACTTCTGGGATGGTTCACTTATTGGGTTCCCAGGTCTTTCTCTCCTTTGATCCCTTCTTTGCACACTTATCTTTTGGCCCAAATAGCCCCAGCCAGGATAGAGATAACAGAAATGGATGCCTTTGTCGGACTGATGGCCTTGTCAGGCAGGTAGTCTTATTTTTTGTGGGCAGCCTTGTTTTGACATAGTCCAGCAATTAGTTAGTGGGAATGTTTTTCCTTCCCTCCTTCTGATCTTTGCCCTACCTGCCTATCCTTAGCCAACTCCTAACAAAAGGACTTAGATCTAATAGTTACAGGATGTTAGGACACACACAGAGGGGGTCAATAAGTAGCTATCTGGGGGGCTAAAGGTAGCCCAAGATATATGGCTCTGGACCTGCAATATTCCAACCTCTCCCCATCACTGAATCTATAATCAGCCTTTAGTTCACAAAAGTGAGGCCCTGTCTCAAAAAACAAACAACGAAGCTCCCAAATTGAAAAAAAAAAAAAAAAAAAAAGAGAGAGATAGCTTTATTATGAGCCAAATATGGCAACTGCCTGTGAGCATGGATGCAGGTTGCCTTACATACAGGGATTAGTAGCCTTGGAAGCCACTGAGAATGGATCTGACAACCTGTTTCCCTGGTAACACTAGAAAAGGAAGCTTCACTATTACCTCTCCTTAGGAATTAAAATATTGTATGAAAAGATGGAGGTATTGGGGCTTTGTTGAGGCCCATTAAGAGAAAGGTACTTCCTGAAGGTCAAGAGAATGGAATGAGTTCTGCCTCTGGATACAGACATGACATTCTGATCTGTCCCAAAGATTAGAGCATTATATACTACTGTTTCTTCCCTTGAGAGTTAATCCAGTTGGAGTTGTCAATCACCTGGCCAAGAGACCACCTCAGAGGAAAACTAATTGATCTGAAGACATGTTGTGTTGATTAGTTTTTGACAACTTGACACAAACAATAGATACTTATAGAGAGGGAACCTCAGCTGAGGAGTTACCTCTATCAGATTGGCCTGAGGGCATGCTTGTAGGGCATTTTCTTGATTGTTAACTGACTTAAGAGGGGCTAGTCCACTATGGACTGGGCAGGCGAACCTGGGCTGTGTAAGAAAGGTAGCTGAGCAAGCCAGAGGAAGCAAGCCAGTAAGCAGCATTCCTCCATGATTTCTGCTTCAGTTCCTGCCTCATGTCCATGTTTGAGTTCCTACCTTGGCTTCTTTTGATGATAGATTGTAACCTGTAAAGATAAATAAACTCTTTCCTCCCCTAAGATGGTTTTGGTCAGTATTTCATCACATCAACTAAAATCACACTAGAACAGAAATTGGTACCAGAGAGTGAGATATTGCTGTGATAGACCTGACTGTGAAGCCTTTGGGGAGATGATACAAGGGATTAGATCTTTGGGCTGGAAAAATCACTGAGTTCCCAGAGCTTACTGGGTTGTGGTGGGAACCTGGAAGATAATGTTGAGAGTAAGGTAGACAATAGTGATGTGGCTTGTGAAGTTTCAGAGGAAAGCAAAGACTCTATCAGAGCTATTCATGTAATATTTGTATTAAGAATTTGTGTAAGCAAAACATATGCTTTACTGGAATAATTGATGATGCTTAGCTGGGGCTGAAAAATTAGCAGTTAAGAGACTTTGGAGATTTTGGGGCTGGAGAGATGGCTCAGCAGTTAAGAGCACTGGTTGCTCTTATAAAAGTCCCAGGTTCAGTTCCCAGCACCACATGGTAACTAACAACTGTCTGTAACTCCATTTCCAGGGGATACAATGCCATGATCCAATGTTTTGATCTCCACAAGCATTGCACAACACAGGTGTACTTACATACATGCAGGTAATACACTCTTATACATAAAATAAAAATAATAAAATATTTTAAAAGACACTTTGAATATTTTATTTTTTGTCTTTTTTTTAGTCATTTAAAAAAATTTGTTGACTTTTTGTGTGTGTATATCATACAGAACATCCCAAACAATCTTATTCATCTATATACCCACTTCCCAAATGGCACCCTCCCATAAGCCTCCCCTCACCCCAACTGGAGCCCATATACTCTGTCATCCCTGTTACTGTCCATTGTGTTGGCAACACCCCAAGCCATTGCCCACTACTTGCCCTTCTGGTGAATCTAGTCAGTCTATCTAGAGGTCTCTGTTTTAGGAAGGTCAGCTGTTCCTCTTCTAGCAAGAATCAGTTGTCAATACTCATTTAGATAAGATTGGGGTTTGCTGTTCATTTTCCCAGTTCTATGCTGGATTACTATCTGGGAGTCTCTTGGGCCACTCTGGCCAACAACTCAAAGGAAGGTATCTCCTGTCTGGCATTGCTACTTGTTATGTAGCCTTTAGCTATACATACGGAACTCTTAAAAATTATATTGACCCCTTTAATCTTTGGTTATACTTTTCTTTTTGATGTTTAAGAACCTACAATTGGCCCAAATAAATCAATTTATTTTTACTCTTAAGGTTGTTTGAGGATCTGTTCCTTAGGGGTCACATGGGCTTGGGAGGAGCCCTTGGCAACTTTCTTTTACCAGTTCCATCTATGTGAAGATAAGTCAAAGGTCCTTCTTGACCATGGCTGGCTTCACTTGGAAACATGGAGGAAATGATTCCTCTGTGTTCACTCTCCTCTTTGTAGACTGGACACTGGTTCAAGTCCATCTGGTAGGGTCTCCATGGCCTCCTTGATCAAGAAGACAGGTGACTAACCACAGTTACAGGACATTTTGATAGAACTTAGTCAACCTTTATGTCCCTCTGACTAAATTAGTATAGGCCTCAAAGTATGGCTGTTAAACATCTAAGAAGGTTAGTTCTACCAGTCTGGTACTTTTAATTACCATGTGCCATGTAGATAAAGCTTGGGCAAAGACCAAACATTCTCAGATAAACCTTGCCTAGACATATATTCTTTGATATAGCTGTATGTATAATTTGTCAGTAGGTTGCTGGACTAATATGGTTCCCTCTGTTTTTTTTTTTTTAATTAGGCATTATTTATCTCTAGCATTGTCTAACCCTTCCACCATGGTTTCCCCATTTAAGGTACACCCATTTTTCCCATTTCTCCCTTCTCCTATGGTCCCACCTCTCTTGAGCTCCTTCTTTCCTTTTATCCCCTAGGTTCCTTGTATAACCTCCCCCCCCTTAAAATAACCCCATTTTATCTGTATCTCCCTTATTAACGCCTGTTTCCTACTGTTCTTCTCTTTTAGATTCTTTCTTTTCCTTTACCTCCCTGGTTCCTTTTCATTATCCTGGTTCCTGTAGTTATGTCTGGATACATAATCACTTATCAGGAATTGGTGCTAGAATCCACATATGAGGGAGAACATACGTCGTTTTTTTGTTTGTTTGTTTGTTTGTTTGTTTTTTCTGAGTCTTCACTTCTTCACTTAGTATAACAGTTTCTACTTCCATCCATTTACCTGCAAATTTCATGGTTTTATCTTTCTTTACTGCTGAGTAAAACTCCATTGAATAAATGAACCACATTTTCATTATCTACTCATCAATTGAGGGACACTTAGGTTGCTTCTATCTCTTAGCTATTGTGAAACAAGCAGCAACAAACATGGATGTACAAGTGTCTCTGCAATAGGATGGATTCCTTGGGTATATTCTAAGGAATGGTATAACTGGGTCAAAAGGTAGTTTTTTAAGCGTTCTCCATACTGCTTTCCATAGGGGTTGAACAAGTTTGCAGCCCCACCAGCAGTGGATGAGCGAACCTTTCCTCACATCATCTCCAACATTTGGTATCAGTTTTTCTCTTGATCTTAGCCAGTCTGACTGGGGTAAGATGAAATCCTAAAGTGGTTTTAATTTGCATTTCCCTAATTACTAATGATGTTGAACACCTTTTAAGAGACTTCTCAGCTGTCTTTATTTCTTCTTTTGAAAACTCTCCATTCAGTTCCTTAGCCCATCTTTTAATTGGGTTACTTCCTTTCTTGATTCTATTTATTTATTTATTTTGAGTTCATTATATATTCTGGATGTTAAACCTCTGTCAGATGTGTTACTGGTGAAGATTTTCTCCCATTCTGCGGGCTTTCTCTTCACTTCATTGGTTGCTTCTTTTGATGTACAGAAGCTTTTTCAGTTTAATTAGGTCCTATTTGTTGATTCTTGACCTTTTCCTGGGCAATTGATGTCCACTTTAGAAAATCCTTTCCTACGCCTATATCTTGTAGGTTGTTGCCAATGTTTTCTTCTAATAGTTTCAGAGTTTCAGGCTTCACATTGCAGTCTTTGGTCCATTTGGAGTTGACTTTTGTGCAAGGTGAAAGATAGGGGTTTAGTTTCATTCTTCTATAGGTGGGGATCCAGTTTTACCAGCACCATTTGCTGAACATGCTGTCTTTCCTCCAGTGACTATTCTTGGCCCCTTTGTCAAATATCAGGTGGCTGAAATTGCATGTACTCATATTTGGGTCTTCAATTTTGTTCCATTGATCTATGGGTCTATTTTTGTGCCAGTACCATGTTGTTTTTATGACTAAAGCTCTGTAATACAGTTTAAAATCTGGTATGGTAATCTCCCCAGTATTGCTCTTAGAGCTCAGGGTTGCTTTGGCTATCTGAGGTCCTTTGTGCTTCCATACAGATCTTAGGAGGATTTTTTCTAATTCTGTGAAAAATGTCGTGGGGTTTTGATTGGCATTGCATTGAATGTATAAATGGCTTTTGGAGGGATGGTCATTTTCACAATATTAATTCTTCCAGTCTGTGAGCATGGGAGGTTCTTCCATCTTCTGATGTCTTCCTCAATCTCTTTCTTTAAAAATTTTCATTGTAGAGGTCACATATAAAGGACAACCCACCAGGATTACAGCTGACTTTTCAGTGCAAATTATGAAAGCCAGAAGAGCCTGGACCAAAGTATTCCCAGTTCTAAATGACCACAGATACCAACCCAGATTACTTTACCCAGCCAAAATGTCTATTATAGTCAAAGGGGAAA
>NW_008357637.1:2358222-2358890 GCF_000622305.1 Nannospalax galili | reverse complement strand
AACCCATCTTTTTGTTGTCTGCAAGATACTAATCTCACTTTCAAGGACAGACACTATCTTAAAGTGAAAGGACAGAAAAAAAAATACCAAGCAAATGGTACTAAGAAAAAAGCAGGAGTAGCAATTCTAACATCTGACAAAATAGACTTTAAAACTAATCAGAAAAGACAAAGAGGGCTATTTCATTTTGATCAAAGGAACAATCAGTCAAGAAGATATTACAATCATGAATATATATTCACCAAACTCTGATGCACCCAACTTCATAAAAACAATACTATAGGACTTTAAGACCCAGATTAATCACAACTCATTAATACCCCACTGTCTCCATTAGATAGGTCAACAGGACACAGAATTAACAGAGAGACATCTGAATTAAACAGTATCATATCAAATGGACCTAACAGACATCTACCGAATATTCCACCCAAGCACCAAAGAATATACTTTCTATTCAGTGCCCCATGGAACCCTCTCCAAAATCGACCATATACTGGGGCACACACACAAAAAAACCCCTCAACAAATACAATACGATTGAAATAATTCCATGCATTCTATCAGACCACAATGCAATAAAGCTTAAAATCAACACCAGAAAAAACCCTAGTAATCACATGAACACATGAAGATTAAACAACACACTCCTGAATGATGAATGAGTG
>NW_008357637.1:2264458-2357215 GCF_000622305.1 Nannospalax galili | reverse complement strand
CTATAGACCCATATCCTTAATGAACATAGATGCAAAAATTCTCAACATGATGCTTGCAAACCGCATACAGACACACATCAAAAAGATCATCCACCATGATCAAGTTGGCTTTATTCCAGAGATGCAGGAATGGTTCAATATATGTAAGTCAATAAATATCATAAATCATATAAATAGGCCCAAAGATAAGAACTACATGGTCATCTCAATACATGCAGAGAAGGCCTTTGACAAAATTCAATATGCATTTATGATCAAAGTCCTAGAGGGAACTGGACTGGAGGAACACACCTCAACATAATGAAAGCCATATATAACAAACCCACAGCCAACATCGTTCTAAATGGAGAAAAACTGGAAGTATTCCCATTGAAATCAGGAACCAGACAAGGCTGCCCGCTATCCCCACTTCTCTTTAACATAGTGCTTGAAACTTGCAAGAGCAATAAGACAAGAGAAGGAAATTAAAGGGGTAACAATTGGAAAAGAAGAGCTCAAATTATCCCTTTTTGAAGATAATATATTAACCTAAGAGATGCCAAAAATTCTACCAGAAAACTCCTGGAAATTATTAAGATGTTCAGTAATGTGGCAGGTTACAAAATTAATATACAAAAGTCTGTAGCCTTTCTATATACCAATAACAAGCAATCAGAGAAAGAGTACATAGAAACACTCCCCTTCACAATAGCTGCAAAAAAGCCAAAATATCTTGGAATAAACCTGACCAAAGACATTAAAGACAATCTGGATATTTTAAAGAGACTTTAAGCTTTTAAAGTGTTTGAATATTTTTAAAAAATGTGTATCAGTGTTATGCCTGCATGTAGGTAAGTGTACTCATGTCGTGCAATGCCCATGGACAGAAGAGGCTCTTGGATCCCTTGGAACTAGAGTTATGGGTAGTTGTTAGTTGCCATTTGGGTGCTGGGATTTGAACCCAGGTCTTTTGCAAGAACAGTCAGTGCTCTTAACCACTGAGCCATCTCTCCAGCCCCAAGTGTTTGAATTTTTGAAAGACTGTGGCACTTTTAAAGTACTGTATTTTATATTGTGATATTAACAAGAGATCTGGGGATCTGTGGTACTTTTAAAGTACGGTATTTTATATTGTGATATTAACAAGAGATCTGGGGATTCATAAGAAAAGAAAGTTTATGGTTTAATAGTGAAGTGGTTTTATATCAAGTTGATAAGAGGCCAAACTTGACAAAAGCTAGAGATACCTGGAAAGAGGGAATCTCAACTGAAGGGTTTCCTCCATCAGATTGGCCTGTCTGTAGGGCATTTTCTTGATTGTTAATTGATGGAAGAAGGTCCTGCCCACTGTGGACGGTACCATCTTTAGGCAGGTGGGCCTAGACTATATACAAAGAATGGTTAAGCAAGCCAGGAGGAAGCAATCTAGTAAGTAGCAATCCTCCATGGTCTGAGCTTCAGTTCTTGCCTCTAGGCTCCTGCCTTGGCTTCCCTCCTTGATGGGACTGTAACTTGTAAGGTTTTGAAATAAACCTTTTCCTCCCCCAAGCTGGTTTGGTCACTGTTTTCCCACAGCAATAGGGAAGCAAACTAGGACATGTCCTAAGGAGATGGGAAAATGATCATCCCCTTAATGAGCTAGTATACTTTCCAGAAGCACCTCCCATGAGGCAGCTGCTTTAAAGAGGTTCCACCATGCAGCTGTGTTGAATCTGCCCACTTTTTAAAGGTTCTAATTCAAAAAGAATAACTTTCCCTTTTCCTTCTTTCTCTCTTTTTTGGAAACCAGCCAAAAGTCTAAGCAGGCTTTCCCTGACACTCTGGGCTTTCTTGTTCTTTCTCTGAAGCACCTCACCCTCCCTTCTGCATGCAACTGCTTGCCAACCTTCACTGGTAAACATGGCTGCTTTCTCAGACTCTAATTCTAAAGGCATGACTTTTTCTCTTCCTCTTCTCCATTTCCCTCCTCCCAGTTGCTGCTGGAATTTTCAGCTTGCTCGTCCTGTTGTTTTTCTTTCAAACACTAATAAAATGGTCCTTCAACTTCCCTCTGAAGTTCATTTTTAAATCCTTTTATTAATGAGACTAAGAACCCAAAAGGGAACTCCAATTTCTAAGGTAACACCTTGAATGACATGTTCCAATGTGGAAGAGGTTGCATGACCTTTTATAGTCACAGAACCAAAGACAGTCATAAATCAATGCATTTACCAATATACTGGCAAGGACATCAGGTAGGCTGTTCTAGGAGAGCAGGGGAACTTCTTCTGTAAGTTTCAGGTGGTACCTTATTACAGTTTTTAGTTTGGTGAAGCTAGTTCTATTAGTTACTTTTCTGTTGCTGTGATAAAACATCATGACCAAGGCATCTAATAGAAGGAAGAATTTATTGGGCTTACAGTTTCCGAGGGATGAGTCCATTGTAGTAGGGGAGATAAAGTAGGAGGCAGGTTGAGCAGAAGGTTGAGCTAGCACTCAGATCTTCAAGCATGTACAGGAAGCAGAGAGAGACAAACCAGAAATGGGGCAAGGCTGTGAACTCCCAAAGCAGAACCCCAGCAAGGAGCTTCCTCCAGCATAGCTACACCTCCTAAAGTTTCCATGACTCTTTCCCAAACAGCACTACCAAATGATCAAGTGTTCAAATAGCCTGTGGGTGACACTTCTTATTCAAACCACTGCACTAGTGGTCTAGCAGGTAAGTACATTTCCAAAGTTTTACCTAATAGTAACAAAGATGTTGGGTCAGACACATGTTGGTAATAAGAGGCTATTAAGACAATTAAAGATAGCCCAAGATTGGGCTGAAGAGCTGGCACAGCCATTAAAGGCTCAGGCTTACAACCAAAAAGCCCAAGATAATTTGGCTCTGGATCTGTAACATTCCATCTCTCCTCTATCATAAAGTTCTAGTTAGGCAATTGGTCTGCAGAATATTTAAGACAGCTGTGACTTTTTCAGAGAACATCAGTTCATAAGGACCTCCCACTCCTACCCCAGGGTGACACTCAAACCCAGGACATAACATGTGGTAGATCAGAGCTTTACCACTGAGCCTGAATCAATTATATTTCAGACATTTTTTCCCCTTGCAGTGCTGGGGATAGAACTCAGGCACTTATGCATGCTAGAGCAAGCAGTCTACCTCTAAGCCACATCCCTAGCCCTCTGAATCAATTATTTTAATAGCAATTTGAGCCTAGGTCTCTGAGGGTCAAGAAATCTGCTGAGATCTGAATTACCAAGCACGTAAGATTAGACTGTGTTTCTCCACAGGGTCAAAAAATCTCCTGCTGAGGTCTGAATTACACAAGTGTGTAAGACTATTCTTCTCCATAACTTGATGCTGGGCTGAAGAAAGATACAGCATGGCTGTCTGCCTCCCTATATTTGCCTGAAAGTAGAAACAGATTTGTAAAGATATGGTTTACTTCCTCTTCTGCTAGGGAGAACAAAATTATTGATGTAAAATGCAGCTTTGATCTAAAGGAAATAAGGCAGTTTATTTTGAGCCAAATATGAGTTATCAAGGCCTGTAAATGGATTCACATTCCCCTGAATAGTGTTCTCCACTGTGGAAGAGGCTACATTAAAATTTTATAGTCATATCAGAACAAAAAGGGTTTAATCAATGCATTTAACAAATACATGATGGGGGCATCAGGAGAGAGGGCTATGGCAGAATGGGAAATCTCAGATTTCAGAGAGTGTAATAGTCTTAGCTCTAGGGATGCTAGAAGCTAGAGGTTGGCTTAAGTTTAACAATGTATTCCAAAAGTTTTACCTAGTAGCCGTAAGGATGTTAGTTCAGATACAGAAGTTGGCAGTAAATGGCTATTAAAAAGAACTGAAGAGTGGCTGGGTGAGGACTGGACCAGAACCCATGTAAAAGCTGGGCAGGTGTGGCTGCCATCTGTAACCCTCAGCACTCAGGAGGCAGAGACAGAGGATCATCGAATGATGAAATCCAGGTTCTGTGAGAGACCCTGCCTTGAGCAACAAAGTGGAGAGCTATCAAAAAAGACACCTGATGTCAACTTCAGTCCTCCACATTTACCCACAAACACATTGTGCCCACATATATGTGAACATGCATGCATGCACATCACACAGACAAAAAAAAAAAAAAAAAAAAAAAAAAAAGGACTGAAGATCATCCAAGATGACGTCAGCTCTCGATGTACAACACTCCATCTCTCCACAGTTCCGATGATCTAGTTAGTTAGGTCTAGTCTGCAGAATCTTCAACACAGATATGGATTCTTCAGAGGGCTTCAATTCGTAACTACATCGTCATCAGCTTGGAGATACTTCCAGAGGAATATGTGTTACCAAGCTTTGCTAACTAGCTGTAGCCAGCATTTACTTGGTCACAATTACTGGCCCTAGACTCAAAAGTCCTTTTCTTTTGTCCTGCCAAATCTCTTAAGAAAAATTTACTGCTTTTTGTTGATTATGCAATGCTGAATGTCTCCAAGAATGTTAATTTTGTGTTCAGCTTTCATTATATTTGCTGTAAATACCCTTTTTTGGTGGATTGTGTGTGTGAACAAGTAACTAGTTCAGTTTTTACAACTACTCATTCTCTGTGTCATCTATATGTGAATTATACATCCTCCCAAGTTCTTCCCCTAAATGGTCAAATGCCATTTCTCCTGTCAAGAAGAGTCTGAGCTACACACTGATGTAACAAAGGCTGTGGTGTGCCTCAGTTGTTTTTTATCACCACATTTGAGGATGTTTGGGCTTAGGAAACTGTATAGAGCTGCATAGGATAGTAAGCATTCCCCCGTGGCCCCAATTATGATCCTAATTATCTCAAGTACTATTTTACAGATGAGGATATTAAGGAATCAGATCCTCAGACTTGCCTGCAAGACACGGGTAGAAAGTAGTACAACACTAAAATGAAGTCTGACTCAGGAGCCCTGTGAGGTCTGAAATGTAATCCACACACCAGTAGCACTGCAGGCCCTGGGGCTTAAGAGAAGTAGACTCCTAGGGGATCCCAGATTGTCTGAATTCAAACAGGCAGCTGAACAAGAGCCTCAAATCATTGTTAACATGTAAAAATTTGAGGACAGTTCTTAATCATTCTGTAAATCAAAATGTCTTGATCACCAATACCTTCCTAAAGATTCCTAACCTTCAGTTCTATGAGCAACGTGATAACCTTGAAATTAAGCAGTCCTCCAATCTTCCAAGAGAAAAATACACTATTCTGTGTTTAACAAATTTTCAGTCAGTACATTTTGGCATGTGGAGGCTGACATGGGAGTTTTCAAGTACTGGTCTAACATAGTGAGAGAAGGGTTCTGTGAACATGTGCCTCGTGTGCCAAGCAGTAAAGGTAATAAGCAATGCAGCCGTGGCCTGCATGTCCACTGCAGAAAACCAAGGAACCGACAGTTCATAATGAGCTCTATGGGTGAACACAAAACAAAACAAGCTCCCAAAGACAGTGTTCCTTATACATTTCCACTTCAGGAAAAACAAAGCAAGAATCAGTCATGGTAATTTCCTAATTCCTGCTTAATTATCCTGGCACACTTGACTTTCTGTGCATGCCCTGACCTCAGATCAGACCCACATGATGGCAGTCATCTCAAGGGATGAGACAGTTTAACCCAGAAATAAGGCCAGCCTTATCATTCAAACTGACTTATGTTTTTATGTTAGTCTTAGACTTATTTTTTGATATGGGGTTTCTTTATATTGTCCAGGATGGCCCTGAACTCCTAGACCCAAGAGATTATCTTGCCTCATCTTCCCAAGTAGCTAGGATGATAGGCACATAACACGACACCCACTCAAATGTTTTTTTATTTTTAGCTAGTAGAGAGCACTTAGGCTCTTGAGTTGAGCTACCACCTCAGTAGTGAATCATGGGTTGACAGCTACTGAAGAGGACCCAAGATTCTAGCAACAACAAAAATTAAGTGTTTTCCTATCTGTGAAATGAAGTAAGAGTAACATTTCCATGCTTCCTTCCTAACATTTTGATTCTCCACAATAAATAAGTGTAAGTGAAAAGTAGGTAACATTTAATGACAACTTACAGATGTCTGTAAGAATCTTCCAGAGCAACTTTATTATCAACAATGATTTATAAATGAACTACAGCACAGAGATATGAGTGTACACACACACACACACACACACACACATACAGAGCCAGGCTACATCCTAGAGGTAAAGCTGATTCTCTCCAGATTTGCGCTCCAGCGCCGAGTTGCTTGCATTGACGGTGATGGTACCAGTAGGGGCTCAGCTCCTGTGGTACAGCCTAAGCACCGTGGACAAGAGAGGCAGTCACTCTGTGGGTGAAGCACTCTGGATACACAGGCCACCCAATGATCTTTAAAGCAATTTCCACCATGGCTGTGCATTGAAATTCTATGGGAACAAGATTGTTGCAGGTGCAAGAGTCACCCAGAAAGGATCAGGTATTGGCTTTATATGTCAAGCATTGACATCTTCATTCAAGGTTTTAAATTCTGTTTTCTATAAAAAGTTAATTCGGGGCTGAGTTGTAGCTCAGTTGGGAGAGTGCTTGTCTAGCATGTATGAAACCCTAGGTTCAAATCCTAGCATTACATAAAATTTAATGTGGTGGCATATGCCCATAACTCCAACACTAGGGAGGTAGAGACTGGAGGATCAGAAGTTCAAGGTCATTCAGGAGACCCTGTTTAGAGAAATAAACAAAAAAGTTAATTCTCTTAAACCTGTCAATGCCATTTTAGATTATGTTTCTTATAAAGTGTCAGAGCAAATGCTTAAGTGCAAGAGTTTGAGGCCAGGCTAGGCAACATGGTAAGACCCCATCCTTTAGGAAGGCAGAAAGGAAAGACGGGAGGGAGGGAGGAAGGGAGGGAGAGAGGGAGGGAGGGAGGGAGAAAACAAAGAAAAAAGGACCTTTAGAAAGGCCAGAGTGAGAATCTTCTTCATTTGTGTATCCCCAGAACCTAATTTAACATCTGTAGACATTTTTTACTTCCAATTGGAAAATGATTAAACCACATCTCTCACAATGATAGGATCTTAACAGAACACTCACCTAAATCTATCTCCTGGTTATTGGTGAATTGAACACTTACCTGCTAGGCTTTGAGATAACAAAAGCAGCACACTCTGATTCTACAGTTTGAGATTTTTGGCAGATGTTCTAGGACAAAGAATGAGAAATTGTATCTGACCTCTCCTAGCCTGGATCTGTTTCCAAGTCCTGGCACAGGCCGCATGACTGGGATGGATTAGGCCAGGGCAGCAAGATTGAGGCACTGAAGCTTTGCTCACTGCTTCGAAATTGAACTTGACTCTCTCACTCCTGAGTAATCACCACCCATTACCTAGTTAGTTTTGCCCTTTGTGCACCTGGCCCACTGATGTGCCAGTCTGGACCAATTTTCTTGCTCTGACTTGTGTTTTACAGTTTATGTTTAGAGGACTTGGCCATGCAACCCGTTATGAATTTCCTCTTAGTTGAGGTCTGTTGTCAGGATATGAAGCTGAAGTGACTTCAGATATTAAGAGCACTCTCCATAAATAAATGTAAACAATTTTTTTTAACAGGACCGGCCATATGACTCAGTGGTTAAAAGTATTTGCTGCTCTTCCAGAGGACCAGAATTCAGTTTCCAGCAGCCACACGGGGTGGTTCACAACCACCTGTAACTCCAGCTCCATCTGGATGCCCTCTTCTGCACACACATAACATTCATGTACACAGACTTGCACACATACACATAAAAAAGTAATTCTTTAAAAAACCATTTTAAGTGGTGGGTTATGGTGGTGCATACCTTCAATCACAGCACTCAGGAGGCAGAGGCAGGCAGAGCTCTGTGAGATTGAGGCCAGCTTGGTCTCTATAGTCAAGTTCTAGGCCAGCTGGGGGAGACTGTGTCTCAAAAAGATTAAAAAAAAAATCATTAAAAAAAGCACATTCCCACATTCAAACAGCAGAGTAAGCTACCTTTCTGGGCTGGCAGATGCTTGTAAGCTTTGTAGAGCCACTTCTGAATCCATTCTGAAGTTCATAGTCTTCACCTCTATGAACACTGTCCTTTCTTCACTGTAAGGGGTTGGCTCCTATCCCTTGGTCTTCAGGAACTGTCTGTAACCGTTAGCTTTATATTACCCCAATTGGCCAAAAACTCTCCTCAGCATTTGCCTTAGTCCATAACCCTACCACTTACAGCAAAACTTAACCCTCAGGCTTAAGTCTTGTCTTTCCACACAGTCCTTTGGTGGGTGTCTCATTAGGATGTTTCATTTAGAGGCCTGGTCTTAGGCTTGCTTCCCTGGTCTGAACAGTTTAAAGCACCCTCCCCCTCAACCTAAGTTCTCCTTACATCCTGGACTATTAATTCTTAGCCATAGGGGCATAGCATAAACCACAGATCCACTAGGTTGGGGCAAGTAATTTGCAACAAGAATAAAGTGTCCAGGTTTGCAACATTTCCTCTCTGAGTCCTGTGATACCACCACTGCTCATAAGAATTCTTGTGTGATTTTGGACAGGGAGGGAACTGGGCAGAATGTCTTACAAAGTACTGTTGGGACCTCTAACCCATGTTACCTGCATCACAGCCCTAGTGGGCCCACAAGTTACTGACTCAATCAATGGCTATGGTGATTTAATATGGACTATACATAGGAATGGATATGTGAACTGAGGTTTCAATAGGGGTATAAGTGCCAACCACAGATTTCTTTGGATGGTAGCATCTGTCTTCAAGGAACCAAGGCCAAGACTTAATATATAGCAAGAATAATGGAAAACAGTTACCCAATATATCAGACAGATAATGGAAATTTATTTAGGTCAGGGTGTGCTACATTGTCTGGACACTACATACATGCTTTAATTTCTTGTATTAAGTTATGATAATCCAGCTAGAGACGTTTCATAAAACTGCTTAAATCTAAATGAAATGCTCTAGTGAAGAAAGTATTTTCTGGTTGATGGATTCTGTCAAACCAGCTGAGGATTAATATAATGTTCTATCACAGCTGAACCATTATCACATGAACCATGTATCCTAAGAAGGAAGCAGCTCAGCCATAAGAATTTTCATTTCTTATGCCACGGTATCATTGCAAAAACAGTCCCCAATTCATAGGCATCGTGAATAAACCACCTAAAGACTATTTTCTGTGACTTATAAATAGCGATTCAAAAGAAGATTTAAAAACCAAAACCAAAACCAAAGAACAACTCAGGGGATCAGTGATACAGCTCAGCAGGTAAGGGCACTTGCTGCTAAGCCTGAGGACCCGAGTTCTACCTGGGTAGCACATAATGGAAAGAGAGAACTGCCTCCAATAAGTTGTCCTCTACCTTCCACAGGTCATCTGTGGCACATGTGTGCCCACACACATATATACACTAAAATAAATAAATAAATAAATAAACCCCTTAACCACATTTAGTTTATATAACTTTAGGTACCAATGTCTTTGGTTGTTCTGAAGTTATATGGGTCACTAAGAAATGGTAAAAACTTTAGACTGGCTTGGTAAAATACAAAGAAAGACAATTCAGGTTGTCATTTATAGTTTTAGAGTTTGCCTCAAGCATATAATGCTGTGTTACTAAGTAAAACACTTTCATAAAAAATTTATTTCACACTTTTATACAAATATCCACAGGTATTTTCTAATCACGAAGTAATTTTACAATGCTAATTAGTATAAAAATGTATCAAATGCAAACAGACCAGTGACTTGACTTGAGATGACATTCTTAACAACTGTAAATTTAAACACTATAACATTCTTATTTGTTTGTTGTTGAACTCCCTTCCAACCTTTTTCAGGACATTCATTTTTATATAAGGTCTAAAAACACTGTCAAAATATCAGCTTCTTTGTGTCCCATAAAGCTAATCCATGTGTTAGGCTCCAAGTTATCCAAGCAAGAAACTGAGACTTTAACAGCTATGACCTGTTTTAGAGAACTTTTTGTAAACAAAATATCATTTGTAAAATTATTTTTATGAATGAAAATGCCAAAGTAGAACCAGAATAAAAGTCCTCAGTATCTTAAGGGTATATGCTGTGTGAGAGGCAAAAAATGAAAAGAATGAAAACTCAAGCAATAGTGGCACATTTAGAGATATTTTGTTCTTTTAAAAGATTGAGAACTGGCAGGGTATGGTGGTACATGTCTTTAATCCCAGCACGTGGGAGGCAGAGGCAGGTGGGACTCTCTGAGTTCAGGGCCTACCTGGTCTACATAGATAGTTCCAGGTCTGCAGTGAGACCTTGTTTTAAAAATGAAAACAAAAACAAAATCCAAAAACCCTAACCCCCCCACCAACAAAACAAAACAGAAACAAACAAAAACCAAACCAAGTCAAACCAGAAAAGACCGAGAACTGGCTAGGAATATGGGGATGTAGCAAATGGTAGAGTACTTGCCTAGCCTTGGGTTTGATCCCTAACACTGCATAAAAATGAGAGTGGAGGCTCATGTCTGTAATTCCAGTATTGGGGAGGGGGAGTTGGAAGGAGGAGGACCAGAAGTTCAAGGTCATCCCCAGCTGCCTAATGAGCTCAGGGGCACTGGGGTTACATAAAACCCTCTGTCTCAAAAAAGACAGAGAACTGCTTATAGTATATCCAAGCAAATTAGCACCAGTTTGCAGTTGCTCCCCATATAACTTAATATTTTAAAGTACAATAATTAAAAATAGAATCAGCTTTGATATATATATAATAACTCTCTTCCCCCTCCCACCATTTAAATTTTGTTTTTTCAGTGCTGGGGCATGGGGCATGCTAGGCAAGCACTGTATCACTGAGCTACACCCCTAGCTCCAGATCAAAGACCTTGTTAAAATAGTCACAAAAGTCATTTGGGGAGATTTAGAATGGGAGGTAAAAATAAAAAAATTTAAAAATAGAATATGGACCGATGATTAAATGGTTCCAATGGCATTTAAGGAGCTAAGAGCCACCATGCACTGTCTGTCTGGTACACAGCCATTTTGGCAGATGCTCTTCAGTAGTCTCACACCGGATCCGTGTGGATCCACCCTAGGTACTCACCATTTCTTTCAAGTTCTGAATATACAGCATTTGAACCAGTGAGTACGTAGGCCCTGGAGTCCAATGAGCTAACTCATTTTCCCCAAGAGTTCCTGAAAGTTACAGCATGAAATTCTGAAATACCACACAGGGCTCCAAACTATGAAACAGGCAACGTTCAAGGACTGAATATCTTACCCCTTTCTTAAACCTTTTGAGTTGGGGGAGGGTCTGCCAGAAAGGAGATGTTAGTTTACAGAGAAGTTTAAGTTATTAAAACAACTCTCTGGCATGTTTATAAAGAACTTTGTTTTTGTAGTAAATAACTAAGATCAAACCAAATGACTTGCCAAGTTCTAATTCTGATTGCTTAAACCAATCTGTAGCATCTTTGGTTTGTTAGTCAACAACAAGATGGCTTGAAGAAAAATAAATATCATATATAAACAAATATAACTAGCATTCAAGTCTGTTGCACCTGTGTGTTTTAGTGAAGAGGGAGAAGGGAACCTGTGTGCATTTGGTGTGAGCAAGGATTCACACTTCCAGGAAATGGAGAGAGAAGGCAAGATGATGTATCACCTTCTATTGCACATTTAATTTAAGACAGCACTTTCAACAGAGACACAACTACCCCAATGGCCAAGTCTTGTGCAGTGAGGGCAGTTGACTCGCAGGTTCTCCAATCCTATGAGAAGGATGCTGTGGTGGCAGGTTGAGACAGCCACTCTTAGCATGGGTGATAGTGGGGGCCTTCCCCCAGCTGTGCCAACAGGAGGATGTCACAGGAGCGCAGCTGGGCAGGCCCTTCCCCAGCAGGTGCAAGCCAGCCACACCAAAAACAAAGGCAACCTGGAAAGTTAAATTAAGGCAGTTAAAGAAAAATCCACTCCAGTCTTAAATTTGGCTGTGCAAAACAGGAGCCTTAGGCTGCGTAACAATATCCACAGTTAAAACTGTAGGTCTCTAGTGTGTACAGTCAGTCTGAAATTCAGGTATTGAACAGGCTTTTGAATCCATCTGAATCACTGAGTTGGAAAAAAAAAAGGCATTTTGGGTAGTATGGAGCTTTTCTATGAGTAACTTTCATTTTCACTCCACTTTGTAATCCACTGTTTTTTTTCAAGATTTTCATATTTTTCATCTTTGATCTCTCGCTCTTCTTTCCGGATCCGTACAGCATGGTATCGGGGAATGCTGTCATCGTACCTAGAGCGCTTAAAGAATCCACACTGGAGAAAGGGGGAGAGAAAAACAGAAATTAATCTGAAGACTGAGTACATTAAGTGGGAACATCTAAGCATTCAGTTTGGCTAGGTTTACCTTTAGACTAGAGGGGA
This sequence comes from Nannospalax galili, assembly GCF_000622305.1. NCBI lineage: Eukaryota > Metazoa > Chordata > Mammalia > Rodentia > Spalacidae > Nannospalax > Nannospalax galili. The sequence continues at coordinate 2,344,859 of NW_008357637.1, read as the reverse complement.
ACAGACACTGTTTTGTTTTAAGAAGGCACCAATAGGTTGAAAAGAAATAGCCAGTGGAGATAAACAGAGAGGACAGCTGTAGAACTGGAAGAAAAGTTCATTTTTATCTTCTTTACACTTTTTATCTTCGGCTACCTCTTGATCAATAAGGGAAGCATTTGTGAAACTTTGCTTCTATGTTAGGGGAAAAAAAAAATCACCATTTCATATTACTCTCCCACTAATAAAATGCAAATCATGTCACAAGTATTTTATAAATTACTATTAGATATGCTATGTTCTAATGGGCCAATTTAAGAAAATCTCCTCTCATCCAAAGCTTCACATCTTTCTTAGTGGGGGCCAGTATACTGCCTAGATTTGCCAGTCTGCTTCCAATTAAGCTGTTCTGTTAAGAAGTCATAAAGTACATTAGGACTCAAGGAGAGTATCACTATGAATTTTGGAGTATTCCCTAATAATAATGTTGATGATGATGATAATTTATACTCAAACTGCTAAATATGATTTACTTTCTAAAAAGTTCGGTCTGATCCAAAGTATATTTTGAAAATATACTTGAAATTTTGGAATCATATAAGAAATTTTAGTGAATAAGGAAGGTACCCTTTTTTATTTTTTAAAAAAGGAAGTTAAAAATGCAATTTAGAAGGAAGAAGAAGATACAAAGAACTGTTGATTAATGCGCTTATTTTGTAACAGCAACAGGAATAGAATATTCATGTTGAAGAATATTATGTTACAAAATGCGACAAGACAAAAACCACAGGCCTAGTTACTTCTAAGTCAGTAGGCCAAATGCACTAGGAAGTTTTCTTGTAGACCATTTCTAGATGAACTCATTTGTTATTCTGTGTAAAACAGCCAATGTACTATTATAAAATATGAATGTGTCCGCCACATTTAAAAACAGAAGGAATGAAAGGTGAAATGTAAAACCAATGATGGACTGAGTCACAGAAACGGGTTTAGGAATTACTGTATGCTCTCATGCCCATAGAAAAGAAAAAAAAAAAAAATCACCAACAATTCTTGTTTCCTTGGATTTAGAAATCATAGAAGCAAAACATGAATTTAAAAACAAGAGAGCCAAGGTGGATAAAGCCTCTATGAACATGAACATGGTCAAACTCCATTACAACACTGAAATATAAACTGCCCACGACACACTGGCATGAGATTTTTGCATGCTGAAGGTTGCTTTGGCAGAGAACCATCTCCTGAGGCACCCAGGAAGCCCACCATGTTGATAAGCATTCTTTGTTGTAATGGTCTTTGGCCCAGAGAAGACATACAGGAAAAGGAAGTCGCATGCTCAGCTAGCACAAGCCCATGTCCTAGCAACACTAAAAAGCATTCCAAGCCTGCCCCATCACTTTACAGCAAGGACAATGAAAGACGAGAGCAGAAGCCTCTTTACCAAGAGAAACAAATGTCTCCCACATGCAGCGGGTTAATCAGGCAGTCAACAAAGCTTCTATCCCTGGGAAATTCCAAAATGGACAAGAAATCTGGGGTGATTTCTCATGCACCTTTGAAATTCCGAGTGGGACACTACACATTGCATTAACGACACATGGCAAACTGGACTATAGAATTTCTAATCAGGCAACTGTCTTCACTGCTGTGGGTGATGCTTAACAAGAACACAAAATTAACTCACCTGCAATGAAAGAGTCTTTGTGCATTAACAAAAACCAACGCGCTTTCAAATGAAATTAAAAAAGAAAAATCCAAGCATGGCAAGCCAGCGTGGACACTTGGAAACATCTGTTAATGGGACACACACAGCAAGCTGTTGCCCCCTTAAGTTAGCTACCACAACCATAGCAGGTCCCACAGCTAGCAATGAAAAACATTGATCAATTACCAATTACAGCAGATCAATACTATGCATCGGAAGTAAGCCTCTCTTTATCAGATGGCTGAGTATGGATCTCAGCCTTGTGATAGGTGGCATCATAATGATCTTTCTTATTTCTCTTGAAGAAACCACACTACAAGGAAGCAAGGTATTTAGTCAATTTCACAGTCTTGTGTATAAAAGCTATAAAGTGAGATCACTTTCAATCAAGCAGAACTCAGCAGACCCTGCACTGTGTTACACTGTAACAGCATTTAACAGTCATCACCCTGGGTCTCTGTACAAAGATTTACAAGGATGACGCACATTAGCTAATTGATTTTTCTATTTGTAGCAGCAATCTTGAGGTCATCCTAAAGGAAAAACATGTACATTTTTGTGCCTGGAGCTTCTGGTGGTTTCTTGTAGAACATAGACTCTAAAAAGGTAAACTATTCACTTCTACAGTCGGCTGCAACAAATGTTAGAAAACAAATTCTCTAAGTAAAATTTAGTACTAGTTGAAATAAAATGTAGATACAGTGTATTTTTCTGCCTTTTTATAATAAATTTTATGTAACACATACCATCTACTGGAGGCTTTTGGATTGGTGGGGTGAATCAACACAAATTCGAATACTGCTCAGGAAAGAATGACTGCTGTTATTTTCCCACACCTGAACCAGACACAGCCCTTAAATAAATGGCAGGAGCCCACGCTCCTTGGGTTAGGTCACTCTAAAGGAGTATGAAAGTATAACTCTCCTTTCTCCTATTATTTACTTCATTCAACACTGGAGAACTTTTCCTATTTACTTTTATTTCGTTCATAGGGTACAGAACTATCTTCTGAAATATAACTTGGTCAAATATCTCTCCTGGAGAAACTCTGTCTAGTCTGTCAACTCAAGGTTAGAAATCTAGATCAACTTGTCACGATGTAGTGGGTTATCAGCTACACACATGCCTATTCAAATTTAGATAAATTTACATTTAAAATGCAGTATTTCCATTGCATTAGCCAGATTCCAAGTGTTCAACAGTTTTATGTGACCACACTGGCCACTACCACTCCAGAAGAGTCTCATTACTACAGAAAGTTTTATTGAGCAGCACTGAACTAGACTATGTTGCATTTACTTGTGGCTCTCAGTGTGACAAAGTGTGCACACACAGAGAAAAGAACTAATAAATGGCACAGGAAGAAGAATGAACACAAACCAAGACCCTGGTTCTGTCTCACACTTGGCAATAGTCTTATTATCCCTGGGCATGAGTGTCTTTGCGTAAAAAACAAAAGTAAAGGAGGAATTTTCTCCTTACTTTACTTACTTTATTTACTGTGCAAAAGCCAATATTTAAAGCAGATAAAGCCAGAACTCTTCTGGTTAAAGTGGAGATCTCCTTAGCTTCTGATACTGATAGGGATGGGTAAAACTCACTCTAAAGGCTACTGAATTAGAATTCATCCATCCTCCCTCCTTCCCTTTCTTCCCTCCTCCTTCAGCGCCAGAGATTAAACCCAAGTGCTTCACAAATATTAGGCAACTGATGTACTACTGAGCTACATTCCCAGACCTCAGAACCCTTTCGGACCTTAAAATTCCAAGGCTTTAAATACCAATAATTCAGTTTATAAAGAAGAGTATGAAATAATAAGACTAACTTTCATGTGAGGGTTGCAGGAGTTATCTGATTATCTTAGAATCCCCTTGAAAGTCTGTATTATTTTAGAACTTCAGATAACTCAATGAGATACTTTAGTTTGAAACACTTAGACAGCTGAGCCCCAGGGAGGGGGACTAATTCGTCCAATATTATATACAGCTCGGGTATCTTAACCCTCGATCTACTGCCATGACAAAATAAAGATTAAGACTGCCAGTAAAATCTACTTTGAAGCCGGGTGTGGTGGCACATGCCTTTAATCCCAGCACTCAGGCGGTCAGGCGGATCTCTGTGAGTTCAAGGCCAGCCTGGTCTACATAGTGAGTTCCAGGACAGCTGGGGCTACAGAGGACCCTGTCTCAGAAAGACCAAAAAAAAACCCCTACTTTGAAAAAGACTAATCTTGGGCTCTCTTCCAGAGAATGAAAGATCATCCTCAAGAATCAAAACCCCAAATTAATTTTTCAATATCAAAGTAACTGTGACAGCAACTCCAATATTGGCTATCTATATCTGCCAGACAAACCTACTGCCTAAGAAGCACTGGAGTTAAACAGGAAGAATACTGGCACGAGCAGATACCAAGCTTCAAACACAGCATCTCAGTCTAGCAAAAGGAAGCTATTTGGAAGGGGTGGGGGGCATGAGGAAGAGAGAGGGGGCAGGCTCAAACTTTGAAAGTAAGAATATCCTTTGAAACCTTGTCTATTATACTCTAGAATACAAGGAAAGGAAAAGGATGGTTTGATCCTAGCGCATTCTTAGTTCACCCCAAACCCCCTGGAGAAGACATGTTTGGGAATTCAGGCATTTAGAGATTTGGGGAGCACTGTGCTGCATACATAATGGCACTGTAATAAGAATACTAATAATATTTCTGCAGAAACTCATGAATAAAGACTAATACTATACTCTCTTCACATCGTATCAGGTTTTGCTGCCAAGTGAGTCATCAAGCTTTCAGTTTTCAGAGCTTTGTGCAATTTAGAGTTACAGATGAGGGACTGTAAACCTTCAGTACTCACTGGGACTAACTGAAGACCTACTGGTTATAATTTTAGGCAACAAAAGTTTATAACCATCTCTTACATTTTCTGTAATGAATATAGAACTGTTTATAGCTAGGAAACAGAGGAAAGACATTAAACACTACATGTAGTCAAAAGGTCAAAGTCTAACGGACTTTTGTACCTAGACTACCATGTGTTTGTTACAGGCTGTGATGCCCCGCTTGAGATGCAGTTATTCAAGTAGGTTCCTAATCTAGCTGTAAGGGTAACAATTCCCAATGGTCATCATGAGACGACCATTTAGTGTTTAAAAACACTAAAATCATCAAGAATTCACATTTAGATTAAATTTTATGATTGACAATTTGGCTTAGTTTTAGAGTTTGACCTTAGGTGAAGAAAACGCTAAAATAGTACATTTAGAATTTGTTATTTCTGAAAATGCTGAATTATTTACAAGAGACCAAATTTATTCTTTTGAGAAGCTTTTTACACATAAATATCTTAAAATACAAGTGACTGGGTAGGTATGTAGATACTCTATAATGTAAAATTCTCTCAAATTTAATGTATATTGGAAAAGTTTCATGATAAAACATTGGAGAAAAGGAAAGAAAATGAACATGTTGTTAGTGTTAATTCACATTTTAAAAAACATGAAATAAAGTTGTTTTGGGGGACAGGGTCTCCCCTGTAGCCCTAGCTGGCCTGGAACTTGCTATGTAGACCAGGCTGGCCTCCATTTCACAGAGATGCCCCTGTCTCTCCCTCCCAAGTGCTAGGATTAAAGGTATGTGCCACCACACCTGGCTGAAATGACGTTTATATCATGAAACTCAAATGACAGATATGACTTACCTTCCATAGCAAAAACACTAATAGAGCCAGCATCAAAATCCCAGCAAGAATAGCCAGTAGGATGATCCACCAAGCTATCCCTGAATATTGGGCTGCAGTCTTTGAGGGAAACACAGTCACTCGAACCTAAAGGGCATGAAAGAGAGCAGAGCACCATAAACTGGCATGAGAGTTGGCATCAGTATCGAACCCTGGATGCAACCTAAACACACTGCTGCATCAACACTGGGCTTCGGTGTTCTAGACTATACCATAATTCTTTTCAAAATAATCTCTACATCTAAGTGCTTCTCTTTTCTTTAACTATCTAGCAGGTGAGAGTTCCCATCTGGAATCTCTAAGAGGCAGGTACAGCATTTTATCAGCCAACAGGTTTCAGCCTCAGGGTGACCTTGTGACTCGCTTCCCCTCCCACTACAGGTGACCTAGCTTTAAGCTAAAATAGCCCTTTCTTTTTTTATTTATTTAAACAAATATTTTATCTATCATTTTTATTTCATGTGTGTGTGTACTGCCTGCATGTAGGTAAGTGCACCCGTGTCATGCAATGCCTGAGGAGTCAGAAGAGGGTGTTGGATCCCCTGGAATGGGAGTTATAGACGGTTTTAGCCGCCATGTGGGTGCTGGGAATTGAACTCTGGTCCTCTTCAAGAGCAGCCAGCAGCTCTTAACTGCTCAGCCATCTCTCCAGTCCCCAAACTGCCCTTTCTTTAGAGTACTAGATCAGCACAGAAGCATTCACGGAGGCAAGAAAAACGAAACCATGAGACTGTTATGTGTCTGGTGAGATGACTACAACAAAAGGAAAAGCCAAAAGGACGACTTCAGTCAGTGGACAGGCGGTATCTCATCTAACTTTGCTTCCACTGTGACTGTGGGGAAAGGTGCCATGGAAGGACCAGTAAGTTCTAGTAAATCTGGAAGTAGAGAGTGGATACTGTTCATGGCAAGGCCTTAAACAGGCCTTATCAGAATCACACTGAGTACGAATGTGTTTAACATGATTAACAGGCGAAATCACTCCCATCCATGTCTACTATCCATCACCTAACAGCAAAGCAAGGTACTCTGGAATGTGCGGCTGGCAGCAGACTGGGGATATACAGCAGAATCTAGGTTCCAGGTCTGACCACATTCAACAGTATGGGGAGTCTTTTACATACTATTAAATGGCTCATAGAGCATCAAGGACTGAGGACCCGAGTCAGGGCTGGGCTAGATATACATGTCAGCTGTGATGGGGATCAGAAAGGTGAGAAGCAGGCAGCAAGACTATTGTTTGTTTAGTTAAATATGGTGGGGGGGGGGGGGGGGGTTGGGTCATGATAATCATTGTTCAATGCAGACTGAGAGGAAGGGTTGGCTACTGGAGCAGGTAGAAGGCCAACTGTATGGGTTACGATCCCCAGAGCTCTAAGAAGTCTATCTAAGCTTGTGATAGCAGCTATTACTGAACAGCAACGAGAGGTTAAAGTGAATACTGTAGAGCTTTACAACTCCAAAAGCAACTTTTCCCATTTGGTATCATTAAACTTTAGGCATCTTCATGGGGGCGACTTTCCATGGGAACCTTATTCATCATGTGCCAAAGGGGAAGGGTTTGGTACATTAAATTCCATCACCAGTGAGCAGGACTGAGACCACACAAGCTTGCTAACTGCCAACTGCCCTAAATTACTCTACCATGACCTCCACTCTTACTGAATATCAGTATAAGAAACCACCTGGTGAAGGTATTGCCATACCTGGCACTATGCACTCCTAGTGAGTACTCTTCATAAGAGCCCATCTTACAAACACACACATATCTCAAGTTCTTCTCTGAATTTGGAGCCTAAAAAGGAAAATCTCACTGCCCTGAAGAGTGGGTATTTATTTCTACATGTTACAGTTCCTTTCATCTTTAACAGACAGGAATGTGAATATTCCCTACCCCATTCTTAAATGCAGTGAAGACACATGCACACACATCACACCCCCTCCTTCCTTGGATGAATGTGAAATTCTTGACACTAAATCTTATTCAACATCCTTCTAGCACTTAGCATAGGGAAGGCACCCATGTGTTCATAACAGGTGCTTGTTTACCACACCAATTTAATTTAAGTGATGTCAAAATACAATCATCTTACCTGGTTCAATTGTGTGATTTCTTGTTATGACACTGTCTAAATTTAAAAGTGTTACTGAGAGGTGAATACCAAACTCTTGAAATTGGCAATAAATAAGAATTTTCTTAGTTTTTTTTTTTTTTTTTTTTTAAAGTAGGATTAGAGTAAAAATAAGAAATGGCTCTGTGCTGAGACACCTCCCCCCACCCAAAAAGAGAGACTGAATCACACAATCTCTTTTGTGTCTACCTCTAAAGAAAATGATCTTCAGACCAGAAAGAACCAAGATGAAGATGAAACTGCAACCCATAATAAGTGAAGGAATAAAAAAGGAAAACATCCCAACACTCAAATTGAGCTCAGATCTTCAGGCCCATAAAAATGGCACTTCAGAAACTTGGGAAAAGTGCAGACACGGTATATAAGCTATTGTATCTCAGAAATCACAGGAAATAGGAGGTATCCGAAGACTACAGATAAAATGTCTCAATTTTCAAAAGAAATAGGTTCTAGACATGAAAGGCTAGAAATCCATTCATGAATCCACCAATTATTAAACAAAGTGGGCTCACTGCAAAGATTCCACCTCCATTAGGAGGGGTTCCCCAAGTCTGGATTAGATAAAATGCCCAAGATAGCTTTACTTCTTTTGTAACTCAGCAACTAGACTAGATACCAGGCCCTCAGTTCTATCATCTTCCAGAAAAAGAGGACCAGAGACCTGAGACCTAGTTTCAGCTCTGCTGACTGGTCAAAGAACAGTAAGGGAGACAATCTTCCTTCTGAAGCGTGTCCAGAGAGGCAGGACAGCTGCCTGCTGTTACTGGAAAGGTTGCTACATGGCCAGAAGAGGAAAGGCATTTTGGGCTTGTCCCAAGGACACACCAGGGATGTATTTTACATAGACTGATTGACTATTCATTGATTCATTTATATTCACAGGGCTTTTGAGATACAGTAACATTCTATCTCAAAGCTGAACCTGGAACTCAGTATGTAGCACAGGCTGGCCTTCAACTTGTAGCAATCCTCCTGCTTCAGCCTCCCAGGTTCTGGATTATAAGCATGAGCCACCATACTTGACTTTTCAATCCTAGATTTATATAGAAAAATCTTTTCTAGTAACTGCAGTTGGCCACACAAAACATAGGCATTTTAGGAATGGCCGCAACAGCAGGGGCTGCCTGAGACTTCGATTTCTTTGCAACTGTGAGCCACTCTCCTATCAAATGGCTCCCGGTTCTCATACTGACCACCACAGCTCTGCTGAATGGAGGATACTCTGTGTGTGTGTGTGTGTGTGTGTGTGTGTGTGTGTGTGTGTGTGTGGTGTGTATATAGTACTTGGGATTGACCTTAGGGCCTTGTGCATAGTAGGAAGCATGAGCTACATATTAGCCCTTTTTAAAACTTTATTTTGGAACAGGGTCTCATTCAATTGCCCAGGCTGGCCCTGAACTCACTCTGAAACCTAGGCAGACAAAATTCATGATTATCCTGCTTCAGCCTCCTGAGTAACTGGAATTACAGGCCTGTATCACTAGGTCTGGCTTAGGTTTAATTCTGTTTTTCAATGACTCTGTTAAGACAGAGTACCTTAACACACTGTCCATAAAGAAGCAACAAGACTATGGTGGACATGAGTGCCAAGGAGGGCAGCCTGTAGCTGTGTGCATGGCATAGAGGAGGAGACCAGCTCTGAGCCTGAGGGAACCAGGTCTCACCTGAGTGCCTGCATGAGGCAGCTTGATATTCTCAGCAGCTGCAGTCACATCGATGGAGGCCCGCACGAGAATGTCCAGGTAGTTCAGCTTGGAATATTCCTGTGGGAGAGAGCAGAGAGGTTAGGGAAATGACAAATGTTCTTAGCAATAGCAAAAGCTTGCAGGGGACAGCCCCAAGGCAGAGCCACACCTCTAGAAATGTGCTGTTCCATAACCTGGAGTGCAACACAAGAGAGGCCTTGCTGTCCAGCCCTCGCAGTGGACACCTGATATTCACACACTTCACGTTGACACTGCAGTTCTAGAAAAAGGGAAACTGGTGGTCAGAATCCATTATTCTGGGAAGCGCCCTTTCCTACTTACAAAAGCCATATTCACATTCCTGGAAAAATACTCACAAGGGTCTGGTATTTTCTTTCAGCAAATAAAGAAAATTTTCTGCTGTCATCTATCTGTTTTTCAGGAATTTCCCGTTTCTTTCTTGAGTTGTGAGACTCCTGAAAAGAATTATATAGAAAACAGGTCCACTTTATGTACATTTTTTTCATTACCATATAAACCTTCCAAATAAAGTCAAATTCACATAATCAACAATTAATATTTACCTATTGTCTTAGTTTCTTTTCCTGTTGCTGTGATAAAATACCCTGACCAAGGCAACTTAAGGAGGAAGGGTTTATCTGGCTCCCAGTTGCAGGTTACAGTCCATCCTGACAGGGAAGTACGAGCAGCAGGAACCCAAGGGAGGGAGCTAGCCATACTGTATCCACATTCGAGAAGCAGAGAACAGTGAGTGATTGAGTTCAGCTCACTTTCTCCTTTCTCTACAGTCCAGCCCTGGGAATGTGCTGCCCATTTTTAAATGGGTCCTCCCACCTCTATTAACCTAATCAACATAATCCCTCACAGCCATAGCCAGAGGCTAAATAATCCTACAAAGTGTGCTTAAAGGCTTGTCTCCTAGGTGATTTCAAATCCTGCCAAGGTTACAATTAACACTATCTACTACATTTTCCTTCCCACTGCCAAAGGCAGAGGAATAAAATATAAAGCCTGCACATGTTATGGCCACTTCAACTTCAGGGTGACTGACTCACAGGCCTATTTATTTAAGCAGTTTATTTCTAGTGTGACACTGAAACTCAGGAAAAGAGAAACACACCTCCTTTATTCATGTGCCCCACCAAACCATAAGCACACAGCATCAAACTGTGAGTCAACGGAGACCAGGATCAGTTTCTGTGGCCCTGGCACCTAGCTCAGTACCTAACTTATGGGTAGCAGTCAGTGCCCATGGAATGACAAAATGGTGCTAAAGAACAGAGAAAGAAGCAGAAGACCCTTGATGTGATCAACTTAAGAGAGGAGCACTGAAAACATTGTGGAATCCCCCTCATCAGAATGCACAGGACCAGAAGAGCTTCTGATTTTGGAGCATTTTGGATTTTGGATTGTTGGAGTCAGATAGTTAACCTGTAATTAGGAGTAGGAATAATAATCCATCTTGTTTTTCAACACTGATGAGTAAAGGAGCATGCTGTTTAAGTCTCTACCTATGAATATTCATCAAACCCAGTCACCTTTGAATTTAAAATACAAGAAGGCTGGGATTGCAGCTGAGTTGGTAGGGTACTTGCTTAGCATGCATATGCTCTGTGTTTGAGCCCCAGCACTGCATAGAATAAACCAGGCATAGCAGAACATTTTGTAATCCCAGCACTCGGGAAGTAGAGGCAGGAGGATCAGGAAATCAAGGTCATCCTTGCCTATACCATGAACTCAAGGCCAGCTTGGGCTACATGAGATCTTGTCATAAAAACAACCAATCAACCAACCAAACAACAACAAAAATTCCCAAGGATTTAAAGTAAACGAAACCACCATGTATGGACAATGCAATCCTTCATCACATTGGAACATAAGTCAGTCAGTTTCTTAAGTGTGCTGCAGTAGAGAGGGGGCAGGTTTGGAAATCAGTGGGAGTTTAAATGCAGAATCTATCTGCCTCTTAACAGTTGAGTGACTTTGAAAAAGTTACTTAATGTCTCTGATTCTTAATGTCCTCACCGTGGGAATGGGTGATAATAAAAATTATCTCACAAAATTATCAAAAGAGTAAAAGGAAAAAGGCCAACAAACTGCTTAGTATGGTACTGAGAACGATATATACTCAATGAGTATTTACTATTTAAAAAAAGTGAAAGCTTTCAAGGTTATTTGCTAAGGTGCAAAGACTTTTTACATTAATGATACTGCTTGGAGTTGACAGTGGCTGGCTCGTCTTAGTTTTCCTTATGTAGCCTATCGGGTCATAAAACTTTAGAAAATGTCCTGTCTCCAGAAGCCACTGTTCCATGATGATCAATCAACAGTAAAAATGCCTCAGCCCGACTCAGTTACTGAGCCATGAATGAGAAATTGTAACCACCAAAGGAAAAGTCAACATGCCATAATGCAGCTCCCTAGTGGAGTCATGATTTCCCCCTCCAGAACCCACAAGGTCTGCAGCTGGTATTTACACCTCAGACGCAGGGAATCTGCCAACATACCTTCAGGTTCAGGGAGTTTATTTCACCCCGTGGCTCACAGACGATCTGCTCCAAACCTTTGGATTCTACTTTCACCAAATAAAGCAGCCATTTGCCGTTGCTAATTTCTTTTGGCCACTGTATATTCAAGGTCGCTGTGCCAAGGTTTTTAAGAGGTTTACCTAAGTTAATCACCTGTTAGAAAACAATATATATTGCAATATAATCCTTTTAATGTAAAATCAAGTAGCATACCTCCTTGTAGCCTGTGAAATAAAGCTAAAATATCCAGCATAATCCTACAATAGCAGCATAAGCCCCTGCAATGGACCAAGGATAGGGCGTTCAAAATAGGTATTTGTGTTTAAAGATTCTTGTCAGTAAAAACAGGAGAAATAAAAAGGTCAAAGAGAAAGACTGCTAATTCAATCCAGGAATAACTTGTATGTAACAGAATCTACAATGCAGTTACACCATGTTCAGAAGCCCAGAGAAGGTCCCTTGTGTATTTGTAAACTGCTCTGTGGGCATCCTGTCTGGCAGATGACACAAATCTGTGCCAAGGCAGCAGCACCAATAACATGCTTCTGGGAAACCTCCCTGCTATGAGAATGAAGCTGCTTCTGTTGTCTATTACCCAGGGGAGAACTTGTGGAGAACCATGTGACAGCTCAGAGTGAGCACTGGGCGTAGAGTCACTTCCAATAACAGGAGCCCAAAGCAAGAGGGCAGAGCCATTTGTCTGTATGGAGGACTGTTCCAGAACCTGCAGGCTTCTCATCTGCCAGACCAGCACAGATCTCACACCAACCACTACCTCTAGCCAGGCCATGTCTAGATGCTCAGAGACACCAGAAAAGAACCAGCCTCTTCAGTGTGCTGGAGTCAGGGCTCAGCAGCCTGCTCTTGCCTTTTCAGTCTTTTACCTCCGCATTCACCAGCCTTCCAAGAATGTGCTTTGTATCATGCAAACCCAAACCCGCTTGTATGCAATAGGCAGACTTCACAGTATATGTTTAACTGGACCCAGGGTCACTGTAATCACCTACTGTGAGCCCACCCTCCGCCTTCTTTTCTGGAATGTACCAAGTCTATACATACCATCACAAAACTGGGCTTGTGAAAGGGAAGTAAATATTATATGGTGTCACTGTGATCACCTATTGTGAGCCTACCATCTACCTTCTTCACTGGCATGTACCATGTCCACACATACTATCATGAAACTGGGCTTTTGAAAGGAAAGCAAATATTAATATTCAGTTATGAGCACTAAGAAAGACGACCTTATCATGGAGGAAGAAATAAATTATACATTTTAAAGTATTCTTTGTGTCTATGTCATATGTACACTAAAACTCCCTAATAAGAAAAGAGTAAGCTGAACTCGATTCTGAGCCAAAGGTCTCTGCTGAGCGACAGCTGTTCTCCACTCAGGAAGATTAAGTTTTTCACTGTAAGCCAGAGTGTTGTTAAAAACCAGCAAACACCTCTTCAGTTGAATATTTATTCATAATGCCCATGGCTGCTCATTTATTAAAATTACATATTCAAGACTATATCCAGGACCAATTGTGCCAACTTACCCTGAATTCATACTCTATTAAACTTCCCACTTCATCTTCAGATTTCATAGCTTGCTCACCAACAACTGTACCTCCAAAATACACCTGGGAAGGTTTAGCAACTCTGTTAAATTAAAAAACACCCGTTTTAGTGAGAATTATAAATGGTTCTTTCAAACGCTGATTTGTTATGCCAAATACAAACACTTACCCGGAGACCGATAAAAGCAGTTCAATAACCACTTTTGCTTTGGCTGTAATTGGAGCCAAATTATCCTGATTGCTTGTTCTGAAAATGAAAAGGAAACAATAGGGTTTTATTTGAACAGTCAGTTTTCTCATTACAATTACATTTCTTTTATGAGTTGGATTGGTGCTAATTCATTGACTGCCAGGGTTCTCATGAAATAATTATGAACAGGAAGGTTGAAGTAACTCTTACGTTTCCAACTTCAGGTTAACGTCCAGATCTGTGGTGTCAAAGGTAACCTCAGTTGTACTTAAAATCAGATAAAAAGTAACCTGAAAAAAAAAACATAAGGAGCTGTTAACATGGGTGAAGCCTATAGGCACAGTTCTGGTACTCAGAGCAGTAAGATGCGGGGTAGAGGCACCACCTACACTGGAATTTCTTTTGAAAGGATTTCCGAGTTCACAGTCAGCTTGGGAGCCATTCTGGTTGGCAACACAACTCAGCTGTTTCTCCTGTGGCAGAGAAAGGCATTGGGTCACAGTCTGTTCATGCATCACATACTCTTGGATTTTCCCTCCCAGCTGGTCTCTAAGAACACTTACAGGGAAGGCCCTCAGTTCTCTGTAAGCGGAATATGTCAAGGTGTCGGGAAACGTGGCAATCAGTTTAGCTTCGTGTGCATCGTCGCCATCTTTCGTGGGATTTCTTGGATCAGAAGGGCTGTTGGTCACTGTTATTTCCAGAGCTATATCCTTCTGATCTTTTAGAACTAATTCTGGTATGCCTTTTTGACTAGTAACAAACAAACAAACAAACAAAAATAAACAATACAGAATAATTTTCTCAACACATGTTCAGTTACCCTTTCTTAAGTCACCCAGAGGTCAGAGTTATTTCTGCTAGTGATTCTTACATTGGTAGATAAGAAAATTTGTCTTGATTTCCTTCTCGGGTACAAAATTTATATTCTAATTTAAGGTTGCTGTTGCATATATTGTCGTCCCCACAGCCCTCTTTTAAGAAGTGCACCTGTAAGAAAACAAAAGCAGAGAGGTAAAAGTTACCTGAGATTTCCACAGTCCATTTCCCTGTGAGCTATCCTCCTCTGTCCTACATTTGGCTCCTGCTTTGTCCTTCGTCAAGACCTTTTGACCAGGTCAAGGCAGTGGGGTGCAGCAGAATGTGAGTCCTGAAGTCACAGAGAATCTGTATTCTAAAAACCTGCCTCTGTCTCTTGCATAGCTGTGCAATTTCAGACAAGTCACTTAACATTTCAGAGTCTAGCTAGGTTTGTCATGGTCTTATAGGGTTATCACTACCTTACTTGACAGAGCAACTGCAAGGGTTTTCAATAATGACCCTGATGCTAGCTAACACAAATTACATTTCACTCATTTAACAGTCTGAAGAGACCCTATTATTATGAGCCTCATTGTATGTATGAGGAAATAGAGATTAGGAAGGCATTTGATAATCATATCACTAAATAATTAGGAACAAAGTCTCCTTTGCTGTTGTGTTTAACCTGCCTCTGGAGCTGGGAATGTGCACAAGAAATAGGAACATGGTGATAATGAGTAACATCGCAGAACACACAGTACACAAAAATGTAAGGGATTCTATCTGGTGACCAAAACCATTGACAAAGTGTAGGTTTAGACGTCAGTTCCTGAACTGAAAGCAGTGAGTCCCCGCTTCTGCAAAGCTGAATCAGTGAGGCACTGGCACCAGAAGCCTTGAAGGGACCACCCTATTGGCAGCTGGATTTGTTTTTTGTCTTATGAGTCAGGGTAGCTCAGGCCGACCTCAAACTTATAATTGTCATGTCTCTGCCTCCCAACTGCTGACTTTACAGTCATGCACAACGCCCAGTTTCTGTATGGTGCTGGTGATTAAACTCAGGGCTTTGTGCATACCAGGCAAGTAATTTGCCAACATAGCTACATCTCTAGCCCATTAACTGGATTTTGAGACTAAGTGTGTAATGTCAGATCAAGGGTCTAGGATTGAAGCTCTACAGAGAGCATGTGTTAAGCATTCATGAAGCCGTGGGTACAATTCTCAGCACCACAATAGCAATAATGATAATAATAGTGATGTCAGATCAGGATGCCATAGTTCTTCAGGCTAACTCTGATCTCCGTTCTGTGTCCTAGCAAACAGATCCCACCTCACATGAGGTGTCCAGCAGGCCAAAGAATATAAATTTTCTTCCTATGATGACCCAGACTGCATTAGGCATGCATATAGGCAATGCCATTATTTTCTGTTATTTCCTGATTTTAATGTTCTAATAATATTTTAACCACATTTTACTGTTCTCAATGGTAAAATACAATAAATCAGTTGAAGGAGAAACAATAGGAGAAAACAGTTTCTGCCAGCAAAGTTTCAGTAAGGCCCAGGGACCAAAAATAATTACTGCCTAATCCCCAAATTCCATTTCATAGGCTTCTATTTCCATTGCTAATTTGATAAAGAATTTGAGAGACCAATTATGTATACTTACAAGAAGTGCTGAGGCAATGTAGTAGCCTGTAATGCAAATCCCTAGCTCTACTACCTTCAGAGACACCCAGTTGAGCATCTTTGCATGGTAAAGACTAGCAGAACAAAAGTCAGAAAGCTTACATCTGTCTGGACTGTCTTGGGTTCATTTGCATTCAAGATGGGAAGAACTTCAGGAAGTGAATTCACTCGCCGGCGAGAGCTGGGCTCCTGGATCTCCACAGAAGCAGTTACGGGGATGGGACGCAGCTTGTCCCTGATGTTTTCCTGAAAAGTATGCAGTGACACAGCTAAGCACGGTCAGAATCGAATAGGCCTCCAAAATGACAACAGTGCCCTGATGTCGGAATTGTTCAGAAATCTAAGTGTGTCACCAAAACCCATCTTCTGTTCTCTTTGACAGGGAAGGTGACTGTCACACGCTCACCTGCAGCCAGAGGGTTTCCTCCATGCACGCCCGCTGCTTCTGCCTGTTCAGTGTCAGCTCTTGAGTATACTTGGGCTCAGAACCTTGGTTTCGAAACTGAACTCGTGAGGACAATCCAGACTTTCTTCTTTCTTTTTCAGCTTCAAGCATACCCAAAATTGCTAGGTTAAAATTAAGAAAATTGTATTAACTTAAAGCATATCCACATACCACTGAGCTACAAATATGATGAGCTTCTTTTAAAGTATTTCAATTCTTCATAGAACAGTACTTTTTACCACTGCCTTTGTTTCTCTTTGGATATCCTAGTAAGGTGCCTTTTGATGAGCTGTGATGTTTTCCATTGAACTGTCCTTCCCATTGCTTTAACTATCTCAAAGTTAAATTTTCACTGGACCACCTGGGGGAGCTCAAGAATAAGCCAGAATCCTTCTGCAGCAGCTAAGAATCAGTGACTGAATTTCAGGAACCTACAGAATACTAATAATAACTGGCAACCCCCAACTCTCCCTCAGGGCTCTCTCCAGCCTGCACTTTGACGGCATGGGTTCTTTGGTATTAGAACAGGTGTCTGGGAAAGCAGTCTCCTGCAGCTGAAATTTTAACAGCATCCCCATGTGTTTCTTGTACCTATTAAAGTTTAAGAAGCCCTGATAAACTGAGAAGACACAGATATTAAAGACAGAGACGTCTTTGAGAGTAGGATAAGATCTTTTATTTTTAAAAAGGCAATTAAATAATGGCTTACATCTGTCATCTCAGCACTTGGTAGTAAAGGAAGGATTGCCATGAGTTCAAGGCTAGCCAGGGCTAAACAGTGAATTGTAGGCCAGCATGGGCTGTGATATAAGATCTTGTCTCAAAAATCCAGATAGATGGGTAGTAGACAGATAGATAGATGTGACCGCTATTTCTTTCAGCAGCTGGAGGCCAATTTGTTAGCCTAGCACAGTTCCTACACTGTCCAGTTTGTGGTGAAGGATGGCCTGCTGCTGACTACCTCAGCTTACTGCTGACTGCCTTGTCTGTTGCTGACTGCTTCTGCCAACACAGCTTGGAAGTAGGCCAGGACCTAGATTATCAGAATCTCATTTCTGGACTTTGGAATGTATTCTTCATCAGGCTACTGGATGAGGCTGCTAACTACATTTTTCAAGGGCAATATTTAAATTCATTAAGTACTCACTAAAACCATGGGAATGGAAAGCACACTAACATGTACAGAGGACCAGGGAAGATGCCTTCAGGGAGAAAAAATTTTGCTCCAGAAAATGTAGAAAATGAGGAACTTACATTCTAATATTCATCTTAGGATCTTAGGGGCAAAAGAGACCTTTTTGAGAACTTTTTTTTTTTGAATCGGGTTGCCTGGAATTGTCTATAAAGTCGAAGAGGACCTCAAACTTCGGATTCTCCTGTCTCCATCCCAAGTTCTGGGATTACAGGGTACACCAACATACTTGGTTTTATGGAGTGCCAGGCACTCAACCAGAGAGCTTTGTGCACATTAGGCAAGCACTCTACCACCTGAACCAGATCTCCAGCCCTGAGCACATCTGTTTTAATGCACTCTTTGCAAATGAAGAAAAGGAAGTTCAGGGCCATATGGCAAGAGACAGGGATATCCCCAACTTTGAGTCTCTGTATGAAACACAAAAGCTGGCTGCTTTTTACATCTGCCATTGTTCTGGTTCCTCTTTCCTTTCCTGCCTAGTCTGCTTGGCTGACTCTATTCCCTCTTCAGATCCTGACCTAGACCTCACTTTATCCTAGAAGTCTGTCCTGGCTCTGCCTGAGAGTGTTCTGTCTCCAAACACTGCATTTTGACTCTGTCTCCCACAAATGGAGCTGAGGTAAGAACAAAGGCCACATCAGCCTTGCTACCACTGAATCCCTAGCAACTACTAAGACACCTGCTAGAAGTATGATCTGCAGGACAGATGAATGGAGTGGAGTAACTGGCTTCATACCAATGGGTACACACAGTGACGTGTGCACCAGTCCACATATGTGTGCACAGTGTGATATGTGCACCAACACATGTGCATATGCACACAGTGTGGCATTTTTAATGCTGAAATAACAGCTATTCAGATACATAAGACCAAAATTTAGAAATACTGACAGTTTCAATAGTAATTTCTATGTTCGTCTGAAGAATTCTTAAATGTCACAGCTGCCAAATGGAATGCTCCCCATTTTCGGCCCTCAGCAGCCTTGACATCATCCATTTATCAGTGACCCGCTAACTTCACAATGAATCAGTTGAAGGCTCACATGCTGCGTGCCCCTCATGGCAAAAGTACAAGAGGGTGTGGGTGCATTAAAACCGCTTATCTACCAAACCCACACTAACCTTCTGTAACCCTCCAGACAATTCACTTCATCTTAAAATCCTTGAAGGCCACATCTACTGACCTTCTGAGGGGCAAGCCACAAAGAATACTCATTAAGGCTCAATTATAAATATCTACATGTGTGTAACACTGCATCTGAGGACTGCCAAGTTGAAGTATCCTGGTCAAACAATAAGCTCACTTGTGGTATACTGGGAAAAGATTCTAGACGCAGTAACTTAGGCAGTTTTGTGGAAATTCTGTTTTATTTCATTTAAAAGTTCCCAGTACTATGGAAGTACAAACAATAAAAGTGTTCTCTGAATGTCTTCCAAGAGAAGAGTTCCCCCCATCATAGGCCATCAATAAATACTTGGTCAATGGAGCAGCGGCACACCACAAAAGTGATATACATGGCATCAAATGCTGCATCGAAGCCAGGAGAAAACATGCTATTTCTCATATATAAATGCCAATTTGGGAGGGGGAAGCACTCCAGTGAGATTTGACATCAATCTTCAGAGTAACAATAAACCAAAAATGTTTTCCCATTTCTTTTTTTCTTTGGTTCATTACGAACACAGGTAAAAGGCCTGGCATCCAGGTAGGGAGAGATGTATGTCTTCTTATCATTAAGAATCACATAGCAAGAGGCTGGGTAAATAGTTCAGTTTATAAAGTGACTGCCATGCTGCATGAGGACAGAGGACCTGAGCTCAATCCCCAGACTCCCCAGATGGCATGCTTGGAATCCCAGCACTAGGAAGGTGGACACGGGGCTCTCTGGGACTCTAGCCTAATTGGGCAGGCCCAGGTCTTATTTTGAGAGATCCTGTCTCAAAAAACGAGGTGGATGGCTCTTGGGGAACACCACCCAAGACTGACTTTTGGCACGTACACACGTGCGCGCGCGCGCGCGCGCGACACACACACACACACACACACACATGCACAGGAGAGGAAGACACACATACACACAAAGGGAGAAGGAGAGGGAGAGAGGGAAAGAAAGAGAGAGGGAGAGGGAGACACACAGAAAGGGAGAGAAAGGGAGACAGGGAGATAGGGAGAGATGGGGAGAGGGGGAGGGGGGAAGAGGGAGAGAGGGAGATGGAGAGAGACAGACAGACAGATACAGACACAAGATGCTATTATAAAGCCAAGTGAAAGGCCACAGCATAGGAACGCTTCCTGCCAGGTCTGCAGGTTCTACTGCAAAGGCAGAAATGGGGGAAGGCAGACTTTTAAGTTTGATCCCTGAGACCCACATGTTGAAAGAAGAGAGCCAACTCCCACAAGTTGTCCTCTGACCACCACAGGAGTGCTGTGGGAAGCATTCCATTTGCCTGCACACACACATACACACACACACACACACACACACACACACACACACACGATGTGAAAATAACTTAAGTACCATATTAGGGAATAGACTGCACAGTGTGGACTCTTCTTACATAGATCATAATTCTGTTCTTTGTTGGCCTGGTACTCGCTACGTACACCAGGCTGGCCATCATCCTCTTGCCACAGTCGCTCAAGTGCTAAGATTACAGGTATGTACCATACCAGGCACTTAGCTGAACTTTCCATTCATTCATTCATTCATTCATTCACTCATTCATTTGACACATTCACACTATGCAGCCCTGGCTGGCCTGAAATGATATACCTCCCACAATACACCCCCACAGGAACATTTTGTACCAGGTCTGCAGGTCCCATTGCAGAGGCAAGTTGGCAGAAATGGGGGAAAGACAGATTTGAAAGAAATAGAATGTTTATTTAAACCGTTCTTTTCATTATGGAATGAATATTTACGTCCTCATTGGTATGTTCATTATTATTACATGAAATTTCACATGAAATTTCAAATAACTTTTGGGTGTGGTGGCCTATGCCTTTAATCCTAGCACTAGGGAGGTAGAGACAGGTGAATCTCTGTGAGTCTGAGGCCAGCCTGGTCTACATAGTGAGTTCCCGGCCAGAAAAGAATTACGATCTATGTAAAAGGAATCCATATTGTGCAGTCTAGTCCCTAATGTGGCTATTAAAATTTTTTTCAATTATTTATTTATTTACTTTTTTATTTGTGTATATGTACATGCACATACACTTGGCACAGTGGGCAAGGTCAGAGGACAAGTTGTGGGAGTCAGTTCTCTCCTTTCACCATGTAGATTCTAGAGATCAACCTCAGGTCATCAGGCTTAGTGGCAAGAGCCTTTACCCTCTGCACCATCTTGCTGGTCTCTGTGGTTACTTTTTGTTTGAAATAATAACCTTAGTTTGTTAAAATTAAGATAAATTCTGAGATAGTAAAAGGGATACCTTTTTAAACAAGGGGTAATACTTTAAAAAACAATAAGAATACTGCAGAAAATTTATTCCTCAAGATGCGTAAAGACAGACAGCATATGAGGAAGACAGACTGACCTTGGACTTCAAGAAGCTTCCCTCAGTGGCATATATACTATACAGAATGCTCAGTGCATCAAGAAATTCCACACACCCATGCACATATTTGCAGGCACGCTTACATGCACACATGTACATGTACATGTACACACACACATCCTATTTTGGGTTCCAGAGAAAGGAAGTAGGCTAATTTAAAAGACAAAGTGCCTTCCATCCCATTTTCTCATTTGATCAGGTTCACAACTCCACACAGTGGTGACTTGGAGGCAGTGTTTTTAACTGACAGGATCAATAAACTCGAAGGTTAAGGACGTATCCTGTGCTGTGGGGCCAGTCATAGCTATGATGAAGCCAGGGGTGGAGGACCGGTCTCTGACTCCCCAGGATAAGCCTTGAGGTGTTCAGGGTCCTGCAGTGGAGCAGAGCTTGGGAGATGAGGCTAGAGTGGGGGTGGGCAGGGAGAGCAGGCATAACCTGGCAAGCATTCTGACTGCAGCTGTGCTTTGGCTCCTGGAGTTGCCCTTCTACAACCACCACCCACCACCTCGTAACCACAAAACCAATTTTCCACAGTGCTTTTCAAAGACAGAAACGGAAGAAACTGTTGGGACAGCAAATAAGTGCTTTTCCAAGGCATCCTGTCCCAAACCATCTGCTCTGGAAAATTCAAATGGGGACCAAATGGAGAGCTTTTCCTCCCTCATTGTGCTCTATCCTCTTGATTAAAGGGAGATCATGGATACACTTCATTCTTTAAGCAAGAATTTTTAGGCTCACTTTGGCCATTGCAATTTTGTTTTTCTGTGATTTATGCAGAACTTTTAGCCTGGCAGAGAGAAAATGTTTTGTTGGTGGTGGTTTTTTTTTTTTTTTTTTAATGTATTAGATACTTACATATTGGAGGATTATAACCAGCAGGTTTGGCAGTATATTCAAAACAGGCTTTAACCTTGAGGCTGCAAAAATCAAATGTGTATTTCTTAAAACACGCATTGTTGCAATGGAAAAACCCAAACACATCCTCCAGCTCTCCCAGTAAGAAATGATGTATTCATTTGACAGATTCTCTTCCCTTTGTCCAGCACACCCTAATCTTCCCTGTGGCCCCTCGGGGCAAGCAGGTCATCACAAAGCAGAGGAAACAGACAGGCTCCCAGAACCACAAAGGAACTCACCATATCCCGCTAGGTGGCCCACACAGGGATTTCTGGCGGAGGTCAATTCTGCTAGGAGTTACAGTTATGGTTTTCTGAATGTTAATCACAGGCCGGGTTCTAAAAACAAAGGAGTGAAGAGCAACTTCAGCCTTTTGTTATCTTCAGTGGCAGAGTCATTTGCAAGGCAGACAGTATTTGCAGCAGCCTGCTGCATCTTAAAAACCACAGGAAAATTAATGTGTGCATATGCGACTTCATCCCCCACCGTGGGAGCAAGTCAGATAACTGATATAAATTTATAGTACTTAAATTATACACTATTTAAAACTGTACTATACATAAAAATTGATAAGACTTAGGAGGGTGCAATGTCTTCAAGCAAATGTTGTCTCCGTGATAATACACTCACACCTCAAGTAATCTTATGTCCTTTCAGACAGCTGTTAGTCTGTATGCTTCTGTTAGAAATATCTACAGTCAAATATAAACAAATGTAGCTTCACTCAATGGGAGTTCTTATGCTCGACTGTTCTGTACGTTACTTTGCCTCATTCATTAGTATCTCATCTTCTATACACATATACAATTTATTGCTCCTCACATGTAGTAATGCTGAACTGTATCTGTAATCATTCCTCACCAGCAGATACTCATGTTAAGTGCTTTGACAATACTGTACATAAATCTATGTTCACACTTGAGTTTACCAATGGACAAATTCCTACCAGCAGAATTTACAAGTCAAAGAATATGTGCATTAAAAACTTAATTATCTGAGAGTCAGAGGCAGGAAGGTTACTGTAAATTCAAGGACAGTATGGCCTATATATTGAATTCCAGGCAAACTAGGGTTGCAGAATAAGATCCTATCCCAACAAATAGATACTTTGTTTCACTTAAATTTTAAAATTTTTATTTACTTACTTTTACTTTGTGTGTATGAGTGTTCTGCCTGTATCTGTGTAAGTGCACCACATATGTGCAATGCCCTCAGAGACCAAAAGAGACATGAGATACCCTGGAACTGGATTTTCAGATGGTTGTTAGCCATCATATGTGTGGGTGCTGGGAATTGAACCTGGGTCCTCCGGAAGAGCAGCCAGTGCTCTTAACTACTGAGCCACCTCTCCAGCCCCTTACTTAGCATTTTAAACTGATTTGTAAATACATAAAAGTTGTACATAACAGCCAGGTATGATGGCACATGTTTGTAATTCCATCACCTGAGAAGCTTAGGCAGGTGGATTGCAAATCTGAGCTACCCTGCACTACACTGCAAGTTTGGAACAGCCAGTGTGACACAGTGAGACTCTGCCTCAAAAAATATATACATAAGCTGGGTGTGATGGCACATGCCTTTAAATCCCAGCCCTCAGGAGGCAGAGGCAGACAGATCTCTATAAGATGGGAGGTCTGGTCTACACAGCAAGTTCTGAACCAGCTGGGGTTACAGGGAGACCATCTCAAAACAACAACAAAAGAAAAACCCAAACAAACAAAAAAAGTATAAATAAATAAGTTACACAATCCATCCTGGCAGTACAGGCCTGTGATCCCGACCACCCTGGAGGATGAGGCAGGAAAACTGCAACCTCAAAGCTTGCTACAGTGCAAGTTCAAGGCCGGCCTAAGCAACTTAGTGAGATCCGATCTACACACACACACACACACACACACACACACACACATTTTAATTGTATATATTTATGGGGTATCCTGTGATTTTTCTACACATATATACATATGTATATGGTTCAATGTTTAAACCAGGCTAAACATATCTTTCTTAACATTTATATTTCTTTCTGATGGCAACATTTAAAATTCTTTTAGCTTTTAAAAGTATATAGTATGTTATCATTAACCACTGTCATCCTACTGTGCAGTAGCACACCAGAATTTCTTGTTCCTAACTGTAACTTAGTTCTCACTGACCAATCTTTCTTCCTTCTCTCCCCCTCACTCTTCCCAGCTAATGGCAATCACCATTCTAAACTCAACTGCTTTGAGTTTAATGTTCCTAGAATTTACATACGAGTGAGATCATATGGCACTTGTCTTTCTGTGCCTTATCACAAATGATCTCCAATTCCAATGAGATCACAGATAATAGTATTTCATTTTAATGGCTGAACTATATTCCACTGTGTATGTGTACCACATCCATGCATCAGCTGACAGACATGTAGGTTGTGTCCACTACTGCTGCAATAAACATGGGTGTATACACGTCTCTTTCCTTAGGTTATAATCCTGGTGGTAGTACCGGGCTGCTGGAACATCTGGTAGTTCTGGTTTTTTACTCTGCTTGCTTGTTTTGAGATAGAGTCTCCCCAGAGGCAGCTGGCCTAGAACTCATTATGTAGACCAGGCTGGCCTTGATCTTAGGGAGATCCACCTGCCTCTGTCTGCCGAGTGCTGGCATTAAAGGTATATGCCAGGCACCAGGCATGGATAGTTTTACTTTTTAAAAAATGAATCTCTCCTATGTGTTCCCCAGCTCTGAGGCAGACACAGAAGACTGTGCCCTGAGCTCTGTCTTAGTTATAAGAAATGCTAGTATCTGGTAGTTGTATGCTCAGGGAACAGCAGTGAGGGAGTGCTATGATGGGGAGACTGGGCTCACCCCTCACCTCCATCACTCTCCAGCCAGAACTTAAGAGTTAGTATATGGTTTCACTACCACATGGATTCAGTCAGGAGGACTTTGGTGGGTTTGGTAAAACGCAGACATTCTGGAGAACAGTGTTTTTAATAGGAAACTGTGCTCCAAACCCCAAACAGCAATCTCAACCTTCTGGAATCAATCTACAGATTGCTGAAAAGGGCAGAGGCCCATTCATAGCAAAGGCAGGACCTAGTGAAAGGGTGAATATACTGGCATTCTCTGTTTCTCCATTTTCCTGTACTGCCTTTGCTTACCCTTCTGTTTTTAATGTATTATTTACAGTTGCAAGCTTCTCAGATACTTAAGTAATTTGAATTGACAGTATACTTAAAAAGTAAAAATTCATCTTTTTTACTGATATTTATTCACAGAAGTATTTTAAAGTCAGATGCCATATAGTGTTTTATGAATCGTAGTATTAATTCTTTAATTAATGTACAAATTTCAAAATATTTTAACACATTTTTACTGCTTTTTCAAATACATAACACGTTTTTAGTGACAGTGTATATGATCTATGGAAAGTGTGTCTTTTTACATACAAGGCAACTCTTACTGTCTGCCTCCTGTTTAATTGATGCTTATTTATTAACTACACTGAAAGGCAAGCATGCTTTAGTAGGAGGAAGCCCAGAACAAAGGCGGGAAAGACTCAGTACACCTGTTTCCTTAGAACCTGACCTTAAAAGCTGAAGGAAGCCCTGGACCTCAGTGTCCTCATTTGTAAAATAATGGGAGTTGATTTTTCTCTTATTAGCAAAGGGTTATAAAAATCTCCTTTCACACTACTTCTGAAGAAAGAAGGAAACAGTTTATAGGGTTTATTGTCAACCTACTTAGTGAGGGCAGAAAAGTAGTTATTAAAACAGCACTTACATATAAAACAGGCAGACTACCAAAAGTTCAGTTATCTGTTCGAAGAACTTAGTAACCAGATTTTAGTAAAGTCATTAAGTTTTCTTGATAACTGAGGGCTGCATTTCAAACCAGAACCTTCTCTTTGATGGGGAAGTTTGCTAAGAGCTGAATGTCATATAATTATTTGTATCATTTAAAGATGTTGAATTACTTTAATACTGGCACACATCTGAATATCGAGAAACACACATATAAAGGCATTTTTTTTTTTTTAATCACCAGGTACAACACCTGAACGTGTTAACTTGGGAGAGCCATTGTGCCTCACAGCAACCCAGTGTGGCAGCTCAGAAGGTTAATGGGATCACAAGACTGATGCTTACAGCCAAGAGCTTGAACCACTTCTAATGGAGCAACATTCCCCTGAGTGCTTTCTTTTCCAAATCTGTCTGTCTCTCTCTGTCTCTGTCTCTCTCACACACACACAACACACATACACACTCCCTCAGTTATTTGGAAATTTAACTTTTTGTGTGTGGTTTCTCCTTTGGCCTCATTATCTCAACACAAGTCTTCTCCATGTGTTCTGACATCTCTCGCCAACTGTAACCAACTTCTGCGTGAGATGGCCTTCATGGACCTTGCTATTTAACCAGAAAAATGGCTTTTCTTTTACTATACTGAAACATTCTCTACAGAAGGGTCCTGGAGCCAAGCACAGTGGAGAGCACCTGTAGCTACTTGGGAGGTTCAGGCAGGAGGACTGTTTGAACCCAGGAGTTCAGGGCTAGCCTTGGCAAACACAGTGAGACTGCATCTCAACAAGTATCTTGGAATTGGTTTCGGCTCCCCAGGGTTTTGGGAGGATTCTATTTTAGGTATAGAGGCTGTATGTAGACCTTATACTCTCCTGAAAGTCTACAGGGCAATGATAGCACCAAGCCTACAGCATACAGCTTTTCTGACTTAGCAGTTCCTTGTACCTTATTGCCCATTTCTCTAAAAACTTTTTTTTTTTTTTTTTTTTTTTTTTTTTTGTCTTTTTGAGACGGGGTCTCCCTGTAGCCCCAGCTGTCCTGGAACTCACTATGTAGACCAGGCTGGCCTTGAACTCACAGAGATCCACCTGCCTTTGCCTCCCGAGTGCTGGGATTAAAGGCGTGCACTACCACACCCGGCTTCTAGAGACATTTTTAAGTAATAAAAATGACTCTAAGCTGGGCGTGATGGTGCACGCCTTTAATCCCAGCATTAGGAAGGTGGATCTTTGTGAGTTCCAGGCCATCTGGGGCTACAGGGAGACCCTGTCTCAAAAAAACCAAAAAAAAAAAAAAAAAAATAGTCTAAAGCCAAATAGTTAAAAAAAGCAATACACCCAACCAAATGGGTTGTGGGATTCTGATTCTGAGATTCAGGCCAGGCAGGGCTACACAGTAAGACCCTGTCTCAAAATCCAAACCAAACAAAAAAAACAAGGCTCCAACCAATCAAATGGCTCATTTTTCACTAACAAAGAAATGCAAATTAAATCAAAATGTCAATTTTTAAAAAATTATGACTTTTATTTTATGTGTATGAGTGTATTGCTTGCATATAAATGAGTGCACCCGTGTCATGCAATGCCGTGGAGGTCAGTTTCGGGTTCCACTAGAACTGGAGTTAAGGACAGTTTGTAGCCACCATGTGGGTGCTGGGAATTGAACCCGGGTCCTCTGCAAGAGCAGTCAGTGCTCTTAACCACTGAGCCATCTCTCCAGCCCCCAAATGTCAATTTTTTTATTTAATTAGATTCATGATATTTAATATCGATAAGTCTGTGTGAAAATAGGCTCTCTCAATGGTTATTACCATGAATGTAAAGTATCAAAACTTTTCTGAGACTATATGCATTAATGCAAATGTTTACTAACCAGTATCCTAGGAACATTACTTCTAGGAATTTTTCTCTTAAAAACACACACACATAAGGACATATATTATGTCCCACAGTATATTGTTTTTAAATAAAAATCAGACTAAATTTTCATCAATTAATGATTAACTCAGCACATATGATGGGTTACTATTAAGTCACAGTATTTGCATGCTTACAAGAAGTACTGAAAAAACATTACCTTTTTTAAAAGAATATTTTATTCATTTAGTGTGTGTATGCGTGCATGCAATCGTGTACATGTGGAGGTCAGAGGACAACTTCCGGGGTTGGTTTTCTCCTTCCACCATGTGGGACTTGAGGATGGACCTCAGGTCACCTGGCTTGGCAGCAATTGCCCTTTGCCCATTGAGCTTATCAGGTCCAATTTGTGGTTTTTAAAGAGTTGTATAGCCCTGGCTAGCCTGGAATTCATTATGTAAATCAGGCCAGCCTTAAACTTATGATCCTCCTGCCTCAACATAAATCCAGGGATTACAGGCATGAACCACCATGCCAGGCCAAGACGTTACAGTTTTACAAACAAGATTAGAGAACAGTAGTGCCTATGATCTTTTGATGATCCTAAAAGTACAGAGACACTCAAAATTGTTAAGTTTTAAAAAAGATAGGAATATTTAGGAACTGATTTTCTGTAAATCTGTATTAACATTAAAAAAAAATTTATTATTTTTATTTTATGTGTATGAGTGTATTGCCTACATGTATGTGAGTGCATCCATGTCATGCATTGCTGTGGAGGTCAGAAGAGAGCTTTGGATTTCCCTGGAACTGGAGCTAAGGACAGTTTGTAGCCTCCATGTGGGTGCTGGGAATCAAACCCGGGTCCTCCGCAAGAGCAGTCAGTGCTCTTAACTGCCGAGCCATCTCTCCAGCCTTGTATTAATATTTTTTAAAAAACATGAATTTTGGGCTGGAGAAATGGCTCAGCGGTTAAGAACACTGGTTGTTCTTGTAGAAGACCAGGGTTCGAATCCCAGCACCCACATAAGCAGCTAACAACTGTCTGTAACTCTAGTCCCAGGGGATCTGACAGGTTCTTCTGACCTCCACAGGCATTGTATGACACAGGTGCACTTACCTACATGCAAGCAATATACACATACACATAAAATAAAAATAAGATCCATGGTGGAAATTAAAAAAAACAAAAACAAAAAACCAAAAAAAACTCCCATGAATCTTCTACTTCTTAAAAGTTTTTTCACTGTCCCTTCATCCCCCTAAGCACATCCGTAAGGCATCATTTCAAAACTGCTGTTGAAATTATCTTGATTATAATTTTAACTACTACTATACCATAATATCCCTAAGACTTTGCCTTTCACTATAACAATCTTCTACATTTAAAGGAAGGAAAAAAAAAAATCAAACATTTTAAAATGGTGAATTCTAGGAGTGATAAAAATACCAGGGAAAGGGAGATTCCAAGGCAAACAGTTGCACTTTCGTACCACCACAGGTGCCCTGGGGATTCAGTCAAGGTGAACCCAAGTCAAGTCTTCGAACGCATACAGCAATGTCACTTTCAGAGACTAGTAAAGAGCTGGTTGTGGCTGCATATATATCGATAGGATATGCTACAGAGACTTAGTGTAAGGGAATGATCAAGCATATGACAGATAAGAGGATGTTTACCACAGTTTTTTGTATCATGGGGGGTTGGAGGAAGGGAGAAGTGACGTGGGAAGCACAGGAAACCACGAGGTATTTAGATAAACCACGAGTCTGCTCATCCACAGCTTGCTATCTTCATCTCAGAAAAGGCCACGCATGGATAGAAGCAGGCTACAAACAATATTTACACCATAACCTCAATTTTGTGGAGTGTATAATAACGAAATACGAAAGATCAGAAGCACATAAATCAAATTTTTAGTCTAAGAATCGATGGTGAAACAAGAAAATAATAAAGGAAAAATTAATGGCAAATTATAAAGGATTTCCTTCTTTAGATGTTTTTCTTTTTCATCAAGAGTTTCTTTTTATAAATTCTTTTTCTTCTTTTCATGTGTATGTGTGTATGGTGTAATGTGTATGTGTGTTCTCATGTGTGGGCATACATGTATGTGCGGGTGCAGCAGTGTGAGCGTGTGGTGGCCCAAGGCTGATGCCAGGATCTTCCTTGACTGTTCTTCCACCATGGATCTTTCCAGTAAACCCAGAGCTCCCATAAATGCCTAGTCTCACTAGCTTGCTGGCTCCAGGCATCCCCTGTCTCCATCCTCCCAGGCTGGAATTACAGGAGGGCTGCCATGTCTGTGCAATATTGCAGGTCAAGTGCTTTAACCCGAGTCACTTCCCCAAGCACCAAAAGGTTATATATACGAAGCAAAACTTTTCACTAATTCTGACCTACTTTTACCCAAATTAGTTCATTATTAACAAGATTTTACAAAATGTTTTATTAATTATATCCCCTCTAAAGAAAAAGAAATATCTTTGAAATTCACACAAACCTTTGCCTCAGTCAAAACATTAGTATAAGTTCATTACAGAGCTTGTTTAACCAATGTCAAAGATAACATACCTGAAAATAGTTACTGAGTCCGAGAGGGAACCAACAGCAACATCAGGGTAGGAATTCCTATCCAGGTCCATATTCCCAGCAATGGAATATCCGAAGTAAGGTGATGTACCCTCAAGAATCTGGAATACACAGGAGGTTAGAAGGACCTAGGCCACCAAATGAGCTGCTGTCTACAGTTTGAGAAAGACACAAAAGGACTAAGGAAGTAGCTCAGTGGTATAGTGCCTGCCCATTATGGGCGAGGCAGAGTTAGATCCCCAGCATCACACACACACGCGCATGCGTGCACAAATTTTAAAAAAGAAAAAGATTCTTTTGAACAAAATTTTCAGTTTACTTGTAAATAAATTCAATCACATTATAAATAATGTTATCTATTATTCTGTGTATTTTATTTCATGAAAAGCCATCTAATTTATACAATATTCCAAAGGATAAAAGTCAACTTTTGATACCTGTTTCCCATATTAAGCTACTCAAGGGAGTTCAGGTCAAGCCTCACTAACCGTTCTCAAGTCTTATTTTCAAAAGCAATTTAAAATGTTTGTGGTCTGAATTTTCTGTGTCGTGTTTGCCCAGTTTCATTTCTAATAAGCATGCTGCTAAGGGAAACAGACTATAGGCCACCTCCTCCGACACTCAGGAGGGAGAACAGTCTTTTGCTCTGGGTTACTTTCATTTCCTAATTTAGTTAAGAAATTTTAGCCCGGTGTGGTGGCACATGCCTTTAATTCCAGCACTTGGGAGGCAGAGGCAGGCAGATCTGTGAGTCCAAGGCCAGCCTGGTCTACATAGCAAGTTCCAGGTCAGCCGGGGCTACAGGGAGACCCTGTTTTAAAAAAACATAAAAAAAAAAAAAAAAAAAAAAAAAAAAAAAAATTCTTTTCTTTTCTTCTATATACTCATACATATAAGATAAAAATAATAAATAAAGTATTTTTTAAAAAGAAACTTTACAATGAAAACAAACAGGCAGAACATTTGTGTATTTCAAAGCCATCTTCTAGTGGTACTTAAAACATCTACACTATTGTATACCTGAAACTGAAATAGGTGTGGAAATTTACTTAGACCCAAATAGTATATAACTAAAACTAAGCAAAAAGCTGAGGCTCTCATTGTAGAGAGCAGGGTTATCTTGTTACCTGTGTTGGTTTGGTATTTATTCCACTTGAAGATCCATGATAGATAAAAACCTTTCCCAAATCGTCATAGGGTGCTCCAACCGCAATATCTGTTGACATCACATTTAAAAAACATGATCATTTAAAAAATACGCTAATATCTTAAAGTAAGAAACTATAAGCACTCACTATACGCCCAGACAATCTACCTCTGACTCATAACCATTTCACAATCTATTATCCACCTGGATAGCCATCTTGATTAATATCTCCAATATTTTTTACTGCAATTCCAAACATAGAATCTTTGGTTCCATTAAGACGAATTGGCTTCACATTCTTCCATCTGCCTTCCTGGTTAATGTAGACATACACTGCACCTCCAACTTCTCCATCCCTGTCAAAATACTGCGGAGCTCCGATAACTATATCTTGCCACCTAAAAACATAATTAAGGGAAGAATTGTGAACCTCTGGCTAAAATTCCAACAGGCTTAGAGAAAATACTACCAGGTCTAGGTTCTAAGGACACAGAAACACAACAGAAAGGGTCTTAAATTAAGCACATCCTCTCAATTACAATATTTAGCAGAGGACCAATGTAGCCTATGATAAATGCCCAAGAAAAATAGTGAGGGTAGGCATTCAAAGCCAGTTTCTCAAGCTAGAGCCACATTACACAGGACTTTGTCACTGCCCCATCACTACTCCCAATGGCACCAAGAACATTAACTCTCTATGTTTAGTCATGGTCCCCATTCTCTACTTTCCATAAGTCATGCTCCAACAGGCCCTCCAAAAAACTACACAACAGAATCATGTCGTTAATGTCATTTTCTGGGTGATTTTTTAAAAATTTCATATTCCCATGGAACTATGATCCCAAGACATGAGTGATGAATGTCAGCTGTCATCTTAGCAATGGTTAAGATGTGACAAGATGGTGAAAAATCTGGCAGTCAACACATTTTTTTGGGGGGAATCAACTCACCTGAATGGACAGCTCTTCTTCAGACCTACAGAAGCCAGTCAGAGCAGCAACATTAGCAGTATAAAATAAATGAAGATATTCTTACCCATCTTTGTTGAGGTCCACCACTGCCACATCATAGCCAAATGAAGATGCCAGACCTTCTCCATCAAATATATACTCAGGGAGAAGATGTGCAGATTTCATGTCTCTTTTTAGCAGAACCACAGCTCCACTGTGATTGGCTCTCGGAGCACCAGATACAAAAGTGATCTCATTTTTAGAAACAATACCTTTCCCTGAGTCCAAGGAAAAGCCTAGAAAAACAAAATAGAGCCTCTCACATCCATCTTGTGTTTCAGAAACTACACAGTGCTGGTAATTCATCATTACCATCTTTCCCTCTGGAGTTCCACCCAGCTCTCCTCCTGAACCTCCCCATCTACTCTCATATTTACAAAAGGAGCTATTTTACTGCTTCATATGGATATTAAGATCTTTTGAAGAAAAGTTTTATGCTATCAAGCATTTGTATAATTTGAATTATGAGGTATTCATGCATCTTAAGAGTCAATTTGAATCCTATTCTGCTACTAAAACTATGGTAAAGGAGAGCAAGCAAGACACTTGTCACATGGGAGTGTTTCATCATATGCCCTTTATTGAGCACATGTTATAGGGTTCTGCTGTAATGTAGCAACCAGCAGTTTTACATGAATAGCATCCATACTGTTGGTCTAGTTGGTAATCAGGCAAGAACAGATGTTAACACCAGCAGTATGGCACCAGAGATGGCGTCTCATTACTTTGGGAAAACTTAGGTCTCAGACACAAACATGCAAACAAAACCATGCATAGTAATACACAGCATTTGAGAACCTCGTATCAACAATAGAGGTGAATTGGCTGTCACTGGGATCAGTTACGTATTTGTTCAAAGGGCAGACAACATGGGAATAGCCAATTAGAAAGTCTCAAGTAGCATGTCAGATGACAGACACAGATTTGCTAGGATAGCATATATCAATAAATACCCATTGCCAAAACTCCTCAAATGAATCAAACCTTTCTGTATAAAAGCGTGGCAGATACAGAATAACGTAAGTTCACCCTTTTTATTGGGTTTTCTTTATAAAAAGCATCACCACTACTGTTGCAGTTCTCAAATTGTGAAGTGAGTTGAAAATATGATGAGCCACAAGTTTAGAGCAAGGCGATATAATTGAATCCAGCTCTGAAACCCGCGTGGCAGCAGAACCTCAAGCACGGCATGCTTTGTGTGTGTGCTTCACTTGAAATGAAATAGAAAATAAAAAGATTTATGCTCTGTATGGAACAAAAAAATTTTTAAATGACCATGACCAAGGCAATTTATTTGTCATCTCAGAGGTCACAAACCTAGGTAGCTATTCATCATCACATCAGGGGCTGTGTCAGGCCGCTCCCTGGGAGGCCGTGTTTTATAAACAAACTGATCAGGATCTGTATAAGAAATGCTGGTCAAAAACAGCAGGCCTGTACACATGCACAAGATGGGAGAGATTGAAGAAAAAACAATTATGCTTTCTGCTTGGTGAGGGCCCGATGGCAGCAGCCATTCTTGCTGGAGGATGAGGGCACCACCAAATCATGCACGCTGCCCTCCTCGATAGCTTCCAAAAGTAGGCAGATTGTTTACATCCCATACCCACTGATCTTCTGAAATGACAACCTCGCAGCACACACCAGCAAAATGTAACAACACAAACTTGACTTCTTTCTCTGATATCGACTTTTAAGGAAATCCAGTCTAACAGAAGCAAATGTGTTTAAGAAAAAAAATACTTCACAGTTCCCTATGTTCTACCAGCAGCTATGCTTATGAAACCCTGAAGCATCTGAAAGACCAAACTGATTTGTTGTTGGTGAGAACAATTAATATTAAATGCCTCTCATCATAAATAATCCCTACATAATACATTTGAATTAAGAGAGGTTGCTGGTTAATATATGTCCAAATAGAGTACTGGTTTGTGCTATTTTCCTTGAAAAGACTTTTACCTTGACACTCCTTGCCCATGAGCTCCTTTCTTGCCCTGCAAGGTCACTAGGAGACCATTCATGCATCCAGCTACTTCCCAGATCCTTGATTTTCACAAGTATCTCTCCCTTTGGCTGGGGGGATTATTAATGGTATGACCTTGGGCTAGAAACTTAAGCTCCCAGAGTCACAGCATTACTCACCAGTAAACAAAGGGAGGGAACAATCTTTTATTAGTGAAGCATGGAAAGCACAGAGCACCTGACTCACATAAGTAACAGGTGCTTAGCAATAAGCAATGCATATAAATGTCCTTTTCCTTCTATACCTGCTTATCAGATGTGTATTTGAAGGGATATGGTATATGAATTGGAAAGTGTTTCTTTTAATTATCAGTACTGTTCATGTGTATTCATACAATTAGAGGAACTTATGGTATGTTTACTCTAGCCTATTGTTTGGAATTATTTACACATCCATGCCTGCTTTTTTTAACCTTCTATTGTTCCAGTGATATCTACAGCCATATGCACACTTTTCTCTCCCACTCATCATTTTAAAAAATAGGTTACTATGTAGGTTTAGAAGATGTTTTACATTTTTTTCCAAGAAATGCACAGTAATTATTCTTTATGTCAACTCATACCAAGAATTAAAGCTTTTAAAAGCCTTTGCGTAATTACCATAATGCACAGGAATAATTTAGGACACCATTAGTAATGCAAACAAGCCTCAGGAGTTAAGGAATTGGCACTTAGACACAATCTGGGTGTCCTCTGAGCCACGTTAGCAGAACTGCTTGGCCTCATCCGGAGAGCCCCTGTACCACCCACCCAGCCCTCTGACATGGGAGCCCCAATTCCAGATGCAGAGTCAAGCCTTGGAGAATGGCAATCACCAAAGAAGGACCTGGAAGCCTTGACCTGCCACTTAAAAGTAACTTTGTAAGTGGAGCTCTTAAGAGTATCTTGAGAAGTCTACTGTTAACATCCCCGGCATTTTCTTATGGCAAAATGAAGGGCCTAGTGTGGAGACAAGGGTTCGTTTTGGAGCGGGAAGACATGATTTGGGGGATAATGATATATTCTTCCTGTTTTGAGGAACCATAGGCCAGAAAAGAGGAGCCAGCCAGCAGGCAGCTTG
This sequence comes from Nannospalax galili, assembly GCF_000622305.1. Taxonomy (NCBI): domain Eukaryota; kingdom Metazoa; phylum Chordata; class Mammalia; order Rodentia; family Spalacidae; genus Nannospalax; species Nannospalax galili. The sequence goes on along the minus strand of NW_008357637.1, from coordinate 2,309,261 downwards.
CTTCTACATCTCCAAGCACACCAAGGTGAGGTCAAAGCAGAGATGCTCTGGTGCCCACCTGGCCTGTTAGCCTGTGGGTTCTTGGAAGGAGAATCACACAGTGTCTGAAATAGGCATACCACCTCTGCTCCTTCCTACCTAAGTAACTGTTAGCAGGAACAGGCACAAGACTTTCATCATGGTCAGTCTCTCCACCAACTTCATAAGGCCCATCTTCAAAGATGTTCATATCAAAAAAAGTGTTATTCTTTTGCTCTACACGAACAATTCCTAAAGGAATGAAATGGAAAACAACAGCAACAAAAAAATAAAGATGAAACAAAATAAAATAAATGGTTCCTAATAAACATGCCCCATGCTATCAGGGAGAACAAGAAGAAAGATTTGGAATAAAGAAAGAAGGAAGAGGTGACTTTCAAGGTTGTTAAACATGGTCATGTCAACTTTTATGTGAAAGAAATTTGTTCTAGGAATAAAAAAAAATGATCTATGCATTTTAATGAACTATCTTTATATTACAATGAAATTAGATGGAAAATGCAACATTTGCTTAGTCAACAAAATATACAGAAAAACAAATCTAAATGACACAGACTTTATATAAATAGTACTTTATGATCTCTATAATCCCCCACTGTCTCCTTTTCTGTAGTGTAAAAGTGAAATTAATATACTAATCTCTACAAGTTATTTTAACCAAAATTTCATCTCTTAAAAATTCTTACTATTATTAAAAATACCTCACTATATCAAAGCATAAATCACAATGTCCTTTTAAAAATGACAGCATTTTAAGTTAGGGTTGATAAATCAGAAGACTTATTTTTCCATGAATTAAATTATTTCTAATTAGTGTTTTTACTGTTCTGTCTTACAACATAATGACATCTGTTCTTGCCAAAATAGAACTATTTCTAAATTCAAAATATTAATTCGATTAGGTAAAAACAGCCTGACAGTTTTGGTTATATGAAAGACTGTCAGAGATGTGAGTAGGGAACAAAGGAAATTACTCTCAGTGTTAAGAAAAAGAATTGATATACAGAGGGCCATGATCTTAAGAAAAAGAATTGATATACAGAGGGTCATAATCTCAAGAAACATTTTTAGGAACAATTAAAACTAGGAATTGCTAGGCATGGTAGTACATGTCTTTAATACTAGTACTTATGAGGCAGAAGCAGGAAGATCTCTGACTTTAAGGCCAGCTGTCTACATAGTGAGTTTCAGGCCAGTGAGGACTACATAATGAGATCCTGTCTCAAAAAAAGCAAACCCTCAAACAAATAAACAAACAAAAAACCCAACAAAAAACAAAACCTAGGAAGAGTGTGAGTGTGTATGTGTGAGTGTGTGTGTGTGTGTGTGTGTGTGTGTGTGTGTCTATGTGGCACTAGAACAATTGAACCTAAGACCTTTCACAGCCGGGCAAGTGCTCTACCACTGGGCTACATCCCCACTCCTCTTTTTCTTTTTTCCATTTTATTTTCTGTGTATGAGTGCATTGCCTGCATGTGTGCAAGTGCACCTGTGCCATGCAATGCCTGCAGAGTTAGAAGAGGGTGTTGGATTCCCTTGGAACTGGAATTACAGATAGTTGTTGGCCACCTTATGGGAGCTGGCAATTGAACCTGGGTCCTCTGCGAGAGCAGCTGGTGCTCTTAACGGGTGAGCCATCTCTCCAGCACCCCCCACTCCTCTTTGTTGAATCTCCCTGTAGCCCCAGCTGTACTGGAACTCACTATGTAGACCAGGCTGGCCTTGAACTCACAGAGATCTGCCTGCCTCTGCCTCCCAAGTGCTGGGATTAAAGGCGTGCACCACCACTCCTGGCCTCCAAAAAGTTATTGTGTGTGTGTGCATGTGCATGTGCATGTGTGTGTGTACATGTGCATACAGAGGCCTACAGAATCCAGAAGAGGGTGTGAGATCCTCTGGGACTGGAGTTATGGGTGATCATGAGCTCCCTGACATGGGTGCTGGGAACTGAACTTGGATCCTCTGTAATAGCAGCATGTATTGTTCACCACTGAGCCAATCACCACCCTCCTCTTTTTATTTTGAGATAGGATCTTAATAAAATGAAGAGGCTTCCTTGAACTTGTGTTCCTCCTTCCTTAGTCTCACAAGTAGCTAGGATTACAGGCCTGCACCACCAGACTAGGCTTAAAACTTGGAAAAGAGAAAAATATTCCTTAGCTTTTCCTGACTCATGAAAATACTATGATATATTTTCATTTCTCAAAAAGTTTTATTTCCAAACCAGATGTGTATCTCTTCATCATGGAGTAGAACTTGGCTGCATTAGAATACAGCAGCTTTTATATCTGCTTAATTTTTCAGAGAAACTGAATTTTATTAAAGGAACTGACCAGACTCATCTAACTCTAAAACGTGGCTGATTCTCCTCCCTCCCACTTTCTCCTTTTCCCATCACAACAGCAAATAATATTGTCAACCAACTTTATTTCTTATTATTTCAAACATTGTCTCAGAACTCCCCAGTCATCTGTTCTCTTAACTTACTTTGTTTAGTCAAACATGACTTCTAAGATAATAGATAATGAAATGTCCATATTAACACGGTTCTTTGTGGATGGCCCTTAATCCTACTTGGTTTTCATATCACTAACTTAAAATGAGAATTCCTAGCTTCAAGGAACAAATATAAAACAATAAAGCAACTAATTATTAAATTTTCAGAGAAAAAAACTACTCTCACTAATATAAAATATTACTAGAAGGAAAAAAAACTCAACCTTAAAACCATTTCCATTATTGTTAAAATTCACAGCAGAGATTTTGATATCCTACCCACTTTTATAATATACAAACATTTTATAGCACATTTAAAATGCACTAAACCATGGTGCATAGTACAGGGATTTTACTGATAATAGGTTTCTTTCTATAAATATAAAGGACACACCTTTCCAGTTATAAGTACCCGGGGCTCCAAACACAATGTAATGAAAGTCTTTAGTGAAAGTGGCTGCTACACCTTGCTGACAAGAACCAAATTTTTCATGGCCTCTCAATCGGCCATCACAAAAACTCCAGTCTCCTCCATCCATATCATCTTCAATCTTGAGGTTCTGACTCAGGACATAACACCTTCCAAAGATGTCTCGAGACTCCTGCTTTGTATTAACATGTTGCCTTTTTTCATACCGATGAGCACATGTCTGCAAACAAGTGCAAATATTCATGTCTAAACCTTGTTATTTAAAAATTCATAGAACTGGTAAACTTAGCAATAATAAAGAGATTAATTCTAAATAAGATGGTTAAACATGTCCTCATTCTAAGATTGGATCCCAAAGCAGCAAATTTCTTCCCAAATGCCATTAAGGAGGCCATTAACAAGCACAGAGGAACCATGACTTCTCACTCTCATTCAAAGAGTAAAGTTCCAATCCAAATACCGAAAAGCCAGTCTATAGTCACAGGCCATTTATCTATAAATTCACCTGTCATGTAAACAAAGGAACATCTTCTTAGTTCATTTTCTTAACTTAATTGGCTTTTAGTGGTTATAAAACCTCCACACCTATATGAAAATAATTATGTTCTAGAAAGAAGCATGGGCATATTTTCATAGAGATCAAGTGAACACAGCTAAAACAAAGACATGTTCTTTCTACCCACATTATTTCCTTATAATAGGTCCTAGTTTATATTCTGAGCTCTCAGATTATTCTCTATTTTTAAGAGGAAGAAAGAATTATCCTGCCAAAAGAGATAAAATAATCTCTGTAATTTCTACAGGGGATTCATGGCTTCCATGTAACAATCCGGATGTCTGAAGATACAACATCCAAGTTCGTTTCCCATAATGCGTCCCTTAAGTATAAATACTCAATGCTCACTAAGATTCGTATTTTTTTCAAATTTCTGGACAAATTTTGTTACAGCATCCAGATTATGAAAGAAAAACAGAAAGATCACCACATTATAAGGAAGAGTAAAATTTCTTGATGTTACTTTCCAAGACTATTCCCATATTTAGTTCCTGTGACAGAAAGTTGTGTATAGTTTGGCTTTGCTTTTGTTTGAAGACCATGTAGTGATTTAGGGATATTCAAAAAATGTTAAGTTCTTTGAATCTGAACACTTTAAAGAAAAATAAGTTGCAGGGCTGATTCAAGGTATGTCAGAAATCACAGGAGAAACAAAGGTTTGGTTTCTTCTTGGCATCAGTCCCCTCCTTAGAGCAGTTTAAAGCCCACTGGAGCCAGGAGTTCTAAGTTTTGTCCGCTGCTATAAGCCCATAACTAGGACAGCACTGAGGAATGGACACACTTTTCTACACTTACCACCACTTTGCCCCCTGGACCTTGACTCTGGACAGTGACCCCCATCCACTGATCTTCCTTGCTTTCCGACATAGGGTCAGCTGTGAAAAGCAACATGGGTTACACAGTTAGTACCTTCCAAGTGACTGACAGGTTATGAATGAACAGGGGAACAAAAAATGTAAGGAGTCACTTCCAAACTGTCTTAACGCCGAGTCTAGCTATTCAGTAAATTCTACTTAATCTAGAAAAATGATTTCTTATTTCAAGAGGACAGAAGAATGAATGGTTACTGAGTGGCTCTTTTAAAAGTTCTATACATAAGATACTCAAAAACTGTGTAAGACATGGCCCTCCAAGAGATACCCTTTGAAGCAGCAATGTAAAATCCAGCCTTTGAGATCTAACTACAATCCAAACTAACTAAAAGTTAGTGTTTTTCTATTTACTCCTCAATTTTGTATATAACAGCATGAATTATTCTTTTCTTAGCCAGAAAGAGAGGGTGGAAAGAAAGACATAAAAAACCTTGAACCCACTGAGAAGTGACATCGCTCATCAACATTTAAAAGGAAAGAAATGTAGTCATTTTTGGACCAAGGGAGCGAGTATAAATACCATCATGTATTCATAGGAGTATCAATTAAACCTACTATATGACCCCTTTATTTTTGCCTTCCTTTATGAGAATCAAATATTAAAGAGTACGTATAGGCACTGAGATTATTAGTCATATTTTGCATTTTCTTCCTTTATATATCTGTGTATTTACAACTTTCCTGCAGTTAATGTGTATTATTTCCTAATGGGTAAAATAATGTTATTCCTAAAAGACAGAAACTTTATAAGTATGAGCCTGCATGTAAACCTAGGTCCCTCATCAAGTAAGCTTTCTTAGAAGCTTCTCAGAACACTAATGGCTCTGTTCAACCTACAGAAAATCAGGGAAATCAGATGGTAACACATCTGGCCTACATTATGGCATCTTCCAGCTACCGAGAGGCCTCATAAAATGGGATATGAAAATAAATGGAAAATAAGCCTGTCTCTAACAGAACTGGAATGATTCTGGTGTTTAAAAACATTCTTCACAGATCAAGGACAGTGTATGGGACTCCATAGAACATGTGCCACTTCCAACACTGCATGGAAAAAAATTACCAGATTACAGTTAATAGGTACGACATGTCAATTTCTAACACTGGGTCCTCCTGAGGATTTTCAAGAGTCATTCTGATGGCACCTTAGTTCATCAGTTCATGTATCAGAGTCTATCGGGAAAATACTATTCCTGTTGATCAGCTCTCATGTTAGAGTGCCCTCATACTTAAAATAGTCTCTCAGGGTTGGAGTAGCAGCTTTGTGGTAGAGCACTTGCCTAGCAAGCATAGGGCACTGGGTTAGAGTCCCAGCATTGGAAAAATAAAGAGAAATAATAAATACTAAATAAATGTGTAATAAAATAAATAATAAGTAATAGATAAGAGAAAAATAGATAAAATAGTCTTTCTCTCAAATATTTTAACAAGTGGTGCTTTGACTGCTTGAGTATTTTTTAGGAATAATGTTTGCTATTTTTACTGATTCAGGCTCATTTAATTTTCTTCACTATGAATCCAGTTTTGCAACAGCCTCAATGTAACACTAGGTGGCAACATGAATACACTATTTTAGTTAACAAACCAGGGTAAGCAGAGGCAACAAAATGACTCATTTCAGTGTGATTTAGAAAGTAAGTATTTTCAGGGCCAAAAAACAGTCAAGTCTGATGCAGTTAGAAGAGGTCCTCTCTGCAAGAATACACGCTTGTGACTCCTGTCCTTCATATGGAAAGTCAAGTATGGTACAGGGAGGCTGGCCAAATGATGGGCGGTGAGGGCAGGACACACCATCATTATCAAATTCAATCCGCGTGCAAGGTCCCTGGGAGGTGATGTCACAGCTGTACAGGCCCCCAGTTCTGTTCGCCCTCTGCAGCGGAAGGGCTTCTGCCCGAGGTGCCCCCACGAGCAACCTGGTGACAAAACAAAGAATTTGGGGATTTAAATGTAATATACTTTAAACATTTAGATTAGTAAGAACCCAGAGCTATCAGTATTATTCTTTACCATGGGATTCACTTATTTTTCAGCAGCTCAGAAGTGAGGGAGAACAAAGGTAGAGCCCTGTGACTGGCCTGTGCAACAACATAAGCAAATGCACCCTCAGGGATGAGGCACAAAGATGAGAGATTAAAAACAAAGGGAAAAGGAGCTTGTCTCTCACTCACAGAACCAACAGCTGTACTAGGTTTGATTTTGGTGTTTAAAACACTTTTCTTAGAGCATAGACAGTGTACAGGACTCAACAGAACAACTAACACTTCCAACTTTGGGTGGAAAACAACCATCACGTGACATTTAATAAGTAGATTATGTTGGTTTCCAACACTGGACCCTCCTGAGGGATTTTTCCAGTGGTCACTTTGACTACACACCTAACTTTACAGCAGTTCACCTACAGATTTAGAATCCACCTTTTGCCCAAGATACAACACAACTAAATTATTCATGCAGTCTCTGTCTCTCTTTTTTTCCTTCTTCCCCAGCTTTACTGGGGGATATAACTGACAAGTGGGCATTTAAAGTACAGAACTTTATGTTCTGTCTTCTCAGTTTACTATGGGCATCTAAGACAAACTCCTTCCTTATCAACCAGTCTCCCACAGGGATCAGTGCCAGGTGAAATATATTTCCTCTTCCCTTCCACCCTACTCTCCCCCCTCCCCCGAGAAGCAGCCTCTAATCCAAACTCGTGATCTTCAAAATGTTGTTATTTCACCCCCAATAAGGCTCACTCACCATCCAGTTTGCCACCTTTGGGGTCTGCTTGACTAATGGGACAACCAGAACAAGAAACAAAAAGCAAGAACACATGTCTGACCGCACAGAGAGAAACAGAGGCCGAGGTTTTGGACTGGGACTGGGAAAACAGCTGGGAACAGAGGCCTGCACAAACAGCAAGCCTTCAGAACAGAGAGCAAGCCATGCCTGGCCCCTGAGAAGCCCACAGTCAGGTGCAAAAGGAACAAAGCAAATACAATTCCTACCACCTTCTCCCTGCTGGGATGCCAGTAAAGGCTTCTGTGTACTAAATGGATACCCTGCAGCAGGTGCAGCCAGGGGGAGGGGAAATCATATCCTCCCAGAAGCAGGAGAATGACGGTGGCTTCTGGGGGAACAAGTGGCCCCCAAATGGCCCTTACTCTCAGCTCCCTGGGCAGGTGAACCCCCACATCTGAAGTAATAAAACAGCACTCACTAAGGTCCAGAACCAAAGCAGACTTAGAGGGGCCAGCAGTGTCCTTGGTATTGGAAGACTTCTCAGTAGAGGGCAAGGCCAGGTCACAGGAGTCCATACCACACCTGTCCCAGTAACTCTGTCCCTGCCCTCAGGAGCTCCAATGACTATTTGAGAGGCATGATGGCCTTAATCATGAAGTGAGCAGGTTTAGTTGCTTGGGCAGTTGTGGGAATGAACCCTGTGCTGCGTACCAGGAGGAATAAGCAAAGTGGGCCCCCAGGCATACACAGAAGCTGAGGGAGCCTGCACTACAGTATGCTGAACTGCAGTTCTCACAGCCTGTGGGTAGCCAGGATGGAAATCACCTTGGAGCACTATCTCCATTCCTTCAGAATGCTTCCAAGAAACACAACTCAAGACTTTAAAACTTTAAACCAGGTTGAAAAAGCAAGCTTTTATCAATGAAACATTGAAACATCTGTATGTTGACAGATTTAACATTAATTCCTAACAAGTTGAGAGAAGAAAGAATCAGGGCCCAACTGCAACTGGGTTAAGAGTAACCAACTGCCAAGGGGCAGCTATGAAGTACAGCTCAGTGAGCCTAGGTTGTATTTTTTCCTCTTCTCTAACCACTTCCTTGTTACACACACATGCTAGGGGCCGCTAAACTACCTACAGGTAAGGCAGGCTTGTTTCCTGTTTACTCCTTCATTGATTCACTTACTCTTCAAGAGCCCCCAAAATGCATAAGGAATGGCTTTCCAAGTTGAACAAGGAATTGCTTCCAAACCCTCGCTCCAGTGGGAGTGCAAGATCCATAAATAGGTCATAAAACCACAAGGAGGTAGAGGGAACAAAAGGACAAGTGTTTTGTGGTCAACTGCCTCTGAGGGAGTGTCACCAGAAGGTGACCGCAGAGCTGGACATGGCAGAGGGAGCACAGCCCACACAAAGCCATTTGCTTCTAGGTAAGGAGCTAGATGATATGGGGGAGTAAAGCCTGACAAGTTGGGCTGGAGATGGACAGCCTGGTGGGTAGTCTTGACTCAAGGGAGAAGTGTCAGAAGCAGCCCCAAGGAGCCTCAGGCTTTAGTCACCTCTTGAACCTTTCTGAGTCACTGCATAGGACAGGGGCTCCAAGGTTTCCTGCGATTTAAAAAACCATGGAGAGGCTGCAGAGATGGCTCAGTAGTTAAGAATGCTTGCTGCTCTTCCAGAGTATGAGTTCAGATCCCCATAGTCAAGTCCAATGGCTCACAACTGCCTGTAATTGCAGCTTCAGAAATCCAATGCCCTCTTCTAGCCTCCACTGTACCCACACATGTGGTGTGTGCAAGTGCGTGCACGTGCATGTGCACACACACACACAAAATCTAAAAAAAAGCTGTAGAAGTTGATCCCCCCGCCCACCCCAGGAGCAAGCCTTCATAGTGGTAGGCTTTCTCTAACCCTTCTCTCCTTGGTCCCTGGTCTCTTCTTTCTTCATCCTGGAAGCTGACACGCATAGAGCAAAGAGCAACATGAAAAGCTGGTCACAAGGCCTGTGGCAGACAAGATTTCTCAAGTGTCAATGTCACATTCTTGTACACAAGGCCCTCCCATTTTACCTGAGGTAGCTACTGCAAATGAAAGTGGACCACACAGAAAGGAGGGGGCAGCAGGGCTGTGTGGAGGATAAAGACAATAAATTTGAAGAGAATACCATAAAATAATAGCTATGCGCCTATGGGGGATGGTGCCAGCTGTCACAGTGCCTCCCTTGGGCTCTGCCTGCATGGATCTTTACACAGTCTCCACATCTTTGGGTGCATCCCATAAGGGACAAAACAGGAGGGCACTTGGCTGCCCTCTGGATCCCAAGGCAGCTGTAGGTGGGAGTGCCTGCCAGCAGAGGGCGCCTCCAGAACCACACGGCCCTGATCAGGTGCAATGGGAGTTACAGAAAAGCACAAGCTGTCCCAACCTCCCCAGCAACTGGCAGGAGTTTCACTCTCAAAGCCTACCTGCCTGGTTTGGATATAAGCAAAAGCTCTTCATCTATCTCACTTGGAACTGGCCTTAAACATAGGATGTCACTGTCCATTAGCTGAGGCTACCTCTGTTGGGGACTCCTGCTGTGTAAAGTAGCAGTCTCTTCATGTCCGGAAAGCCCACGGGCTCGGATTCAAATGCAGAGACTCCTTTTTTCCTGTGTGATTTTTCTGGCAGTCTGGCAGCCTGGCAGGAGCTTTCCGCCACATGTAAATGGGGCATCCTAAAAGTACCTATCAGCTAAGGTTTTTACTCCCACCCCCACGGTATAAAGTGTCCTGGTTTTTCCTCAATAATTGAAGCTGGAGCTGGATCACCAAGACTTGGAGCCGAGCTGAGTCACTGAATAAAGAGCTGTAACACGGACTAAGCTGAGTCCCGTGTCTTATTGCCTACGATCCAGCCTCCCCGGGGGGCGCTATCCTTCCGTCATCATCGACTCAAGGAAATCCAGCTTTAGCCGTCCCGCACCTCTCCTCGTGACCCGGCAGCTGATGGGCCCCGAACTTAGAGAGAGAGTGCACGGGTGAAATTGGGGCAAAACTCCAGCCTCGGTAGCAGAGACCCACAGCGGAGAAGCAGGGGCCCGCCAGCAACGCAGGGCAGATGAGCTGCGGGACCGCCGCCCTCCAGGTGCGCGCAGGGGACCGTCGCCACGCTAGCAGCTGGCGCCCCAGGATCCCTGCGCACCCCAAATACTTCTATCAGGATGAAAAAAATAGAGCAGTGTCCAAACAGTGACACCAGGGAAGTCACTTTGGGCTGTGGTGTGGATTTACAGCACTCAGCACACTTTGCTTCCTGAGCTGCCAGGTGCACCAAGGTGTGGAGGGATAACCCACATCAAAGAACCCCTCAACTGGTGCCCAAATCTGGGTTCTGGGCAAATCCCAGTTCTTTCTGGTTCCTCCCAGTGTGCTTCTCTGGTAATATCTGGGCTCCAAGCTGCCCACATGGCTCAGTGAGAAAACCAGGTGCTCCGCTGGAATGACTAGGATTCCCAGGTCAACTCGAAGACCAGGACAGCAGATGCCACACTGCTCAGAGACTCTCTTAAGCAGACTGGCTCTTGACTGGCTTGCCCATCCTGCAGGGAGGAAGCCTGAGCTACAGTAACAGTTCTACATTCAGAATGACAGGCCCAGGGGATGTGAGTCACCCATTTGTAGGAAGGGAAGCGTTGGGAACAGAACAGCATCCAAAACTTTTCCCATATTAGGTCCAAAGAAGGGAAAACTCTATCAACACAGGGCAAGGGTCAGTTTAACAGTAGGAAAAGTCACTTTCCAAATTGCTTGCCTCAGAGTCAGTAGATAGCCCCTTCTACTATGTTTTATTATTTTTACCTTTTTTTTTGAGACAAAAAATTTTTTGAGGTGGGTTTTCCATTGACTTCACCATCCACCTGTCTCAGCCTCCCAGTGCTTGAGCCACAATTATCTACCTTCCACTGACTTTTAAAGTAGTGCTGAAATAAAAACTCTGGAGATTTCAACATACTGGAAAGCAACATTTAAAGACAAAACTCAAGACTTGAAAAACCACAGCATCATCCTTAAGAAATAAACTTTGACATAGTAAAAGGCAATGTCAAACAGCAGTAACTTAAAGTGTAATATAAATTCAGGCCTTCAAAGGAGACCATGATTATTGACATAAAGGCTCTGGACCCACCACCATGCAATTAACCTCAAGCTATCCCAAAATTCACCAAGTGGGCCCCACTGCCACTCAAATACTCACATCCTCCCCCAAGGACAGCTCAAATACTCACATCCTCCCCCAAGGACAGCTATTTCAGTTAAATGTTCTAAACAATGGAGTACTCTTAAAGCTTTAAAGACAATAGGAGCTTTGCTTCATTGTCTTTGGCAATAATTCATTTCCTTAAGGATTAAAGACTCTGCCTCTAGCCATATAGCTCTGTCTCAGTAAATGTGAATTGTTGCCTCATCAGAACAAGGACACTATTATTGCTTAATTTAAAACACAGTCTTCAGAGTTCATCTAATTAAGACCTGAAAATTTGGAAGATGGCACTATCCAGGCAACTGGGTCACTCTAACATTTATAACCCATCTTCAAGCTCAATATTTAATTTTTGTTAAACTCATAAATATCAATGGTAAGAAATTAAAAAAAAAAAACAGGGCAGAAAGTAACAGATTCCAAACTCATCCCAAGCTCCAAAAAATGTTCATTTTTTTGCTTTGTCTTTTTTATTTTATTATTATTATTATTTTTAGAAGCATTTCATTAAAGCTTTAACATACTTATTAACAGTTTCCAGAGCAAGATGTTCATTTCTTGATTAATCAGTTTTAGGTAATCATGGTCCTATAATACCATAAGGGAGGATCTTAAACCCCTTGATACTTTCTATTCTGTATTTAGCATTTAGTTCCATTTGCTTTACTAGGTTTAAAATATTTAAAACTTCTGTTTTCTTTCCAACATTTGATTAAAAACACAAAACAAAACACTTCAATTCCCCAGTTGGTGAGAGGGGGCTCTTGACATTTTGACCCTCTCTCCTATACTTTTAATTTGTCTCCTTTAATATTTGACCAGAGGCACTGTGTAACACTTATCTTTTGTCTTGTAACCACAATTCAGTCATCTATTTTTACATAGTCAGGTAAATATTATTCAGCACTGAACCTAGCTGTAAATAGATCTGAGACTAGATCAGAATCAGATGTCTACTTTCCTCGAAGGAAGTTGTTTCTGTTGAAGTCAAGCAGACCTGCTTCTCTCCCGTTCTATCAGTTGTGTGGTGTGCTTCATGTTTAGGCCAGGACTTCTGTATTTCCTTGGTGTTTCTCATCGCCAGTCTTTTTTTCTGGCATCATTTACCTTTATTGGAGTCTTGATCTTCTGTTTTACATTAAATCAAGACCTTGTCCTTCCTCAGATACTCCTCTCAAATCCTTGGCACTTCCGGTATGCCTGTTACTCTTGTGGGCATGCTCTACAAGTCATGCTAGACTCCCCTTCACTGCTACCCTGGGGTAATCTGCTCTGACCTGGATCACATGTTTTCCTCAATTTTCTTACTGTCCTAAGAGTACACAAGCGAACGAACCAAGCCTATATATTTAAAACTGTCTGCATTTTGTTCTTACCCCTAGATAGTCTGGGTATAGAATTCATTTCTTCAGAACTTTGATGGCCATGTTCTAGCCCATTCTGGCCTTCAGTGAGGTCTGCAAAACTTCTGCTGATTTTCATTCCTTTGAGGGTGACTTTTCAGGTCCTCACTTTACCCTGGACAGTGTGAGTCTATATATAGTCTTTATTCATACCTAAATTCTTCACAGCCTCATCCACACTAAGACAGCAAATTCACTCCCAGCAAACTTCTCTAGTCATGCACGACTCATTTCACACAGTACATTTTCTGTCCTTTTTCTGGAACCTCTGCTGCTTAGGTATCAAACTTCTGGGACAATCAATCCTTTCTCTCATGTTCTTTTCTTTTCTATGGTTAGGATAATTTCCAAGTTTATTTCTCGGTGTTCCTATTGAAAGTAGATTTTGTAGATTTTGGCAGTCGCGTCTATAATCCTTAGAAACTCCTTTTGTTTGAATATGCCTACTACATAACTATTCTTTTATGTATTTGTTAAGTTCTCAAAAGTCTGAGTATTTGACCTGCACGTATTCCTAAAGTTCCCTTCGTTTTTTAGATGATTTCTCTTACTTTGCTGCTGCTTTACTCTACCCATTGCCTCCAGGACCCACAAAACTATCATGACCAGACCAGTTTGGCTGGCCCTGAGTCACCAACACAAGGCCAGGCTGCACGCCACCCTTCAAACACCAGGCAGGAGGACTTAATCCTCCAAGTGCCAACATTCGCCCTGGAAGCCTTAGTATCTGGAAGTTTAAGTGGGATTTTTTAATGTGTCGTGTCTAAACCTTTCCTACCTCTGTCACAACCCATTCTTAGCCATCTCCTACTCAGAGTCTCACTGGCCACCCACACTTAAGCGAGCTCCATCTGGCCCCATTGTATCATAGATGCTCCCAGACTCTTATTCAGATGACTGAAAAGAAGACTAAGAAGTTCACCTGGCACCAGTCTGACAGGTATGTAAAAGTTAACTGTAACTGGTAGAAACCCAGAGCTACTACAACAGGATCCATAGAAAACTCAAGGGTCAGATCCTGATACTCAGTCCTGATTCTGGGGTCAACAGGAAAACAAAGCACAGTCTGCACAGTAGCTTCTCGAAAGTCTAGCTCTATAGCATCAAGGAGCTAGAAGTGTTCTTGGTATGTAATGAAGCTGTGCTGAGACGGCTCATATTTCCTTCAGGACTCAGAAAGCTATCATGGAAAGAACAGCCTAGCTGACCATCAGTTACCAAGATGCCAGGCTGCACAGCGAAGAAAATGAAGAGACAGTGTACGTGCACGTACTGTTTATACTTAAATAAAACTAAAATTTCTTGTTCCAAAAATATGTTCTTTATCTTTCTGTATTGTTATCCATTTAAGCTTTGTAGAATGTCTACATTATTACTCTCTTGCCCCTCACTCCTAGAAAAGTGATGATAGGGGCTTTTTAAAAATCAAGGTGCTAACCACTAGCAGCTACTTTGCATAGAGGTGAGATGAGTAATAACACCTGGCACTTACAGATTCTGACTCCTCATTCCCAATCCTCTCAGAGTTATGTATGACTCCTGGTTTGGGAGGGAGTTGTTATAGAGCAGGTTACCCCCTTCCCTCCTAGGCCCTGCATGAAGGGGTCCAGACTTAACTAGCTTCTCTGTTAAGGTCAAACACCAGATCCCATCTGCTTCTGCCTTTTAGTGCAGAGCTTGAAGAGCCCAGGGCAAGCCTGGAAAATCAGTTCACTATCTAGAACCACAGGTAACAATCTGCTCAGTTCTTAAGGAATCAGATCCATCCCAGCCTTTTTTCCTTAAGGTCAATGTCTTTCAGCATCTCTTACTACACACCCAATATACCAGATACACAGCTAACACCTAAATGGATTATGCCTAAAGGATAGAAGGAGTGGGGAAAAATACCAAAAAAGTATTTTGGCCAACTTGTATACTAAACTTCTATAAATATAGATTCAAGTCAATTGAGAACATTTGACCATTCAATTTATACATTTAACATTTAACATCACTTATGCTATGCACTTAAAGATAGTTTTATTTGTATCTTTAAAAATTTTCATTTCAATTTTAATTTTAAATTATGTGTCTATGTGTATGTCTCTGTGTGTATCTGTACACTATAAGGCCAGCCTGGATAATTCTCCTAAGAGAACAATTTTGTAGGAGATCAAATAGAGGAGTAATTTGTGAGTAAAACAGATTTTTCATGCTATTCAGGGACAAACAGAACACCTTTTCCAGATCCCTAATCAAAGAGCTCTCCATGCCATGGGCAAGGCATATTAAGAAGGGTACTAGGCTAATTCTGTCCCTTCTGGTGGTAGTGGTGGGACAATATGCCCTTCCAACAGGCCACATTGTACTGAGCTACATTTTGAGTCACCAAACTGTCCCATAAAAGAGTTATGGCTTCTAGGCCTTACTGAGGCTGACTGTATGCTCAGGTTTCTCCAGGGCAATTCTTGGTCATACTTGTTGTCTAAAAGCTCAATACTCACCCCCCCCTTTTCTTTTAAAAGTGGAGATTAATGATGTGGTCAGTCCAGCCTCAGATTTACAAAGCCAGCTATAGAATGTGCCCCATGCAACTTCAATTGCATAATGAGTACCACGCCTGAAGTCGGAACTGAGTGATGGCAGGTTCACAGGCACAGGTAAGCTATCTCAGCCTAGGAGCCCTGAGGCCAGGGGCCAGGCTCTTTGAGATCAGGCCACCTGATAGCAGCTTGTCTAGTCACTAAGGCTCTACTAGCCTTAAAAGAAGCCACTCCCCACCTCCCCTTTCTTAGGTTCAACTCTTCAGGTATCCAGTAACAGAAGGACCAGTGGTTAACAAGGAATGTTCCCACCCCTTTAGCACCCCCTGGCCACCGTCAGCATATACACTGGCCTGCCCAAACTACTGGGGAATTTTGTCTTTACTTTCCTCTTTAAAGTTAAGGATCCTCCTCCCTTGTCTTTCTCCCTTAGGGAGAAGCAGAAGAGTCACTAAAGTGTGTCGATGCTGACAGAGTACCTCTGCTCTATATGACTAGCATCTCTCATTAGGCTTTCTAGCCACTATACATATTTTTCAATTAGACTTTTGTTTTTGAATATTTTTAAATGTTTCATTAGTATTCAAAGTAATTGGTTTCATTCATTCTAACATTTTCACACATATATATTATTGTACGTTGTCATTCCTCCAACCCCCATAATTCCCTGTCCCTCTCTTCTTACTTTCCTTTCTTCCTCCCATAAAAGTCCCTTTTCTGTTTTCATATATTATTTTTTCATGTGTATATATATACACACATATATACCCTTTTATGTTTTTTAAATTTACTAATTGTTTTATTTTATTTTAATTTTATGTGTATGTTATGCCTGCATGTATGTAAGTGCATCTATGTCATGCAGTGCCCACTGAGGCTAGAAGAGGGCAATCAGATCCCCTGGAACTGGAGTTACAGATGGTTGTTAGCCACCATGTGGATGCTGAAATTAGAAACTGGGTCTTCTGCAAAAGCAGCCAGTGCTCTTAACTGCCAAGCCCCCTCTCCATCCCCTAAATGTTTTATTTTTATGTGTATGTGTGTATACTTGCCTGTGTTTATGTGCACCATGTACATGTAGGAGCCTGTGGTGTCCAGAAGGTGGCATCAGATCCCCTGAAACCAGAGTTACAGAGGGTTGTGAGCCACCAAAGCCAGGTCCTTTGTAAGAGCAGTAAGCACTCTTAACCACTGAGCCATCTCTCCGGCCCCATATACATACATTTTAAAATCTAGATTCCACATTTATTATCATCATCATCATCATCATCATCATCATCTTGGTCTTTTTGAGACAGGGTCTCCCTGTAGCCCCAGCTGTCCTGGAACTCAGTATGTAGACTAGGCTGGTCTTGAACTCAGAGATCCGCCTGCCTCTGCCTCCCAAGTACTGGAATTAAATGCATGCACCACCACGCCTGGCTTAGATTCCACATTTATTATTTTTTACCATGCCCAGTTTAGATTCCACATTTATTATTTTTTAAAGGGTTACAAAATTACTATTTCCTCATTTTGGTGACTGGATATTTGGAAGTCTAAAATTACATGTGAAAAAGCTGCACTCACAAAAAGTTACATCCAGCAGTGTAAGCTGTACGTTATTGAATTTAGTTTGTCCTATTTTATCAGTCCTAAAAGATCATTTCAAAACACCCTAAAGGAAAACCAAACATAAAAATACTGGCAAAGCTCTAGTTTCCTACAACATAGTTAACCTGTGCAGGGAAAAGTATGCTATTCCCAACTATGGGGGTAATGACCATTGCCAGATATGGCACTAGACCTGAAATACCCCATTGCTGTCCTTGGCATGGGTCAGGGCTAGCAGTCATCTGGAGACCCTTGAGAGCCAAGTGGCTTGGCATTGCCACTATATATGTTCAAGGAGACACGGAGTTGGCTAAGTGTGTTCTTTTCCATGGTGGCTTTAACAAGTTACCAGGAGCTCAGGGCTTAAAACACACTGATTATCTTACGGTTCAGAAGTCCAGTCCAGGTCTCCTGGGCTAGAATCAAGGTGTCAGCAAAGCTGTGCTCCTTAAGAACAACCTGTTTCCTTGTCCTTTGCAGTTTTCTAAGCTGCCCACTTCCCTTGCTTCACAGTCCCCTCAAGCTGCAACATAGCTTCAAATCCCTTTTGCCTCCTTCCTCCCTGTTATGAGGGTCCATCCCTGTGATCAATGAACCCACCTACGTCATTTTCCTAATTGAGGCTAATCACAACCATTTCACCAAGCACATTCACCAGTCTGGTGAGTTAGGATATATACTTTGTAGAAATCATTCTACCTACCTCAGCAGGAAGTCTAACTGGTCCCTTTCTCAGATTCCCATTACATTCTACTCGGATACCAAGGACTTGAATTCTGATTAATGGTCTTGATAAAAATGTTTTAGGTTCAGTTCTTCCAAAGGGCACACTCTGGGTTGACCCTTTCTCTCACTCTCTACCCTCTAACCACACTGGACTTGCACACTCCTGCAGCCACCAACTCTTTTCCAGCCCAGGACCTTTGTACTGGCTCCCTTCTCTCTCTGTGGGATCTTCCCATCACCCTCTAGTTCTCAGCATAAAGCCTTCCTGAACCAGCCAGGTCAGGCCAGCCCTGCCTCTTATTTTCCATTTAACTCTCCTTACCACAATGGCCAGAGACTGTACAATTCACTCACTGTCCTGTACCCGCACCAGAAGGGTCAGCTTCATGGGGCCACAGGGACACATGTGCTCTCTTCATTCCCCCTAAGTCAGACAGCACATGAACAACAGTCAATGAATAACAATAACAAACCAAATAAGTTATACAAGTGGAAGAAAGTCCAGTTTTAATAAATTCAACTCAGCAGATTTAAAACTCTGTGGACCCTGTTTAGTAGTAGTCCAATGGGGAATGCCACCTCAAAACCTGCTAAAGGTTGATTTTTTTTTAGATCACATAGCTGGTTATATGAATATGTTTAAATACTGGGAGACAAATTTCCTTCACTGTCTCTGAACTGGGTGAGACACCCTGTGTTTCAGTTTGTGTTCACTGGTCACTACAGGCAATGGTTCAGGTTAAGGAAGCAATGTCGAGTTTATAATTTTGGTCTTGGTTATGCTAATTTAATTCCTAGTATCTAAAATGCTTTTACCTATTGAAAGGCCTTTTACTGTAGTTTATATATAATATCAAATAATTAACATCTAAAAAAGAGGAGGAAATGTTAGCATATTGTAGTATGAAGTAGTAACAAAGCACGAAGCACAGTGGGTTAGTGGTAAACTCATTTGAAGATGCCACTGAGAACGAGTGCCAGGGCATGGCTTCACTGCCGGTATTTCAAATGGTAACACAGTACCATGCAGACAGCACCCTTTCCAATCTATGGCCCCCTCTCTATTGGTCATGTCTGCTACCAGTCATGAGAATATCATGCCCACTGGGCCCCTGAGAGGAGCTGTAAATTGTGGCCTCCCTTTCCATGCTGGAGTGCAGAGAGGACTGAAGGGTCTGTTTTTGACTCCCCATTCAGTACAATGTTGACCTCCCATTCTGATTCAATTAGAAGCTAGACTTGGCAGAGGAGGAAGGACATCAAGGTTGCTGTGCACGCCAGACTGGTCCTCACCCTCGCTGGTGCTGGCAGCCCCTCTTCCACTGCTTTGTCTCTCCTAAGGCTCTTCCTGTAGCTGGAAACATTGAATCACAGTGACATAAGATCTCTCTGCAGCCCAGATCTCTTCTCTCAAACCCAACTCAGATGTCCAGCCCCCTACAAGACACCTCTACTTGTCATCACCCTACGTGTTCAAAACAGAGCTCACCCTCTCCCCCAGAAACACCCCCATGTGCTTTTCCTGTGGTGATAAATGTACACTATCTACTCGGAGCACAGGCCAAAAGCCAGGAGTCAGCCTTAATTCATTCTCCATATCAGTCCATTCCAGGAGGTCCCCTGCACACTTTACTCTGAATCTGATCACTTCTCAGTAGCTGCCTTGCTATGACAAAGGTCTGAGTAGGTAACCCCTAGCTATAGACTGATTTTAAATTGGCCTATCTGGTTCCGCCCTTGCCCAACCTCCAGTTCAATTTCCAAGGAGCAACCCTGTTCTTCTTACATCTAAGGTTGCATTCTTCTTACATTAATGTCACTGCTTGGCTCACAGCTGTTCAATGGCTTCCCGCTGTGGCTTCAAGGAGGCTCTAAGTAAGCTGAACTTCAGCTACCCTTCCAGCTTCCTCAAGGGTCTTAGGTGAGCACTCCTTCCATGCAGACCGTCTTCCTGTCGGCCTCATTTGTACTGCAGTCTCTACAACTGCTTCCTTAGCTGACAGCACTCTTGTCTCAGATTTGAAAGTTGCACTGTATCCTTCCGTCTCCCTTAGGACACCACAGGACTCAAGCAACCCCTCCTCAGAGGAGTCTTTCCTTTATGGCCCTGGCCACAATCTCTCCATACATCCCTCTCTGCATCTTCCTACTGACTGATCGTCCCATCTTCATTGGTATCTGAGATCACACCACTTAACCACTCATCTTTCTTCTACTAGAACGCTATTAGCTAAGTGGTTAAGAGCTGAGGGACTCTTGTCTCCTTAATACAGCACCTAGACTGGCCCTTAGCACTTCCTTACTGCTCAGGATGAATACAGGCTAAGGTACATACTATTCATCAATCCCAATATTTTTCTGGGTAAGGTGGGGGGGGGGTCAGAAAACCCAAATAACACATCAACTGCTCACATTTGTAGAACATTCTACAGTCACAAAACTCCTTCACATCCACTCTTATTCAAGTATGTCTGAGCAGTTGAAGGGCAGTCATCTCTGTCTTACAGATAAAGAACCTATCACTCAGACATTGCTGATATGGGTAGGCCTTCAAGCTCAAGGCCTTTTCTGCTGGGCCACAGTTTTCCCACTACAACTGCAGGCCATTCCTCCGCCATGAAGCCACACCTTGCCATTCACCCCAGCCATCCTGCCCTTCTCACTTTCCAGGTACCTGCCAGTAGTGGAGCCTCTGCTCTTATTTCTTGATACCCCACCTTCCCCAGAGAAGCTGACTTTTCAACTATCCCCAAGCTGCAGCTCCTGGTCTTACCAGAGTCTGCCTTCCAGACCCCACTTAAGTTCCACCCGCCTCAAAGTGAACTTTGTTGGGCCAGAATCTTTCCCATCCCAACCTAACCCACTATCAACTCCTTGAGGGCAGATATCTGGGTTTCGTTTATTAATAACCCCAAGGGCCAAGAAAGAAAAAAAAAAAACAAACAAACAAACCCTATTTAACTGCATTAACTGGCTGATCCAGTTGGACAGGTATGAGATAAAACTTGTGACAGAACCAATCTGTCCACCTCTAGCATGGAGTTTTCATGCTTATTCAGAAGTTGATTACAGAACTGAAGCTCTCATCCATGAACCGCAACCTCTCATTCAAAACACCAGATTTCTAATAACTTTCCAAGAAATCCACCTGCCAAGAGCAACATGCCCTATCACCAAATTAGGGCAAATAAGTTATTAATATTGCACCAATAATGAAGCTATCATCTTCCATGCTCATGTAATACAGGGGCACTCTTCTCTGAATCCAGTGGACACTATTTCCACTGCCCATTTTACTAAAGTGGACCCAAGCTCAGAGAAGACGAGTAACTAACTCTTGGGGGTCACACGGCTAGTAAGTGACAACACAGGAGTTCAGTCCAGCACTCCCTGGCTCTCAGATCTTATTCTGAACCACTAAACCCGTCCAGTCGACTTTCTGCTTGGTTTGATAACATCACTCAAACACCTCGATTAACCATTTTAAAGAATATTTACTTACAAGAGTTTGGTTATAATTAAGACCTATTAAGTGCTTTATGACAGGAGCCCAAAGAATTACTTGTGTCTTTAATTACATCACAAGACCATTAATTTCACTGTGGCCTTTTCAAAAATTCTTAAGAACCTGTTCCCTGTCTCCTTGAGAGAGCATGCTGGAACTAAACCCAGGTGCCAGTGACCATGAAACACTTGTGCCGGCTGAGCCTGTGGGTTCTAGTTCTTACCTGACTGGTGTGCTTTCCTCCAGGTGTGTCTCTTGACTAATGCAAAGGAGCTCAGGCATAAAGGGTCATCAAAGGCACAGCCTGTTTTTATTACCTATGGTACCCAACTCCAGCAACTCACAAATCACTACCACATAAGGGGAGGGGTGAGAAAGAAAGTGAAATCACAACCACTCACCCAGCTACTTAAAGGGCACCAAGGCAGGTGGTCAGATCAAAATGGGGAGGGCTGCAGACAGAATTCTGGTTCTAACCCTGTATCGATTTTGATGTGACCTCGGTCCACCAACTCCTGCTTCTTATTTCCCAACAATAAGGATTTAAGGGTAAAAACGTTGCTATCTTCTGCAGTAAGAAAA
This sequence comes from Nannospalax galili, assembly GCF_000622305.1. Classification (NCBI taxonomy): domain Eukaryota; kingdom Metazoa; phylum Chordata; class Mammalia; order Rodentia; family Spalacidae; genus Nannospalax; species Nannospalax galili. The sequence continues at coordinate 2,287,567 of NW_008357637.1, read as the reverse complement.
GGAAAAAGTCCCAGGTTGTAAGGATTGTCTCTAAGTCACCCTGGGATTTCAGATTCACAGAGTCACTGCCAGGTCTTGTCAAGTGGCACTGAATCATTTCCTGGGCTTTTGAGTGAGGAGAAACCTGGCTTTTTAGTTCCCAATCACATTTGTCCATCACAGGAATCCAGTTTCTGAATTCTCCTGTCAAGGAACAAAGTCTAGGGAACTATATATACTGGAACTGTATGTTTATCCTTCCATCCTTGACCTTCACACTTGACACATGGTGGTTGCTTAGTAAATTTCTGTTAAGAGAATGTTTACTTTATAAATACTCATCATTTTAAATATTTTCATATTCGAGTATGTAACCAGGCAAATTTTACATATGCCAAGTATATAGCAGTAATATAATATGTGTTCACTTGAATTTCTTCAAAGATGTTAGCAAGCAGCTCATACTTCATAACCAAAGGAAGAAATAACTGTTTCATCATTTTTCAGTAAAATGTTTTTAACAAAAATCAGAAGGAGAAAAGGTGTATTTAACAAACTCACATCCAGCTGGGTGCCATATCCATTTTACTACCATTCCAAAAGCTTAGGAAATCCAAATTTTTCAGTGTTTTAAAAAGGAAATTAATACGATCACACAGCTTATTTTCTAAACGAGATAACTAACACTGCCTTAGTAGCTGTGCCAGAGACTACTGGATGTTGCCAAGTACCAGCTCCCTCTTTGCATAGTAGACTTTCTAGCCAGGCATAAGGACTTCTTCTAGCCTCCCTTTCCCATTGGACATGCCATACTGGGTCCTGCTGAGTGGGACACACAACGAAGCAGTCCATGGCTGCTTCTGAGAACCTTCAGTGCTGTGGTGTGCTGTGGTTCTGTCCTTTGTTTCGTTCAGTACCTACTTAGAACATACATACTGCCATCTTGGATAATGGGGCTGACATTCCAGTGGTGGAACAATTAGACAGTGAGTCTCAACACCACAGACCAGATATCCAGACTTTTGTGCCCAGGAAGGGACAAAGCAAAAAGCAAAACCTAAAGAAGCCTTTCAGGTTTGTTTTGTCTTTTGTTTTCAGTGCTGGGCATCAAACCTAGGGCGTAGTATACGCTAGGCAAGTGCTCTACCACTCAGTTACATCCCTGGCCAAGCTTTTTAACTCTCTTAAGTCTAGACTTACAATAGGATACTGTGGAGAAAAACGTAAATGCAATTTTTAAACTATACATAAATATTTACAGAAATCAAATGATATGTCTGAACAATTACATTATTTACTATTCTATTGCACTTAGATATTTAAAAATACTTAGGGATCAGAGTTGCTTGGGAACCAGTGAATCAGTAGTCTCTGTGCTCCAGAGACAACCTATTGTAGAAGGACACTTCTTTGGTTCAGGGTTGTGGGAGAGACCTATATGGTGGGGAGTCGGGAGCTCCCACACAAAGATTAGGCATGGCAGTGGGTACCACTAGTTAGGAGCAAAGCAACTTACTAAAACAGAAGTTTTCTCATACTTCCGCCACTAGTACTACTTCCCTGGTGCATCCTGGAGCAGTTCTCCTGGGGCCTGTTATTATAGATAATATGGTACAAGCCTATGGTAGCTACTATGTCCAGAAAACCTACACCTTGTCATCTGCTCCATAACAGCCAGGTGGAGCAAGACCATAATCAGAAATACCAAATACTACAGAGCAATATGTACTTGGAGCTAGGTACTGGATTAATGAAACGGTCATTATAAATTTTCTAGTAGGGTGTTATAAGAATCAAATAAAATAATGCCAAATCATCGTACAGGCCTGAACACAAAGACAAAGCACTATATGTCATCTTACATATTCCTTCACATCACTGCATATGTGAGTTATTCATGTTCAACAGGCTCATTATTAAAAGTATAGGTGCAGAAAGGCAACAAACACTGAAGTCAGCAGGAATGCAACAGCCAAAGGCTATCTAACTGCTGAAGAGTCTACCAACCCCACTAGTAGTATCAGCTAGTTGGGTTTGTGACAGTTTGTGACAGTTTGTGATAATGAGGAGGTAAGTAGCTAGAATCAACCTTGATCATTAAAACAACTCTGGGTATGCCACTACCCAAGGAAGTGATCACTACCAAAGGTGAGATGAGACAGGAACAGAGTTCTTCCCTGGAGTACTGTTTTTCACAACTAAGGATTACCCCAACATTGGTCCAGGCTGGTTGAATAAATAAGGTTCATTCTTAAAACTCAACATTATATAGACTAAGGAAACTATTTATAACATGGAACAGAGCTAAAACATACCAAGAGAAAAAAAAACAAGGCAAAGAATACAACTGGTGGAGGCTAAAGAGATGGCTCAGGGGTTTTATGGCACTGTTTGCTCTTACAGAAGACTCAGGTTCAGTTCCCAGCACCCACACAGCAGCTAACAACCATACGTCCTCTAGTTCCAGGGGCTCTAACACCTTCTTCGGGCACTTATACATGCAGGCAAAACACTCATATAGATAAAATAAAAATAAATTAATTTAAAAAATAATACGCCTGGCATGCTAGCATATGTATAAAAATTATTTGTACATAATTGCTTATAAATATATAGGTGCTGCATTAGTCCCCTTGCTTGTTGCTGTAACAAAATACCTCAAGCTGGGAACTTATTAAAAAATGTATATTCAGGACTACACTGCCTTTTTGTAACAACCCACTTGAAAGAACTAACTGGGATCCCTAGAGAGCTACAGTATTCCCTTCAAAGCACACACCCTCAAGTACAGGCCTCCCACCCAGGCCCTTTTGCCAGATCCCAGCACTTCCCAACATCAACACACCAAGGAACACTTGTTCACCATACTTACTTACTTGTTTGTTTTCGTAGTGGTAGGAGTTGAACCCAGGGCCTCCCATATGCTAGGTAAGTATTCAATTACTGAGCCATAGCCTCAGCCCCGAGGGCCACAGTTTCTATACAGTAAACTTTTGGGAGCAAATCACACCCAAACCATGATTCACAACACACTAGGGAAACAATGCCAGTCTCCAGGAAGAACACAGTGACTATGGCTAGACAGGAGTGTGACTTTCACTTTACAAACGCTTTGTAGTTTTATATCCTATCATACAGCTATAATAAATTTAAAAATGTAATTTAAAATACAGTGTCAGTCAACAGACACAGGAGTCAGTGAAAGACTTGCAAAGAAAATGGCATATGGTCATAGAGGTAAAAAGCAGTGGCCAGAGTCATGAGGTAAACCTTGTAATTGCATGAACAAGTTCATACATGTTACCTCTATGGAGTCAGCTGCAGACAAAAAACAAAACAAAAAAAAAAAAAACCAAGACTCATTTTTGTAGCCCATCCCAGAGGCCGAACAACCCATCAAAAGCACTTCAACATACTGTGCACCAGGCACTGTGTAATAGCCAGGCCATGACAATCAAGTACACATTTGTAAAGCAAAAGTTGCAGTGGACTGAGACAGGAAATGCTGATGCTCAAAGAGCAGGCAAGCTCTCCAACAGAATGCCAGTCAGGTATAGCGAAAACTGAAGCGCACTGAAGACAGGAACTTAGGAAAGTCTGTGGCCCTGACTCCATTCTGGGGAACAGCTCAGCTGTGGAAGAACTTTCAACACTAACTCCTCACCCCTCACATCCCTCTACAGGAAAATCAATCTAGTTCAGGGATTCCAGCATTTGGAACTACAGCATAGTAAGTATTTATAGACGGCTATGGGGTCCCAATGTCTCTTTGGACATTATGGGCTCTGCCTGAGTTGGCTGCATCATCACATTGACCTATGGGAGGAGTTGGGCTTACCCGGCATAGAGTGAATCACCATTGAGTCAGCCGCCTCACCTTTCATCTAATCTAAAGCAATGGGGGAGGAAGAGAACACCTTGTTCAGAAGGGGTAAGGGGTGTGGTGACTATAGGACATGCCATGCTTCTGCACTGGGGGCTTGCATTTGATATAAGATAAATCCAATGGGGGAGGGCTTATCATTTCCACAACTCTCAAGGAGGAGTGACAAACTTAGTGGGTCTCAAACAGATCTGCTTAATTAAATGTCTGGTAACATTTTATATAGATAAAGCACATTAAGTGCACTCCTGCTCAGGAGTGAGGGTGGGCCAGGGGCCTGAGTGGGAAGTAAAGTAGAACAACTCTGGACATAAACGGAATGGTGGAAACAATTTTACTGGGAGTCGGATGAATAACTGTGAGAAGTATCTGGCCCCTATTTTTTGATCCATAAAATAAGGGTGGTGGTCTGCCTTTCTAGACCCTGTCCTGGCTTTCCTCCCAACTTCTGCAGGAAGTAAACAGTTCTAATGGTAAAGAAATTCCCAAAAGCACCATGGATAACAGTACTAGAATATGCCTGCTCAATGCACAAACACCTGGGTCTTGCACCTTGGGCTTAACTGCCTCAGGACACATGCAAAGCTCCAAGGTTCCAAGCAAACAGAAAAGCCAGCCTCAAGTCCCTGTCTTTAGGGGACTCACAATTCAGAACCCCCAGTTTCTCTCCTGACAGATCCCAAATAGCTTCTGAGAAATCAGCCCTTGGAGAATCAATGAATAAAAAATATTTACATCGAGGTAATAGTTAACATAGCTCTAAAGGAAGCAGGGTGAGGGTGGGGTTGGTGAATAAGCAAAGCATTTTCAAGACAAGTTAAAGATGGCCTTACTACACAGGACAGCTGCTATTATAATTGGTGAACTCTGAATAAACAGGCAACTTCCTCTAGGACTTCGATCCTTCAACATGCCATTGTCATGCTGCACTCCAGCTTAAGCATTCAGTGTGCAACTAAAGCCACTCTCAGTTTCATTTTAAAGCCACCAAGAGTTAGGAAGGAGTGGCAGCAAGATATGAGCAATTAGCTAAGATGACAGCTTTTTATCCATTCCAGTTTTTCTCCTTAACACAATTAAAAACTTGTTAGGACAAAGTGTAATTTCTGCAAGGATGTTGTTGAAGAACCCTGGAGTCCTCCACATGTGCAGCCAGGTACACAACTGCTGGATTCAACTAGTTCTCTTACCAGCTTAGGAAAACACACTATAATCTAGTGTGAACTTCTAGACTGAACTTCAACTTCCACCATAAATTTGTTAAGCTTAATTCTATTGCCACTACATCAGATACAGTATCAGATAATAGATGATTTAGTACAACCCTACACCGAGTTAAAATTTAGCTTGCCAATACCTTAGAGTCATTACTGTTTCCAAATATTGCAGAACAAGTTTAAGAAGTATGTGAGTGGAGAAGCTGGGGCGTTTGCTCAGTGGGTAAGTGCTTGCTGCACAAGCATGGGAACTGAGTTCAGATCCCTACTACCCACATAAAAGTCAAGCACTGCACACACCAGCCAGTAACCCCAGTGGTGGCAGGGGAGTGGAGACAGGCATCCTGGTGGCTTGATGGCTAGCCAGTCTGGCCTAAATGGTAGGCTCCAGATTCAGTGAGACCCTATCTCAAAAAAAAAAAAAAGGTGGACAGTGATAAAGGAAGACTTCCACATCAACCTCTGGCCTCCATACAGGCATCATGGACAGACTATCCTTTACCCCCCCACAAAAAGTCCCCCTGACAGACAGACAGACAGACAGACAGACAGACAGACAGACACACACACACACACACACACACACACATACAAGAAGTACATAACAATGTGAATATCCTTACACTGTCAAACTATGCACTTAGAAATGGTTACGATCACACATTTTTTGTTTGGTACATTTTATTATTCTTTTATAAAGATTTTTATTTGTATCTTATGCATGAGTGCTTTGCTTACATGTATATAAGTGCACATGTGCGTGCAGTGCAGAGATCAGAAGAAGGCATGGATCCCTTAGAACTGGAGTTACTACTGTCAGCCACCATGTGGGTGCTGGAAACTGAACCTGGTCCTCTCCAAGGGCAGCCAGTGGCTCTTAACTGCTGAGCCACCTTTCCAGCCCCATTTTTTTCTTTTAATGGGGGTGTAAGATCAGAAATATCTGGTGAGTATGTATTTCTGTGTATTTGATTTGAACCCAAAAAATAATGTCAGCCTTGCCCTTTAGTGACTAACAGTGACCATATCTATCCAGCACACATTTATGGCACGCTTTCCATATGTAAGGGATTTGGCTTGACTGAGAGGGCAGATAGTGTTCTCTTATATGCAAACACCCCATACCAACAGAAGCTGACCAATGTGGACCTGAGGAATCCTGTGACTCAGCAGAGGAAAGGTCACTCAAAATTCCTCCAGTTAGCATGGGAAAGGGAGACAATGCCTATATATTTGCTAACTCTATTCTAGGCCAGTATGTGGGGAAACAAATATTTAAGAACTGAGATACTGTTCTAAAGATGTAATTACAGGGCCTATGTTTAATTCTAAACCTTGACTAGTCCATCAAAACAGGGAGGGTCAAGTAGATGAGGCTTCCGGCACTTGGGCTTCAGGGTCTGTATTATCACTAAGCTACTTTCACTGACAGTGGGGCCTGGGTCTTCCTTCTGCAGAAAAAGTTTAGACTGGTCAGTGCTTCTCAACTCTTTTCATGAAAGCACTCAATGGCTCAATGATGGAAACAGGTGAACATGTATGGGTGACAGCAAGAAGTGACGGCCAAAAGTTGGAAATCAAAGCCTTCTGTTTTACATTAAAAACTTAGACATAGTCTATCCTATACTGCAATGACATAGACTTTAAAAACAAACAAACAAAAAACTAAAATCATCATGTCATGTCAGGAAGATGTTCTGCTTTGATCTGTGACACACCCAGGGGATTGAATGATAACATTCTGATTACTCGGATTCTTGCATAGTTTTGAAGATACTGTATTTCTTTTTTTCTTTTTCTTCTTCTTCTTCTTCTTCTTCTTTTTTTTTTTTTTTTTGGTCTTTTTGAGACAGGGTCTTCCTGTAGCCCCCTCTGGCCTGGAACTCGCTATATAGACCAGGCTGGCCTTGAACTCAGAGAGATCTGTCTGCCTCTGCCTCCTGAGTGCTGTGATTAAAGGCATGCAGTTTCTTTTTAATTCAGATTTACCTCAAGACCCATACCATTTATCTTAATGAAGAGACTGAAAACGAACGGTGGTTTAGAACCAAAGTGCTGATTTGTTTTCAATTTCCACACCTCTGACAACTCCTATGACAGGGTCATAGGTCAAATATGAATGCAGTCCCCTCACGCCAGGTGGTTTTCAATATGGTGAAGAGCAGTGAGTGCTGGCTACATGATTACTAACTGGGCCATGCAGATCAGGAAGCCAGGCCTGGGCTGTCCTACCCGTACAGAGCTCCTGCACTCACTTCTACAGTATGAAGTGCATGCCCGCCATTGCACATGCTGTGATTGCCTGAGCCTGCAGGAGCCATGCAGACTGCACAGGTCAGGCAGTACCAGCCCCTGGGGCTGCAGCTACTCCCACTCTGGGAGAGTTCTCACTACACCTCCAATGAGCCTGGCAAGAATTTAGCACAATAAAAAGCTGTGGTTCTCTGAATTTCAAATATAGCCTAAGGAAACGAAGGCCTTGCAAACATCTTTAATGTTCTTTTTTTCATCCTTCTTTCAAGTCCCATATTCCTTCCTGTCATGCAGACAATATGATGGTTCCCATCTGCCTGTGAACTTCTCTCAGCTCTAGTTGTAGCCTTATACAAGGCAACTTAACCTTTAACCTGACCACCAAAGGGTGACCTCTGTTGTCCACCAGACTGTAAAGATGAGAGAGCCACAAAACCTCCCCACTGTAAGGGGACTACATTTATACTTTAAAGGAACCACAAGAGTAGGCTGTTGTTTATTGCACAGGCAGGCTGTGTGATGTGCTCCAGGCTCTACAATCCTTCAGAGTGACTAGTGTCTTCAGTTTAATGATGAGGATGAGTCAACAGTTAGCAACAGAAGGTGAAGGAGCTGGGATTCAAGCCCATCCATGTCCATCATCCTCTAGAATGAGGTTTTTATCCTTACCAGGCAAACTTCCACAGAAATACTAACTAGGCTAATATCTAATTATATACTAAGAAATTCCCAGTCCTCCACCAGGACCCCTATCTATCTACCTGCCCCTGTGCTTTTTCTTTTCTTTTCTTTTTTTTTTTTTTTTTTTTTGTATAGTAAATGTACATTTTTATTTTTTATTTTTTGTATACCTTTTATTGAATTCAAAACACCTTAGTCATCTTTGTACCTCCTGTGCTTTTTCACTCCCCCAACCAGTGCAAGCTCTCCCCTGCTCTGGGACACCACACCTGCAATTCTGCTCTCCCTGCATTAACTCCCTTTTCTCCTAAATCATCCTCAACAAATCTGCTCATTATAATTGTCTCCAAAAACAAAACAAAAGAACCCTCTTGACACCATTCCCCCTGAGGCTTCTGTGCTCTGCTCCCTGAAACAGCAAAACTCCAGTCCTGCTCTGTTCTATTCTCCCACGTTCCTGCTCTGGCCAGCCATGGCCCACAGACTCCTTCACAAGTGCTCTGTGAAGGTCACCAAGGGTCTTCACCTCTCTACCTGAGGACTGATTCTCAGTGCCATTTGACACAAGTGACCCATCACTGGCTTTTGAAACACCATCAGGTTGCTTTCAGGATCACAGCTTATGTTCCCTCCTCCTGTCTTACTAGACATTTCTCTCCATCCTGTCTCCCTAACTCCCACAAATACCAGGGCCAGAGAACACAGACCTTAGCCTCCATCCTTGATGATCTCCCTTCAGTTCGTCATTCTAAATACAATTAGACACTTCTACAAGTGTGTTCCACCTGGACCTCAGATTCATTCAGTTGCCTGCCTGTAACTAACTGCATGTGCATGTCTAGAAATCTCAACCTAACATGTCTAAAACCAACTACTTCTCATCCCCCCAAATCCATCCCTCTTACCATCATCCTCAAACTATAACACCATCTCACTCTTCCAACTGCTCACAAACCTGGGACACATTCTTTCCCACTCTCTGCCTCTCTCATTTCACATCTAGTCTATGGAAAATCATGTTGACTCTTTCACAAGTCTATTCAGAATCCAACTACCCTTTTCCCCTTGCTATATAACTGGCCTCAAACTTGTAATTCTCCTGCCTCAGCCTGCGAAGTGCTAGGATCACAGAGTCGTGTGCTTCACTGCTCAGTTCCAATCACTTCTTACTATTTTCATTGCTACTATCCTGCTCCAAACCGCCATCGTGTACCTGTGATTAGATTAAGGAAGCCTTAGTAGCATCATTGTTTCTTAGGAATCTGTTTTGTTCTGGTTTTGTTTGTTTGAATCAGGGTCTCTCTGGGTAATTCAGACTACCCTAGAACTCCAGTCTCCTGTCTCAACCTCCTGAGAGCTGGGATTCCAGGCCTATGCTGCCACACCCTACAGTATCACTATCCTTGCTCTTACCCAGTCTATACTCAATGTGGCAGCCACAGGAAACCATTAAAAATCTATGTGAGAATACACCACTTTTCTCAGAACCCTAAATGGCTTTCCACGGAGGAGTAAACTGATTCATAAAGTCCCACACGGCATGCTGCCAAGCTGACCAGTGGACCCTTGCTTTTTCAGAACATACCAGACATGCCTCTTCCACTGCACTTGCTCTCTCTCCCAGGAAGGCACTTCCTTTGTGGCTTCAGCTTTTCAGTGCAATCACCCTTGGATGACCCACTGCCAACTACACTACCCTAACCCATATCTGTTCCCTATTCGCTTTCTCCACTTTGTCATTTATTGGCACCTAACATAAAACACTTCTTATTTTGGTGATTGTTTAGCTTCCCCATCAGAAGATGAACAGGGATTTTGTCTATTTTGTTTGCTGAAATATCTCCAGCACTAGAACAGGGCTTGATACATGGTAGGTTTTCAGTAATGTGTGTTGAATGAACCAGTTCTATAAGAAAACTGAAATAAGTTGGCTATGATTTCCCTGACAAGTCTGGAGCAGCTTCCTTTTTCATGTTCAAGTAAGGATAAACTTCTTTATGTCTTTTAGATTGAGTTAGAAAACAAATACCAATCAGCACATGTGCACAGACAAATAAATGACGTTAGGGAGCCCGTTTTCTTATCCTGTGATACTGAAAAGTTTCCTCAGGCTGCTAAGCTTTGGGTTATGTGTATGGGCATGCAGAGGGAGCAGGTGATGGGCCAATGTCTCTCATAGCGTTTCTCCTGGGAACATCCACTGAGTGAATACTAGGATGCCTCTCCATACGCCACAGCTCTTTCTCATAGAAGTCCTAGGCCTTTTCTAAATAAGGTACAAGCATTAGAAAGTACTTTTCTTTCTAAACTGACTTCTCTGATAAGGATCTGAAATGACCTTACCATGATGTCCCTGGCATTAGGATACCTAAAAGGTTTTCTCCTGACCTGGACTAATAGTCCAACACCTTTGTTCTAAAGAAAAGTATCCCTGTTAATCAATAGGTCAGTCCACATCTGACAGATATATTAGCAGGAACAGGTAGTAGAAAGCCTTCACAGTCTCCTCAGCAGTGAGTGCCCCACCCTCCATTCCACATCGCTACCTACAGTTCACTTGATTGGGGTTCTCCAATTCATGTCATACCATGCTGACGTATCAAGACCATAAACAACTGATCTTTTAATCAACACCAGCATGTCTTGAAGAGTGAGATAAAGTAGATACTTGGTTCAGGAGACTTGAGGTTCAGTGACATCCTACCCTCTGGGTTTGAAGTGTTTATTAATTTGCGTGACACCTGAGGATACAAATAATCAATTAAAACAGTCCTATTATAAATGAACATGCTTTTCAATATGAAGAAACCACTGTCACCTTGGCACTGACATCACCTAGCAAAGCAAGCAGATCTTGGATATAAATACATGAGACCTTGTGCTTCTTTACTGCTTACTGTTTGTACCATTAACCTATGTACCCCTCTCAAATTACTCCTAGGATTATTTTGGCTTCTATACTCCCAGGCTTAGGAAGCATAATTCTCTGAAGCGCTTTTCTTATACTGTATCTGACATTTTTTTAAGCTTCAGGTTATACAACATGAAAATGCATCTAGCTGGTTGAAAAACATGCTAGCAATGACTCCTGGCTCCACATCACTTGTCTGGCCCTCTGCACACTAGACTTTAGTGGCACTTCTCCCCCATCCTTTCAACTCAGAACAGCCTTCTTAGCACTGAACTGGCTTTAAGGGCTTGAAGTTTTTCTCAACAGTCTTTTTGCCACATAAAGGTTTAGCAACAGTTTTTTGTTGTTGTTGTTGTTGTTTCATTCTGTTGCCAAATGGGGATTTAATAAGTGACCACAGATTCAAACACTGGAACTGTGCAGAAAGGTAAGGTGGGGGAGGGTCTGCTCCCATCTGGCCCATGAAAGGTGCTGTTCTGTGAACACATCGGCACAGCGGCATCACATTGGTCTGTGATTGCCTGGCCTTGTTTATCTAAACAGAAGAGCCAGACAGCAGTAGATGAGATGCTGGTCATCCCACCCTGCTATTAGGCTGACAGGGACCAAGTCTGGTACAGGGCCCATCTGCCTGCTCCATTTCAGAACTCATTCACAATTAGCCTCTCAATTTAATAACAAGAGATCACCTTATGCAATGCTAAATGCCATGTTAACAAACAAATCTCAGAAAAAGCTGCTTCTATACTTTACCACCCATCCTCCAACCTTAGGCAGTTTCACTGACAACAATCAGATGCATTTCCATGCAAGCTCCTACCTACTAAGCATTAATGCTAAACAAAGGACTTAGAAACATAAATCAACCCTGGCAAGGGAAAGTGCAAATGACTCAATCCCCCCACCGCTGGCCCTCCAAGTCAGAAGGGGGCCTTCACAGTCAGAGATCTGGCAAGTCCTAGCCAACAGACAGTGTTCCTTACTAATCAGCCCACCCTGGCATTGCTCAACCCACTTTCTAAGGGTGTTTTATACTTGGCTATCCTGAAACCCATCATGTCTTCCCACTCATCTCCTTGGAATACTGAGACCTCACAGGATTTATTCATTGCTTGACAACTACTACAAAAGACTATAAGACAGTAGTTCTTCAGAGATGGACTTTCTAGCACATGGTAATTTCTGAATGGAAGGAAGGGAAAATGTATACTTCAACACTATCCAAATCAAATCCCAAAGGAGGATTATACACACCTCAGAGGATGTCTATTTAAGACCAACTCTACCTGACATGCCACAGTCACCTCTCACAACCTTGGTTTCCATGTTTATATGACAAGCACAAAGTGTTTCCCCTAGCAGATCTAGCCTCAGGTGCATAAGGTTATCCCTGCTTTTACAGCAGAGAAAGGAAGGCAGAGGTTAGAAATCCTGCACAAGACCACAGCTAGCAAACTGCAGAACAGGATGTGACCCCAGCTGGCTTGAGGCTTGGTTCTTGTCCACTACCTCCCTGCTTTCTATATAAAGAAGAAAAGCTCCTCTAGTTCAAACCTAGATGACTGTGAGAACAGAGCCTGAGATCATACTTCTGGAAACTGCTGTCACTGATTTGGGCCAAGTTGAGGAGACTGCTTTTTAGAGAAGAGTCTCTAAGTAGTGACCTTCCTGACCAGATATTTAAGAACTCCTAGCTTCCTTCCAGATTTAAAATTATTCCATTCTAGAGCTGTACCCAAACCCAAGGGGAAGATAGGCAATGGGGACTAGGACTGGCCACACACCCCATTCCAGAAGCACTCAGTCCTTACCATTTTCCCAGAAGTTGGGGGAAGTGTCACACCAATCCCAAGATGTCCATTCTGTGGCTCTTAGGCACCTTAAAAGGGTTAAACAGCCTCTCAACACTGCAGTCAAGGAGTTAAACATACCCAAGACTGCCTTACTATCCTCAAATCACTATCAGTTTACAGGTGCCCCACATGCACTCCCCTTTGATCCCCACACCTTGTTGCTTTCAGGAGCACTACTCCATAGTCTGGGCTAGACTCACCACACAACCAGGCAACTCAGCAAGTCCTGAGCACTCACTGCAGTACAGGTCAGCTTGTATTTCTAGGGTTAAGTTCTAAAGTCTGCTTTTAGGGCAAAAGTCAAGTGTAATTTAAAAAAAAAAAAAAAAAAATCACTCACGAAAATCCCTTAGCTGTGATGTCAAAACTCAAAAACCAAGAATTAGCTTGTGTGTCTGGATGCATCATACCTATAGCTTCTCTAGCTTCTCTTTCCCTGAGGACAGCAGTCACAAGCCCTGAGCAGGGAATGGCAAAGAGTTAAATAAAGGGATTGCTCCCTCCCTCTACATTTAGCAGGAAGAGCTGATTTCACGAGTTAAATTGAGTGTAAGATATGACTCCACTGTATCTGGAAGGCATACCCTGGGTGTTCTCAGGCAAAAATGAGCCTCACGGTCCCTGTCCTCACAGAGCCTAGAACCCAGTTAGAGATTTACATCAGTCTTTGAAGATGGATACAGCTTAAACCTCAGAACTTCTAGATATGTGTTGCCCATGTTCAAGGGATGAAGAAACTCTGCAGGATGGGATAGTTCTTGAGATCTGATAGTTTCTTGAGATGTGCCGACTCAGCACAAACCACTGTTGCAGGCACACCTGACACAGACATCTCAGCATATGATAGTATTTTCTGTTTTACCTCCATTGGCCCTCTTGAAAATGCCCTATAATTCATTGTTCATACTAGTCATAGTAACATGCTGAACCCAGGTCCTTGGGTTCATGCACCAGAATTCCAGTACTTTCCAATGCAAAAACTTAAATCATAATATATTGTGTGCTAAAATAATCCATATATCTCCCATCCAAGTGCTAACCAGGCCCGACCCTGCTTAGCTTCCAAAATCAGAGGAGATCAGGCGCATTCAGGGTAGTACGGCCATAGACTAAAATAATCCATATATCTAAGAACACAGACCACTTCTTTGTACATTTAACCTGACTTTCCCAACTAATAATTTATAGTATATAAATACTTTGACCCTATTTGTCCAACCCCATTATTACTTGGATGGTCTTATATTGGCCTGTGTTAAAATTCTACTTGTCTTTTTCTGCTTTCTTATATAACCCTAAGATTTGCTCTAAGTGTCCTTATCCACTGTGTTTTTTTCCTTCCATTCTCAGGGCTCCAGGTGATCCAGCAGTTCTTGGAAGATGGTGCTAAGCCATATTGGCACTCTGTTGGAGTGAATGAATGCAAGGAAGCAAGTGCTTATGTGCACATCCTGGACATTGCTCTGACCCCTGGGTAGGGACAGTCACATATCACAGGGCTTAGGAAGGGCCCAGAGCTTGATCCATAGCCAGTTGGAATAAGGGTCAATAGGAAGAGACTACAAGCACTGATACTTAAATAGATAGCCCTGACCTATATGGGAGGCAGTTTAATGAATCAACACAATATAATACATTTCCAAAACTCAGTGGCTTGCCAATTTCTGCAGGCCTGAAGGACACTTCTGACTTATCCTCTTAGGGATGGCATAGCATGAACTAGAAATACTACCTTCAAATCCAGATTTGGTTAAGATTCTGCTTAAGCAGCTATGAGACTCTGGACAAGAGATTTCATGACATTCAGTTTCTTCATCTATAAAAGTAGACCATTAGCCGGGCGTGGTGGTACACGCCTTTAATTCCAGGCAAGAGGCAGGTGGATCTCTGTGAGTTCAAGGTCAGCCTGGTCTACATAGTGAGTTCCAGGACAGACAGCTGGGGCTACAGGGAGACCCTGTCTCAAAAAGACAAAAAAAAGGATGGTATGATAAGAATAGGAGGTAGGAATTGGCTAGAAAAAAAAAAAAAAAAAAAAAAAAAAAAAAAAAAAAAGTAGACCATTGGACTAGGTTATCCCTAGTTCAGAAAATATTTTTAAAGCTGGACTATCTATCACAAGATTGAGTAAAACCAACAACAAACACCAAAAGAGAAAAGAAGTAAAAGGTCTGGAAAGTTTCTAGAAGACAATGAGAAGTGCAAAACACTGAGAAAGAAGACCCAAAAGAAGAAAATGAAGATTGGGAATGAGGGAGAATCTCTCCATGAGGCATCTCCTTCCAGGTTCTGTCCTGTGATCACACACAGCTCCCTCTGTTCCCAGAAGAGCTGAGTGATTCACAGGATGGATTTACCCACAGTCATCACCATCCACCTTCCACCTCTAGAGATGACTCAACCCCACCTACCTAGGAAAAGCTCAAAATCAAAGCGCTCCTATCCAACCTCAGTCACTCGGCTATCCACCTAATGATCTCTGGGAATCTGAAACTTCTTCAACATACAGCATGGAAACCTGGGTACAGTTTCAAAGTATCTAATTCAAGGTGATAGTTCCCAAAACTTCAGGAATATTTTGTGTTTTGGAGACTCTCAGATATAGTATTATTCCATTATACAATCCTAACTAATGATGTTATTAAATATAGTGTAGAAAATTTCAAACACAAAAACCCATGGTGAGCTTCCTGTAACTGTGCATTTACCTCATATCACCACCACATTATCTTCTGCCTCAAAGTCACTTGTTCAGTGTTTGCTTTTGATTTCATAAATGTGATTTGAGAGTTTAGGATATTAATTACCCAAACAAAAGCCTCTGGTTTTATTGTTAGGCCATCTTTGAATCACAAAATGCTCACAACACCTCTACAGTATTTAACACATAACACAGAATGACCAGTTACTGCTTTTAAATTTATTACCATTTATTTATTTTCCATTTAATCTGTGCTGGGTAAGCACTGAGCAGTATGCCCATCCTTTTAATCCTCACACTAACCCTGTTAAGTAGTAAAATCTCCATTTTACAGGTAAAGAAACTACAGTTCAAAGTAAATGAATAGTTGTTTAAATAGCCAAGAAGAAATCTGAGTTTAGCTCTCTCTCACCAGCTCCCTGAGATGTTCCCATCAAGTTTGGAAACTGGACCAGGAGCCTCAGTGACTCTGTCACTTACATCCACATCCTTTTCTATAAAAGGGAGGAATGGGTGTGATATGGGCTGCATGTGCTGATTCTCCAGGTAGGACCAATGCAATTCCAGAACCTGGAAAACTTTCTAAAGGGGTGGGGGTTAACAATACTAGACACAAGCCACAGCCCCCTGGAGTGTAGTTTCTACCTCTGGGCTCTAGGAAAAGACAGTCCCCTTAAGGTGGGCCTTTATTTATCTGAGGGTCTGACCAGTACTCTTTCCCATGAGCCCCTAATCACAGCCTCTTTTCCCTCTCAGGAAGACCTGTGGCAGCTCTAACACCAGAGAAGCCCAGCAGCAGTGACAAGTTTTAGCAGGCCTGCTGTTGCTCACCATAATGACAACAGAGATTCCTGGCTAAAGGCATGAGCGATTGCAAATCTCCATCCTGAGGACATTTCTTGCCCCAAATCTTCCCCACCACAATGTCTGCTTGGACATGCCTGTGGCCTCTGGTGCAGAGTGACTACCAAGGGGCATTCCCTCTTCCGGTCCACAATTCTGCTCTAACAAGTTCAAATCCTCCATGTGGGTAGATGTGTGTCTACCATACAGTGTTGAGGGACATGAAATGTCATCCATTAACCGAGTTGACATAAACCACCTTTCAGTTCAGATTTGGAGCTTACCAACAATTATTTCTGAGAGAAAGCAGACTACAAGAGGCTAGCCAGGCCTGCACACTCTGACCCCCTGCTTGAACTTTTTGCTTCACCTAACAGGTGTTACCAGAAAAATCTGACCTTGAGATTCTGAGGACCACAAAATCCAAAGTTGTTAAACAGCTGAAATCGGGGTTTTCTCCAGTTCTAAAATCACACCGCCCTCTCCTAAACAATCTCCTTTTTTTCCTGCGGCTGCACTTTGCTTTCCGTTGGTTCTGGAAGGACCTGGGTTCAACTAAAGGCCTGGGTGGAGAGGACCTTTTGTTGTCCGAATGCTTTCCGGTATCAAGAATGCAGCCTCACTGCGATTAAGGCGACTAATCTCCAGAAACACCTTCTCCAATCAAAAGAGTTGGGTCATGTGGGAAACACACTGTTTAAAAAGGAGAGCAGGTCACTTTCTCCCGGAAGGAACACAGCTCCCCGAGGGGTTGCCACTTCCAAACCTTGAAGTCTTGGGCACCTAGAGCAATCAGGGCTCTGGGAGGGGAAGCAGGCACACCAGGCTTGTGCCCTGCCAACAGGTGCTCGGTTAATTCCATCTTTTTTTTTAAAAAGCATGTAAAAGCATCTCCTGCAGAAGCGCCCACTCAGCAGGCAAAGTCACAATGAACACAACCAAAAGTGGCTTCCGAACTTCCACAAGGCGCCCAGGGGCGCGAGGGGACAGGGCGTGCGGTAGAGTTTGAGAACCGCCTGTATCATCCTAGATCTACGCTTCCCTGCGACCCACTCCGCGTCCCTGCCACACACGTGAGCCTCAGCAAAGCGTGCCACCTGCCGGGGTTCCAGCAAAGTAACCCAGAGGGCAGAATCGAGGAAAGCACTTCGGAAGGGGAGGGGGGAAAAAGTAAACTCTCGCGGGGCCGGGCCTGGGGTCCGCCTTCGGGCTCTCCGGGCTCCGGGTCGCAGTGCGGGCGCGGTAGGCGCGGCTGGCCGCGGGCCGGCGAAGTGCGGCTGGGCAGGGCTGGGCAGGGCAGGGCCGGCAGGCGGGCGCGGGGCGCGGGGCGGGCGGGAACAGGGGGCGCCCTCGCTCCCTCCTGGCCCGGCGCGGCGCCCCATGGGGGTGGGAAGAGTCGGGAAACTCACAGCCGCCTGTCCTCTGGCTGCAGCTGCCAGTGCATGGCGAGCGAGAAGCCGAAGAGGCTCCCGGGGTCTCCCGATTTCCGGATCACATTGTCCTCGCGGGTGTCCAAGTTGAAGGCTGCGCCGAGCCGCACCAGGAGCCCGGCCGACAGGTACAGCAGGCACAGCTGGCTCGCGGCCGCCATGGGCGGGCGCAGCGGGAGGGCGCGGGGACCTGCGGCGATCGCTCTCCGCGGGGTCGGGGCCCGGGCCGGGGCCGGGGCCGGGCTGCTTGGCGCGCCGCGGGCCACCTTCCGCGCTCTCGCCCCTGCGCGCCGCACTACCACCGGACTCACGCTCTCGGTCCTGCAGCTCCCAGTCGCCGGCTGCTCCCGAGCGCTCAAAGAGCCCGTTGTTCTCCGGAGACTCAGGCGTTTTATCTAGTGACGAGGACGCCGGCCCCGCCCCTCCACACCCCGCCCGCCCCTCCCCGCGCACCCGCCGCCGGGCCCGCTGCAGCCACCTTCTCCGCCCGCCCGACCGCGCGTCACCTGCCCGGAAGCGCCACCGCGGACGCCCCCCGGGCCGAGGCGCTCCTCCATACCCCAGCGCTGGAATGCCCTGCGGCCCGAGCCAGGGAGTCCTTCTACCTGTCACCCGAGTGCGGGCAGCGGTGCCTCCAGCTGGCTGTTCTCGAAGCTGGGGCTCCCTGGGCAAAGGCGCGCTCCAGGAAGGAGTTCATGATGCGCTTAAGGCGTGCCCAGCTCTTGGGGATGGAGTGATGCCGCATACTTTGTGGCTCCTCAAAGACCTAACGGTCGAAAATAATTGTGATAGCACACACTTTGAGAGTGTTGTGCAACTTAGACAACACATTCACTATCTCGTTCTGAAGGGATGATTCTCCATCTACAGACGAGAAAAATGGAAACTCAACCTTACCCTAGGTCACCCAGGAGAACTTAGGAAAGAACCCATTTCTCTAGGCAGAAATGTAAAATTTGGTTTCTCCAGGTTCTAATGCTGGGAAGACCCCCGGGGTAATAAAGGATGAGCCCTTCAATGTGACGCCCTGGAGTTCGGGCATTGTTCCCCTTTCCTAGCCTCAAATTTCTTAGATTAGTTGGAGGCAGAATTGCCTGGCTAAGATAGCTCAGGTCTGTGTGGGTGGTATAAAGGCTTCCGCCTCCTGGGTGGAGGTTCTAGTGAGGTGTTAGGATTTGAGGCATCCTTATCTAGGGTAGAAAGAATTGATTCAAGGGTACTCAGAACTTGGCTGAGAAAAAAAAATTACATTTATTGTCACATTTTTATTAACCTCTTACATTTAGTATTTCCTTCCATTTTGAATGTAGGCAATAAACAGTGGCAGAATAAGGATCAACAACTTAATCATTAGTAGAAACCATTACGTTTTTTATAGGGCATTTGGTTGTTGCAAATGTCTCAAATTACAGTAGCTATTAGGTAGACCCTCTGCTACATCTTGTATAACATGTCAATAAAGAAGCAATACAGGGCCAGGCCTGGTGGCATGAAATGGGTAAGAAGTTCTGGCCCAGGTCCCTAGAATGTGCAGGGGGAGGGGTCCTTGGAACCTTGCATCTGAATGGAAATAGAAGCCAGGTTCAGCCCCAGGGGAGACCTAGAGCAGTGTGTGTACTTGCTAGGTGTATCCTTTTGCATCTGTACCAAGAAAACAGCCTGAACCCCTCAGAAAGCTGCATGGACATCATCTGGGGTACTTATAGTAGCAGCTGCCACAGTGAGTCCCTCAACAGATGTGCCCCTTCCTCACCAGTAAAGTAATTCCAGTCAAATCCGGTCGACAGTAGGGTATAGTAGTGGATCTACATGCAATTGATCTTGAATACAAATGCATATTGGTAAGGTTGAAGAACTTGGAAATGACCATCTACTAAACAAGGATACAGTACATATGCAGTGTAATTTTTCATGCAAGTTAGTCATCACGTAGCCTTTCTTCCATCATGTTAAGCACATACTATTCCAGAGAGACAGTGTCCATGCAATGATGGAGGAGCAAAATGAATTCACTGCAAGGTAGTTCTCAGCCAGGAGCTAGTGATGTGGCTGCTGTGGTTGCTGAAATACTTCCAAACTAGTTGCCCCGAGCTTCCTAATAGCAACAGCCCCACCCTGCAACTTAACCTAGGGCCCATCAATTTCCATTCCATCTCAAGCCCGGGTAATCCAAGTGTTCCTTGTGGTTGGTTGTGCCCAAGTCATACCAGCTATTTATTATTCTGAACAAAAGTAATTCTATTCTTTTTTGGTCTCTTTTTGTTATTGTTGTTTTTGTCTTTTTGAGACAGGGTCTCCTGATAGTCCCAGCTGGCCTGGGCTCCCTATGGAGACCAGGCTGGCCTTGATCTCACAGAGATCTGCCTGCCTCTCCCTCCTAAGTGCTGGGATTAAAGGAGTGTGCCACCAAGCCTGGCTAAGAGTAATTCTCTTTTATGGAGCATTCATCACTTTCTTCCTTAGACATATTTGGTAAGTAATATGAACAGACAGTGTAATTTTCTTGATCTCAAACACTGGTTCTCCTCAAGTTGACATTTAAATGACATTGAATTTAAATATCGCAAATACTGCTACAGAATCAAGATATGTGTGTGGAGGTAAAAGATTGGTTAAAGAAAATGAGGATGAAAGAATTACTTTGGAGTATGCCTATGGCAGGTAAAAAATTTACTGGGCATAAGCTTACCTTCTACCTGTCTCCTGCCTAGGATACCAAATATATATGAAGCTGAATCAAACTCTCAGACTTCTAACAGAATCTTTTTGAAGATTTTCACTGCTTCCCATCACAATGACTTTTTTTTTTTTTTTTTTTGAGACAATCTCATATAGCCCAGGCTGGACTTGAACTCCCTATATAGCCTAGGATGACTTTGAGTTCCTTATTCTCCTGTCTCCACCACCATGAGCTAGGAATACAGGTGTGTGTCATGTGCCACTATATCCAGTTTCTCAATCATAGTTTGAGACTCAGTTATTTCCATCCTATAACAGATTTGGATACTTTACAAAAGTGAGTTATAAAAGGAAAGTTTAGAGAGTGTTCTAAACCCACTGAGGATGCTTGAGTCTCTGGGACCAAAGAATGAAAGTACCCAAGACCCTTAAAAATCATGAGGAATGGGGTTGGAGAATTGGCTCAGAGATCAAAAACATTGGCTGCTCTTGCTCAGGACCCTGATTTGGTTCCCAATACCCATACAGTGGTAAATGACTCCATAATTCCAGTTCCAGGGGATCTGAACCCCCTTCTAGCCTCCTTAGGTACTGCACACATGGATGTACTCACATACATGCAGGCAAAACACTCATATATATAAAAATAAATAAAAGTCATGAAGTTAAAAAAAAATCATGAGGTAAAAACCTAGGGAGGGAAGTACACAGTTTTAGTGGAAAAAAGTTGAAACAGGAAGGTACTTGGCTGCTACCAGAGGGTGTGTGGTGGGGGGAGCACTCTTGATGATAAAGGTATACTAGCCATCCAGGGCAAGAAGTGTGTACATGCTTGTGTGCACGTGTGTGGGGGGGGTGTGTGCGCATGCACATGCGTGCATGTGTACTTGTCTTCTGAAATTAAAATGTGCACATTGCAAGAAGGGGCTCTACAAATACAGTTACCTGGCAAAATTTCTTCGCTCAAAAGAAGAGAGGTTGAAGCTAGAGAATTTCCATGAGTTTGGGGCCAGCCTGGATTACTTAGCAAATTAGAGGCCAGCTTGAACAACATAGCAAGAGCCTATCTCAGCCCCTCCCTACCTCCTAAAGGGCTTAGAAAACAAAAGGGAATCTAAGAATATCTCAGAAGAAACTTTTACATACTGAAAATTTTCTGTGAAAAGGCAGTGAGTGCTACAAGTATAGGTGTTTACTTAGATGAGAATCTTGGAATTCTTAGTTTTACTAGTATATTAGTCAAAAGAAAATTTATGTTTATCCAATATCTCAGATCTAGTAGGGGAGTTTTCAAATAATTTGAAAGTACCAGTCACCCACAGAGAAGTATGATGAATCTATGCTCTATCCAATATAGCTTCTACTTCCTGAGAGCTGCTTTCAGCATTTGGCTATTAGAGAATATCTTATGTGCTGCTTCTGTGCAACATGGGAACATTTCTGAGCTTCAGTAAAACATCTTACCTGTCATATATTTCCTGGGAGCCCTTCAAGAACAGGGCATGTGTCACAGAGGTTAGCACAGTTTGTGGGACCTGGTCCTTGCCTCACATCCTGCCTCTGCCTCACATTAGCCATGTGGCCGTTCTGTCTCTCTTCCTTCTCCCAGCTGTGCAGTGGGTATGACCTGCCTGCACAGTTGCCCTGCTGTGGTAGGGATTAACAGAGTTCATGTGACCTAGTATGTCCTCAATGCTGTATCATAGCCCGAACTTCCACCCAGGCCCAGACTCCAATGGTAGCTTTCATGAGCTGTACATGTTGACACATGTTATAGCTTTGCAAACTACATATAGACATTAAACTGTTTCAAATAAGTATCGTCTCAATGACTGATTGTTTTGTTTATTTGTGAAAAAGACAGTTTTCCTGTGATGAGCTTTTCCTCTTTATATAAGTGTTGAGAGATTTTCCTCTTCTATACTTTATTTTATTTTATTTTTTTTTAAAAGCTGTTTCATTTGTTTTAATCATAGTGGATAAGGGCAAACCTCCCTTTGGTTGAAACTAGAAGAATCCTGACTGCCAGCTGTCCCTTATTTTAACATCCAGATCTATTTTAGAGTAAATTGCATTTGAATGTTTCTAATTCACTTACGGTGAGGTCATTAAAACATTGTAGACTGGGGGCTGGAGAGATGGCTCAGTGGTTAACAACACTGACTGATCTTGCAGAAGACCCAGGTTTGAATCCCAGCACCCACATGGCAGCTAACAACCGTCTATAACTACAGTTCCAAGGGATCCAACAGCCTCTTCTGTCCTCCACGGGCATTGCACACATGAGTGTACATACGTTCATGCAGGCAGAACACTTATACATGCAAAATAAAAACAAATTTTTTAAAAAAAGAAATGTAATTAGGGGCTGGAGAGATGGCTCAACAGTTAAGAGCACCGACCGCTCCTCCAAAGACCCCAGATTCGATTCCCAGCACCAACATGGTGGCTAGCAACCATTCATAACTCCGGTTCCAGGAGATCTGACAGCTTCTTCTGACCTCCCTGGTCATTGCACGACACGGGTGCACTCACACACACGCAGGTGATACACTCATACACATAAAACAAAAATAATAAATAAAATAAATGTCATTAAAAATAAATAAATCTAAAACAGATGCTTTAAGCTACTGAATTTTAGGGTCATTTGCTGTGTGGCAATCGATAGCCGAAACA
>NW_008357637.1:2251444-2264087 GCF_000622305.1 Nannospalax galili | reverse complement strand
ATTGTCACTTAAGTATCTAAAGCTATTTTCCTTTGCGTTCTTCCAGAATGATTTGTTCTTATTCTTTACCTTAATTTGAGGGACTTCAAGAAGATACTTGTTTTTTTTTTTTTTATACGGAAGAATTCATTCCAAGGCAATTGACATTGAGACGTTTTCACATGCATTTCTAATCTCTATATACATGACTATCACTGGTCACAGTCGCGCACCTTCTGAGCTCCTCGGCATCTGAGCATGAATACAAACTCGTCAGATAGACAGCCTTCCTCTCCCACTAGAGGCTCCATACTCTGCCATCCCTGTCACTGTCCACTGTGTTGTCAGCACCCTCATCCATTCACCCCTGTCTGCCCTTCTGGTAAATCTAGTCAGCCAGAGGTCCCTGTTCCAGGCGGGTCAGCTGTTCCTCACATACACATAGAATAAAAATAATAAATAAAATATTTTTTAAAAAACAAAACTTAGACTGAAGAGTAATTCATGGTGCCATTTTAAGGTATAATCCTTTTTTCTAGAGAATTTTTCTTTTTTTAATTATTTATTTGGCATTTTTATTTTATGTGTATTAGTGCGTTGCCTGCATGTATATAAGTGTACCCATGTACAGTGCCCACGGAGGTCAGAAGAGGGCATCGAATCCTTTGGGACTGGTGTTACAGTTGCTAGCCGCCATGTGGGTGCTGGGAACTGAATTACACCACCACCACTACCACCCAGTCCCCCCCACCCCATCTTCTGCAAGAGCAGTCAGTGCTCTTAACCACGTTTTCCAACCAGAAATAAATTCAAACCTTAAATGAATCATGTTCAACATAAAAGTGAGCTCCCAGTTCTGGGATAAGTTCTCCACCTGGAAATTCTCTTTTCTAGCCTAGCCATCATTAAAAAAAACCCCACAAAGCTATGTGTATCTCATGTCATACACAATGCAGTCTTGAAAGGCCAAATATGAGTTATATTAAAAAATAATTTAAGGAAAAAGATTACTTTCTCTATGTGGTGGTTTGAATGCGAATGTCCCCAGGACTCCAAGTACTTGGACATTTTATCACCAGTTGGTGGTGCTGCTTTGGGAGGTTTTAAGAAATGTGGCCATGCTGGAGAAAGCACTTCACTGGGGGTGGGCTTTGAGAATTCTTAAGCCTTGCTGGATTTCCAGGCTCTCTCTGCTTCCTGTGACTGCTTGAAGATGTGATCAGCTTTCTGCTATGGCCACCTCTGCCACCATGCCTCCCCTCTGAACCGTAAGTCAAATAAACTCTTCCTTCTATAAGTTGCCTTGGTCATAATGTTTCATCACAGCAACAGACAAGTAACTGATAACACTGTGTTAGTCAACCTGACTCTGTGACAAATATTTGAGCAGACAAGTGAAGGATTTATTTCAGTTCACTGTTTCAGAGATTCAAGCTACAGTCTGGCGTTTTTGAGAGGGGATGGAATCCATTCTATAAGGTAGAGTTAGTTGGAGGAAGTAGATCACTGGGGGCTACATCTTGTCCTGGCCCCTTCTTTGTCTCATTTCCTGGAAGCCATGAAGTGAAACACTCTGTTCCCCACACCCTCCCACCATGTTCTGCCTGACCACAGGCCTGAAACAATGGAGCCAACAGAGGGGGTCATATCCAAACCACTTGCTTTCTGTAAAAATGTCTTTTGTGAAAAGAAGCAAAAGACAAGGTGGCTATGAGTTGAGTCTTAAACTAGCAAGTGCTCAGGAAAGGCAGCTTAGCCTCCACCCTGCCCACCACAGAACCTGGAACAAATTACTTATCTAGGACTCAGTTTTCTTTTTTTAAAAAATATTTTTTTAATTTATTGTTTTTATTTTATGTGTATGCATGTATTGCCTGCATGTAGATAAGTGCACCCCTGTCGTGCAGTGCTCATGGAAGACAGAAGAGGCTGTTGGATCCCCTGGAACTGGAGTTACAGACAGTTGTTAGCTGCCATGTGGGTGCTGGGATTCAAACCTGGGTCTTCTGCAAGATCAGTCAGTGTTCTTAACTGCTGAGCCATCTCTCTAGCCCCAAGGACTCAGTTTTCTAATCTGTAAAATATTCAGACTTGTTAGAAGAATGAAATAAACTTATATATGGGAGATATATAACACAACATCTACTCTTAAATACATGCTAGAGAAAATAGTAGCTGTGAAAAAGAAGATACAGAAAGCACATTAGAAAATGAGATGCTTCGGGTAACAGGTCTTTGCCATAGGGAGAGAGAATATAGAAGTGAAGTCACTTATACCCACATTTACTTTGTCTAAATGGCCATCAGAAACTATTCCTTGTGGTTAGAGTTACAAATAGTCCCTGATGAATAATTTCTTAGTGCCTGAGATTGGGTAGTAACAAGTTTGTGCTTACCTCCAGCCCTGGAAAGCTTTCATCTTGCCAGTGTTTGGAGAGGCAACAAGATCCCCTGAACTTGGCATTGTAGTTGCAGGAGAGACAAGCAGCTCAGAGGACCTGTTGGCCAAGAGGTCTGGTAAGAAGAGGAGGTAAAGTAGAAGGGCTTTTCTAAGTACCTCCTCTTCCCATAGTCTGTTCAGTCAGAGGAAGAGTTCATACAATGCTTATATTGAAGAAGCTTATACTACTAAAGGAACATGCTATTGGATAGAAAAATCAGATCTTAAACTTCAATACTTCTTCAAAATCTTTGAATCTGAAGCTGGACATAGTGGTACTTGCCTCTAGTCCTAGTACTCATGTGGTAGAGACAGGAGGATCAGGAGTTCAAGGCCAGCCAGAGCCACTTAGTGAGTTTGAGACTGCCCTGGACTACATGAGACCCTACCTTGAAAACAGAAGTAAAATAATTTGAATCTGGAAAGCGAGTCACTTGCTCATGAGTAATTGAACACTTGCTCTAGGTGTTTAGCTGTCTCTTCTCCTGGCACATCAACAAAACATTTAAAGGTAACTCAATAAATTCTGCAGTATGAACTACATCGAACAAATAACAAAGAAAAAGGAGAAAGAATGCAGAAATTTGAATCACCGAGTAGCTGGGAATGTCCCTATAACAATGGCTTTGCTGTCTTAGACCACATGACCAAAACCGAAGCGCCAAATGTTTCTGCATTATACAATGCATTTCTGGCCATTCCCTGGCGACAAGGAGAAAATTTGGCTGGATGATGTTTGTATCACATTTTAGTTTCAAAAAATCTGTAGAGGTCAGGGAATGGTGGTGCATACATGTAATCCTAGGCCTTAGAAGGTAAAGGCAGGAAGATCAGGAGTTCATGGCCATCCTTGGCCAAGTGTAGAGTACAAGGCCAGCCTGTGCTACATGAGACTATCTGAAAAACAAAGCGACAACAACAAATAAAACAATAAAAATCTGTAGAAACCCTGACATTGTATATCTTCCTAAGTCAAAAGCCACTGTCTTGATTTTATATCTGGAGACATGAAACTGGAACTTTTTGTTAAGACAGACTGCCAGTATCTGACCAAATTAAGAATCAGGATTTCCTGACTTCTGATTTCATAACCCAGACCACTCCTTCAGACCCCTCTTCAGCCTTGGCAGGCAAAGAGTCCACTGAGATCAAATTTCCTGCTTTCAAACATGGAATCGTACCCATTTCCAAAGTGTGATCTTGATCCAACATGTTTTCTGACAAGAAAAAAGCCACCAGCACCATGTTAAGTTGGGGTATTTGTATGAAAACCCATGCTCCCCCATATGCCTCACCAGAGAAGGATGTAAACCCAGGAAGTACATGGGCCCTGTGCTGTCCAAGAACCAGAGGGAACTTTTTCAGCCTAGGACCCTCTTAGGAAAGACAGCCTCTGGCCCATTACTCCAGAAATTTACTTTCCCAAGGAACCAACCCACCCCTGGTTGCTGTCGGTTACAGAAATGGTTGGATAAATGCCTCATCTGTTGAGAGGCGGGTAAAGTACTGGAGACAGAGACAGTGACCTCTTTGATTTTGAAGAACTTTTAGAATTGCCTTATTTACACATGGTAAATAACCAAAATGCTTCTGTTTATCTGAGTTTTCCTTAGGTGCTGGCTACAGTAAGCTAATGGTATCTTTAGTGGTTGTAAACAGTTTCAACCTGGGTTTATTGTGTTTGTTTTGTTGTTGGTTTTTAATTTTTTGATACAGTTTCTCACTATGCATCCCAGATTTCCCTTGAGCTTGTGGTGCTCCTTCCTGACCTTTCCAAGTGCTGGGATTACAGGAGTGTTGCTACCATGCCCAGCTGCAATCCTTATTTTTTAAATAATTCAAATACAGGAAAGAGTGATATATATATATATAATTGTTCCAAAGTTCGAGTAGTGTGTGTGTGTTTGTGTGTGTGTGTGTGTGTGTGTGTGTGTGTGTGTGTGTGTGTTTCTGCCTCGGATAGATATTCAAAGAGGAGGTACGCATTAAGTAGACCTTCTGTCATCAGCCTAGCTCTCCCTTCTTAGACTAGGTCAACTCAGTATATACCTCTGTACCTCATATTGAGTGATATAATCTTTTAAAAATATTTTATTTATTCTTTTTATTTTATGTGTATGAGTGTATTACCTGAATATGTTGTACAATGCCCATGGAGGTCAGAAGAGGACATCAGATCCCCTGGAACTGGAGTTAAGGACAGTTAAGCTGCCATGTGAGTGCTGGGATCCAAACCGAGGTCCTCTGCAAGAGCAGCCAATGCTCTTAACTGCTGAGCCATGTCTCCAGCCCCATGTTGTAATCTTATGTGGCTGTTTGCTACGAAACTGTTATTTCCTTAGGAGTAGGAACTACATAATTCATTTAGTATTCATGATGTCAAACACTGGGCCTGGAACAAGGAATCTACTTCTAAAACTGAGTGACTATAGAGTGGGCACATTGACTCAGTGGGTAAAAGCATTTGCCATGCAAGCCTGATAACCTGAGTTTTTGAATTCTGGAATGCAAAGAAAGGTGAGAAGGAGATAACTGACTCCCCAAAGTTGTCTTCTCACTCTGTACATGTCTTGACACTAAGTACCCATGCACATCATGCCCCCACACACAGTGATAAAGGAGATTTTAAAAAATGATTGACTATGGTGCTTAAGAGTTTTCACCACCATTTTTGTATCAGGAGTTCTCTGAAGTTGGAGGGGAGTTTTTGTTTTGTTTGTTTTAGGAAATGTATCACTATTGTATAATACTTAAAATGGAACATAACCAACAGTGCACCACATCCAGGGCGCATACCCTTCGCTGGTCAGTAATTCTCATAGAAGTGGAAACCCCCTGCATCAAGTTGACCAATTGGCAAAGCACCACTAGGGACTCAGTTCTCTAGGGCTGTGATCCCCTCCAGTAATTCAAAGATGCCTAGGAAAAGTGAAAGTGGACTGCATCATTTGAAGTGGAAATTCCTGGCACAGAATTTGGGGAAGTTGGAAGGAGTGGAGAGGGTGAGGATGCATTCAAAGGGGGTCAATGTGTCTGTAAAGCCCACAAGTTCTTTGAACAAACCAGCAGTATCCTGGGAGGGCCAGACTCCCTTAAATTGTCAACTATATTTCAATCATTGTCTATTGTCCCAAAGTGCCCACAAAGCTGCCATGTCTAGTGTGCTTCATTCTTTCCTCATCAACCAAAGAGAAGGTGGGGGTGGGGGCACATGGAGTGGGAAGGAAGTGGTTCAAGTGATAGACTCCCTCACCACTCACCCCACCCAGCTGGGCCTGTCTCTGCACTGTGTCCACTCCCATCACAACCACACAGGTCTAAATGAATGGATTCCTGGGAGAAGACATGCAGCGAGTTTCACAGCAATGTGGCTGAGGTTTATGGACTTGAAAAACACTGAAGACGTGGCTTTTTATTGCCATGACATCACAAGGAAATCACCTTCTATTCACACTGGCAGCATTGATAGGATATTATTCAAAGCCACAACTGGAGTTTACATAGAATTCTGGACACCTACATGCTGAGTGAGGTAGGATGATCACAGTAGAAAGATGGCAATCCACGAGGCAAATAATGACAAGAGGCATGCACTGTAGGTGAGTCCCCAGAGTTTAGCTCAGACATGGTTTTCTCTGTGAAGTATTCAAGGCTTATAGTAAACATCCCAAGCAATAGGTATCTGTTTGAAAACGGTGTGATTATTATGGGTCCTATGTTCTCTGTAATCTCTCAAATGTTACTAAATATTAGTAAGTACTCAGTGCATATCATGATTAGAAACCACATTGTGGTGAGAGAGACAACAACAAAGTGAAATTTAGAGCTTTTGTTCTGAGAGAAACTATAACTAAGCCCAGCAAGGACTACAGAGTATTTCGAGTAAGGAACGTGCCTTTTACCCTTGGGGCTACATGAAGTTTTCTTCAGCATTTCCTTCTATATTTTTTTCATGAATTGGTAAGAAATCTGAAAAAGACAATTCTTTTTCTCAGGCCACAAGAAAGCGTTTGGCAGTGAGGTTGGGTACAGATGATGTTTATTTTTGACACCAGGGTCATGGCAGAGAAGCTATCTTGTACCCTACAAGCTTGCCCATCTAAACACCACCGAGTCACCCTAGCTGATACTTAATGGAGCAAGGAGTTACCTAGTCAAACCCTACCTGAATCTCAGACTCACAGAATGGCAGATATTTATAACTGTCATTTCAAACCACCAACTTTCAGGGCACTTTGTGAAGCAATGGGTAAAACCAAAACAGATGCAGTCTAGTACTCCCATGAGGAGCACCTGTGTGGGAGGATCTCAGCCTCTACTCAGCTGGCCACCTCCTCTGCCATTTTCAAGAGGGATTAAGTCCACGGTGCTAGGCTACAGTTGACTAAGATATTGAATCAGGCTCTTTGAGAAAAGAGATCAATTATACTGGTAAGAGGTCACTAGAAAGAGTTTAGGAGTGATGATTTCATGGCTCCATGACTAATAGATCCAAACCACACAGTGCTGCTCTACCTACTTCATCTTTAAAGAATCTTTTTTTGTTTTTAGTTGCATCCGGGTTAAACATATCAATGGCCACAAGCTAGGGAGATGACTGTGAGTAAAGTGCCTGCTGTACAAGCACAAGGACCTGAGCTTGGATCCCCAGTACCCACACAAAAGCCAGATATTGTGTCATGTATCTGTAGCCCTAGCATTGAAGGAAGACAGAGACAGGTGGATCCCTGACTCTCACTGTCCAGCCAGCCCAGCTCAACTGATAAGCTGCAGGTTCCATGAGAGACCCTGGTGACTGACAGAGGAAGACACTTGACATTAAACTCTGGCCTCCACATGCATCTATACATATACTTGAACATGAATACATCCATGTGTCCCCTGACTACAAAACATGGCCATGATGACAAGGAATCAAAATGTTATTGCAGAGTTGCTGGTAAACAAGAGGGCAAATCCCAGTGTCATTTCAGCACTGGACCCAAGGGTCCCAGCATGAGGTAGGCTTTTGAAAAACATCAACAGTCTCCACCAAACCTTCCCAGCCTCCCTCTTCATTAAAAGAACTGTTTTCCCTCTCTAGCTCTGGTTTCATATTGTGAAAAGGTTCACCGCCTTCTGTGCCATGAGCAGACAAGCTTATCGAATGAACTGTAAATCTAATCAGTTTGGCACAGGGGTTTCATGGGAGCCACGGAGACAATAGTTGGAGTTGTGTTCAGCTTCAGTGACTCCGACTGATTCCCAGTTTGGTTCATTTGTGCAGAACAGTTGGAGATACAAAGCCAAGCCCATTAATTTCCAGAGAGCAGCTCCAGCAGAGGAACGAGTGTTGGTCCCCAGAAGGATTTCAGTTCAAGCTCTTATTGAACATTTTATTTATGATAAGGTATGTCTTTAGGTTTCTCAATTTCCTTCCATTTCTCCAATATTCTATATTTCTAAGGAGATGCCGGCAATGCTTGGTGAAATTGGAATCCTGTGGAGAAATGAGAACTTACCCAAATTCCTACAGCCTCTACAATAGAACTTCCTCCTATGAAGTATTTTTTTTTTAGTGTTCTACATCCCAGGTTACCTCTGAAAAAATTAACTTAATTGCTTTCAGTTCTATTTCCCACTTACATGCATCTACAGAAACACCCAGTTTAGAATATGAATTTCACTCTTGAAATTGGAAAATTTAGGTAGCCACACATTGAAGTTCCACCAGTTTTCAATCTCTTAAATTGCACATGCTTAGTTTCCAAATGGAAACTGAATATTCACCACAGCACCATTAAGAATGCCAATTTCCCATCACTCCCTGGCACTGGGCAATGCACTTATAATACTGTGTTAATTGAAGGCATTTTCTGGTTCTGTGCATCTTGTATTTACACACTAGCTGAAGCTACAAGTGGAAGTGAATGGGACTGATGGTATTTACCTTGCCCCTTTTTTTCTGTGAGAAGGGTAAAGCACTTCTGCTTGAAACAAGCAGATGTGAAAACACTTCTCACTAATCAAAATGTTTACCATTATATTCAAGAGGCTGCCTGAGCAGAGGCAGTGATCTGTATCCTCCATGAGATGACTGTATTCAGAGTGACAGAGGCAAGGACAGAGCTTTTGCAGCTGAGTTCAAGATGGCCACTGGAAACCCACATCCCATTGTTCAGAAGGCTTTTGGCAGTTCGTGAACTTGAATCTAAGAGTTCATGCTCTACCTATTTTGGCACGGACTTTCCCAGCAATAAACTAAACTGTCACCTTCACATTACTATGCCCAGAAGTAATGGGGGTGGAGTTCAAAAAATGAAGTCACTACAAGATTCAAAAAATTTGCTCGGTAATATATTTTATACTGAATTAAAGAAATTTTAATTGGATTAAATTAAATTGCATCTCTACTTCTCTGAAAGGCAACAAAAATCATGCAATTGCTCTTAGTTTGATCCTAGACAATTGAAAATATTCATAACAGGAAATTACCAAACGTGATTCTATAGAGATCTTGGCATAATAGCCACTCTAATTTCTTTCCATTATAAAATTATGGCCACATGGATTGGTAGAAAGTGACACAGCTAAGGGTTGGGGTGATGGCTCAGTTGGCAGTGCTTGCTTCACAAGCACAAAGACCTGAGTTCAGATCCCCAGAACCCACATAGAAGCCAGGCTTGGTCCTATATACATGTAATCCTAGTGCTGGAGAGCCAGAGACAAGAGGCTCCCTAGAGCTTGCTGGCCAGTTTTCTTGCCAAATCAGTAGACTTCAGGTTCAGAGACCCTGTCTCAAAAAAATAAAATGGAGAGCAATTGAGGAAGACACCTGACATTGGCTTCCCTATACACATGCATATATACAGGATATTTATGTATACAGCATACATACATACACACAAACACATACAAAGTGACACAGAAGGCAGATGTGGTGGCACATTCTTGTAAACTTAGCACTCAGGAGTCTGAGACAGGAGAACTATTACTTTGAGGCCAGCCTGGTCTATACAGTAAGACCCTGTTTGTGTTTTTGATGGAAACAAGAAATCCATCTCCATTTTCTCAACTAAGACCACTGTACTTATAATATTCACAGAATCCTATCTAAAGCTAACTTAAGCAATATAATTGGTATTCAGTGGTAGAGTACTTGCCTCACATGCACATGGCCCTGGGTTTCATTCCCATCACTACAGAAAAGAAAAGGTCTTGAAATCAATTATGATAAGAAAACTTAGTGTCTATGGAGTATTTTGTCAGTAGATACTGTTCACAACACTTTACAATTTGTTTAACCTCCACAAAATCCTGCATTACAAATATTCTTAGTGGTCCCATATTGTACATTAGAGAAGCAAGGAGCATCAGGGAAATGTAAGTCCCCAAATCACACAGTTCAGAAGTACTTGAGTCACACACAGCTCTGCCCCTGAGCTAGGATATAATCTGAAGGAAACCAAGTGTCCCAGCTTGTATTTCTCGGCTACAGTTATGTTAATGAGGAACAACTTGGGGCCAGCCTCATATCCAGGATGAAGCAGGGAGCTGAAATCTTCACAAAGTACACTTTCAGGAGAAACTTAAGTATGTCATGCCTCTTAGTTATCCCACTTCCATCCCTGTAAAGCAGGTTAAGCTTTGACCAACCATGCTGTTTGTAACATAGACACATACAACTACATATTTACCTGAGTTGCTATGTTTAATCAGGCTTTAAAACACCAGAATGACAAGGTATAATAAATCATAACAGTCACAACTTAAAATTCTTGATTTAGGGACTCTAGAGGTCCTAAAGTTTTCATGCTACTAGAGATTGTAGAGATCACATAAAATTGCGTGTTGAGTTGAGGGAAATGAGGCCCTTAAAGAACGAGGATCAGATTCAGGTCAAAATTGTCTATTTCCTTCATCTCAGCAAGTATTTCCCCAAGAAATCCTGATGAGGATGGAAGCAGCTTGCCTGCTTCTCAATGACAGTCCAACATCCTAGAATCCATCAGGTCCTGCAGTTGCACATTGCTGTGATATATCTACCCAGAAACCAGAAGATTGAAGAACACAGCCCTTGATGGAGGTAAGGCAATTCCATGGCCTCCTCACCGCACTAAGGGTCAACCCTCTGCCTTTATATGCACAGCAACCATGGCTGCCCAGTCATATCTACTTATGACATGAGTATAAATCCAGCATAACTTTTAATTATTTTAAAATAATTTTAAATAAAAATTAGTGAAATTATTTTAAATAAAACTGTGGTGTTGTATAAAGTATGAGTCACATACTCATTATTTAAACAATGAGACTTGGACAATGGAAGTGTATAAAACAGAAAGTGACATTTTCTACCATGTGTGATACCGCTCCCTTGAGATAAGTATTGTTAACAGTTTGGTTTACATCCTCTCTTTTGTGCGTGTAGGAACATGTTTATCAATATTTGGCTTTCAAACTTTGACTAATGTTAAAAAGTTCCTTACTGGAGATCACAAGTCAAACTTCTTCCTTATAATGTATTAAACACTACTTTGGGGGTCCTAAAAGTACAACAGTATAGGATGAGGGTAATCTGACTTGGCTTTAGCAGGTTACCCCAACCATGCAAACAACTCAAATCTGGTCATTTAGCAATAGTACTCCAGCGTTTAGCAATGTTGCTAATAAGAACTATAGAAATTCTTTTCCAGTTCCATTCTGCTGAGTTGCATGAGGGCCTCAAGCATAGTGCTTTATTTAATTTACACTATTATCTTATTTAACACCCACAAATCTACTTTGCACAACTTCTCTGGTGCTCTGCACTCCAGTGATTTTGTTTGGTTAGAATTATAACTATGGATTAAGATGATGTTTTCTTGATATTTAGGGAGGTGGCTAGAACTTAGTGTGATCTGAAGAAACATTCTCTCCAGTCTCTTTATGACTAAGGCAAGCTCCCGCCCAGATACCTGAGGGTTGTGTTTCCACATGCTGCTGCTGAGGCAATGTAACCCCAGGTAGTACTTATCTGAAGGGCTCCACAGGCTGCTGAGGGACAGCTGTCCTCGGGAAAGAGTAGAAACTTCCCACGGCAAGCATTCACCCATTGTGGGCCTGTAATTAGAAGAGGTAAAACCTTGCAAGCTGAGGCCTTGGTTCTCAGCATCTCCATCTATCAGTTTCCATTTAGTCCCCTGCAATTGAATAGGACACATGGGACTGAGGTGCAGAGAATGTATATTTGGCAAAGTCCCAGGTAAAGCTCTTCTCATTGTTGCCTAAGATATCGAAAAAAAGAAAGACAGAAGTCAAAATGAGAGTTGGCAAATCAAAAGCTGGGCAGTTTCAGTGATTACCCTTAATTCGCCATCTTGGGCATAATTTTAACCTCTGACCTGAATTTCACCACCACTTTCACTGTGATCCTGTAGAATAGGATCAACAGTGCCTGTCCCCAAAGGAACAGTTGCTATCATGCTCAGGATCAGTGCTATAACACAGATCAAATCACAAGTGTTGTCTGGAACAACCACAAAACAGCTCCCAATTTCTTCCAGCCTGGATTTATAAAAGAAAGCCAATTACCGTTTGAAATAAGGTTTCTCAAACTGAGATACACAAGTTCTGAATGAAAAATTTAAATCTGAGGCTTTCTTTTGGATTGTGATCTAAGAAAAGTAGTATGAGAATGTTCTAGGCCATTGGGATGACCAGCTTGTAACCATATGCTGCCTGGAGTTCATTATCTGCATTTGTGTTTCAAAGAGAACTAGTGTTAAACCGTTGATGGCACGTTGTACACAGTGTTGTTTCAGGACATGCTAAATTGCCTGGACAACTAACACAGTGGATCAAAAGAGAAAAACAGAGTATAAGCATCGACAACAATGAAGGCCGAAGCAATGGTCCTTCATATTCAAAATCAAAAGAATCAAGTCGCCAAGTGAAATGCGGAACGCCAGACACATCTTCCTATTATTCACCCCACGTGAGCAATTTAGATTCCACAGCAAACCATCTATCATACTTTGTAAGTCATTTGAATGTTACTGATCCTAAAATTACGGCTATTTAATTGATAGATTTTAGTTTTATATCTAAGGGTAAAAAACCCAAGGGGTATATATCATTTTATGTTTATATTTAAGTATTGTTACCTGTGAGCTAATCAGAATTTTTTTCCATTAAAAGAGGTCTGTAAGGGGCTGGAGAGATGGCTCAGCGGTTAAGAGCACTGACTGCTCTTGCAGAGGACCC
>NW_008357637.1:2225112-2251401 GCF_000622305.1 Nannospalax galili | reverse complement strand
GGTGCACTCACATACATGTAGGCAATACACTCATACACATGAAATAAAAATAATAAATAAAATATTTTTTTTAAAAAAGAGGTCTGTAAAATGATCAAATTTGAGAAACACTGAAGGTATTAGCTGGAATTTGGTCTTATTAAATAGAAGTTTTCGCACTACTTCCAAGAGCTTTTTCCCCTCCCGTTTCCCCTTCCTCTCTTCCATATCTCTCTCTCTCTTCTGTTACCCATCCTGGTTCCAAGCTCCTGAGCTCAAGAAATCCTCTTTTCTCAGCTTCCAAAATAACTGAACTAGAGGCACATCTCCCCAGGAACTTAATTTTTTTTCTTTTTTCCATTTTTATGTGTGTGCATGTGTGTGTGTGTATGTGTGTGTGTGTGACATGCATGTCTATGTATATGCATATGTATGTTTGCATGTATATAGGTACACATGTGCAGGGATTTGAGTGCAAGTCTATGCATTGCATATGGAGACTGGAGGTTGATGTCGGGCTTCATCTTCAATCACTCTTCCAGCTTTTTCATTGAGACAGGCTTTCTCAAACCCAGAGCTCACTTTGTGGATATGGTTCGTCTCACTAGTCAGCTTGCTCTAGGGGATCCCCTGTTTCTGCCTTCCTGGCTGGAATTACAGACAGGCCCCCACATCCACTTGGCATTTTACATGGGTTCTGAGGATCTGAACTCTAGTTCTCACACTCACTGAGCATTTTAACCACTAAGCCATCTCCCCAGCTCCCTAAAATTTATTTTTAGTTAACATACAACTGACTGGTTTCCTGGGAGAGTCAGCTGGTAACAGGGTTAATGGTTCAGCGTTTTCATACATACTTAGCTTGGTTGATACACCCCCTACTCTGCCAACACACGCACACACTCATCTCCCTGGTTACCATCTCCACTGTATCCGTGGGTCCTGTATTCTCTCTTCTACTTCCCACATGTGCTCTACTACCCTCCCCACCCCTCTCCCTTAAAGATTCTTTTTCTGATCTTCTAGTCTCCTTTTTAGTTTCCTGGCCTCTGCCCACATTTACTCCCACATAATATACATATGTAACAATTAAAAGCTAGGATCCACATATGGGACAGAACAAGCAGTATTTGTCTTTCTCAGCCTCCTCAGCAATTTTTCTTTTTTTTTTTTTTTTTTGGTCTTTTTGAGACAGAATCTCCCTATAGTTCTAGCGAACCTGGAACTTGATATGTAGACCAAGCTGGCCTTAATCTCACAGAGATCCCCCTGCCTCTGCTTCCCAAGTGCTGGGATTATAGGGGTGCACTACCATCTTGGCCTGCCTCAGTAACTTTTAAGCAGAGATTTAAAACTGATGGATTTTCCCAATATCAGTTTTCTTTTTAAATGCACGTTTTTCATATATTCCTTTATTCATTCATCAAACATTGAATATCTGCTGTTTATGTTCCAGGCACTATGCAGGTATTTGGGGGAGCATCCAATTAATCTATTTCTATAAGAATACCATGCTGTTATAAACAAAATAATGCTAGGATGCATTTTAAAACCTGGGAAAGTCCTACAGCTTCATTATATTTTGTCAAGATTTTCCTAGACATTTTTTTCCCAGATGCACATTAGAACATTTGTAAGTTCTTCCAAGAATCTTATGGGCATTTCTATTAGCAAGGTGGTATAAAACAAAGTTTAACTTGAGAAGCTGATTTAATAATATTCCATCTCTACAAGTGACAATATGGCATATGCTTTCCCATGGATTCACATTTTCATTTACATTTCTCAAAAATAAAACAAAATAAGTAACAGAATAAATCAACAAAATATTTGGGTTTTTGCCCACATTTAGACACAGCCTATTAGACTTAGTCTTGTTTTGAACTGCCAAAGCAAAAATAATATAAACCAGAATCCTTATGACAGACATTTATTTATCACAGTTCTAAAGCTAGGAAATTCAAGACCAAGGCATTATCAGCAGGTTCAGTATCTATTAAGAACCTGGCCCTCACAGGCAGTGCCGCCTCACATGGCAGAAGGGGCTAGCAGGCTCTCTAGGGGTTGTTTTGTAAGGCCACTAGTCCCTTTCATGAAGTTGGAATCCTCATGACCCAGACCTCTGTCCTTCCAGCCCTATAAAATTGGGGTTTTTCCATCAGTGTATGAATTTGGGGTATGCATATACCACAGCACTGTGTATTTAATTGTGTATTTATTAAGTGTGTGTTCCTATTAATGGGACTGTATTTTTGTTGCACTTTATTTCTTCATATAGAAATGGTATTGATTTGCATAATTATTGGGTAACTGATCCCTCTGAATGTTTATTAGTTCTAATAACTGAGTACTTCTGGTCCTTTTCACTTGAATACTATTCGTGGAAACGGCCATTTAAAACGGCATTTGCTCAGAAAGTTTGAAACTCACTTATTTAGGTAATGCTTGCATTCAATTCTTTTATGTAGTATTTGTCACAAATGCTTGGAGACACGCTGTTACCACTAAAGCTGACACTCTGGGGTGACGGGCTTGCATGTTTCCAAGATGTTCATCCTAATTTGACCCACACAATTTTTCAGTTGCTTCCCTTGGTTTATACAATCTTCTAAAAATTTAAAATAAGGATTATTTTATCTCCTTTAAATATTTGTGTCTCATAAAATAATATTTTGTTACAAAATAGGAACATAACTGGTTATTAAGCTTTACAGTATACTTTGTTTAATCAGATGTCTTTATTAACTTTTAATTTAGTGATAACATTGAATCACAGTGGGCTGTCACCCGTTTCCAAACAATGACAGTTGAGAAGGGACAATCTGGTCAATAATATGCTGTGCTTGTGCCATATCAAACTCTTGGCTTTGTGAGCAACAGAATGTTGGCATTTTTGTTCTGCTTGCTCACTGCTTTGGCCCAAGGAAACAAGTTGGATAACTGCCCTTCTTTTTTTTTTTTTTTCCTTCAGAGATGCCATAGATTAATTTTAAAGACTTTCTTTCATCTACATAACAGAGTGAGTTCAGATAGCCTTTTAAGCTATTATCTACACTTAAGAACTCTGTGCTGGAAAGCCATACCAGTCATACAAAAAGGGCCTGTTAGGAACACTGAACAATGAGAGCTTGACATTTTTCTCCTTCTGCCTCCAGAAAAGAACCAAAGCAACTATTTTATTGCATTTATGTATTTCATAAAAGAATGTGGGGTTATATTTATATGCCAGAAAACTTCATGGAAATGCCAAAACAGTGGGACTTGTTCAGGGGGATGGTCCTATTAATACGGTCCTAATAATACCTCATCCCCATTGGGTTACAGATCATTTCTTGTGCTCTTTAGGCACTCAAACTGCATGCACCCTTGTGTAAATGTAAGACAGGCCTTATTTTGTAGGGGGAGAGCAGCAAGGAAGCAGACATTAGTAAACAGTGTAACACATTTCAAATTTTTGTTGAAATGAGGCTGTATGCACAAATGTTTAAACACAAATTAAATTTTAAGAATTCATTTGCTTGCTCTTTCACGGAAGTGCTTCTTGGTTACATTTTCTGTTTCCTTTCTTGATTTCATTGATTTGGGGTGAGCACATGGGCACATTCTTTCAATAGAAATTGTTATAATTGGGGCTGGAGAGATGGCCCAGCGGTTAAGAACACTGGTTGTTCTTGCAGAAGACCCGGGTTTGAATCTCAGCACCCACATGGCAGCTAATGACTGTCCATAACTCCAGCTCCAGGGGATCCGACAGCCTCTTCTGACCTCTGCGGGCACCGCACGACACGGGTGCACTCACCTAGATTCAGGCAATACATGCATACACATAAAGTAAAAATAATAAAATTAAAAAAAAAAAAAGAAATTGTTATAATTAAAAAGCACCTGAGCCAGAAAGATCACCCTAGCTCAGGAAACCCTGTTCTTAGCTTAGCAGAGAGAGGCATCAGCAGAAGGTTTCCACGTCCTGGTTGCTCTTCCAATGGAGCTGCGGTTTTTCCAGGACAATCTCTTCTTTGAACCTGACATGAAAACACATTAGTGCTCTTTTCGGAACAAAGAAATATACATAGGAAATAAAGACATTGTTTTATCAAAGCCTCATCTTCTACACTGACGTAAGCTGGCTGGAAATGAAAGCGTCCCCTTCCGAAAGGAAGGTGGCTTGAGTCTGGTTTCTCCATATTTACAACTTCTGCTAAATCTACTGGAATTGGGGGGAAGAGTGGAGGCACGTGGCTGTTTCCTCCTCACTGGAGCTCACCCCAGTCTTCTCTTTGAATCAGCCAGGTTACAAGTGGTCTGCACTGCATAGGTAGGTGTGGTCACAAGGCAATCAGAGCTTGTGCTGAGCCCCTTTATCTGCATGGCACGTGCCATATTTCACCAGATTTGTGCAAGTGATTCAATCTCAGTCCAGGATGAGGAGGAATCTCTGCTGTTGAAAACACAAATGAGAGCATCCATCATTTTGTAGCCTGTCCACAAAGGCAGACTGCCTGAGAGCAGACAAGGGCATCTCTTTATATCACATCCTCTGACACCTGTGGCACGTTTGAGGTGGCCCTCTTCCTGCCACTACGTGTAGCTAAGAGGCCAGCTACTTTCTGCCCCAAATGGTCTCTCTCCACCCACAGACTCAGTTGCAGGTTTGCAGTGACAAGACCCTTGCTGCATCATTATCTGTGGAAATCTTTCTTCCTTCCAGGGCACTCTCCATTTCTTCTCCCTTCTAGGTCTCTTCTTGGAATCCAATCTGACTCTTTTCTACCAGTATGGACTTGATGGAGCCTTATCCCCATTCTAGGACCAGACTCCAGCCCCATTCACTTGCATTACCACTTTGAGGTCTTGGCTCAAAGTCTCCCTTCATCTCCCAATAAAGACATAGTCCAGGATACAACAGGACTGTGGGACAGAGGACATGCAGACTGTGCTCATTGCCTCTGAGTTTGTTCTCTTTTTTTAAAATTATATTTGTTATTTTATTTTATGTGTGCGAGTGTATTGTCTGTATGTATGTAAGTGCACCCATGTCATGCAATGTCCATGAAGGTCAGAAGAGGGCATTGGATCCCTTGGAACTGTAGTTACTGATAGTTGTTAGATGCCATGTGAGTGCTGGGAACAGAACCCGGGTCCTCTGCAAAAGCAGCCAGTGCACTTAACTGCTGAGCTATCTCTTCAGCCCCAAGTTGGTTCTCTTAAGAGTAGGAAATCTAGTTGTGCTATTTAATTGCCTGGAACCCAAGGATATTTAAGGAATATTCAAATGAAATGTTGACAAAAATCACATGACTTTAATTAATGTTCAACTAAACAAGTTCTTTAGAAGATACCGACAAAAGGATGAAGAATAATAATCTTCCACTCAAAAACTTTATAAAGATGGGGCTAGAGAGATGGCTCAGAGGTTAAAAGCACTGGCTGCTCTTGCAGAGGACCCGGGTTCGGTTCCCAGCACACACATGGCAGCTAACAAACCAGTTCCAAGGAATCCAATGCCTTCTTCTGACCTCAGTGGGCATTGTACAACATGGGTGCACTTATATACATGCAGACAATACACTTATACACAAAAAAATAAAATAATAATTAAAGGAAAATATTTTTTAAAACTTTATAAACATAAATTTACAAGTATTTTATACATTTATTTGGCACCTACTGTATACACCAGGCATTTGATTAGGTATCGTGTGACAGTAATTAATAAAGGCACAGTCAGTTACTCCAGGAACTGTAATGAAGAAGTGAGACATACCACGAGCAACAATAGGTCACTAAAGGATTGTGAGCTGAGGACAGCAGGAACCTGAGGACAAGGCTAAAAGAAGCTGAGCGGAAGGTAGATCAGCCACTAAACATTTCCTAGAGGCATCCTGTGTCCAGACAATAGGAATAGAAGTGAAAAAGTCTCCATGTTCAAGGAGCTCCCCAGTTACTAGGAAAGCAAAATAAGCAACAGCAGCATGGCAAAATGTGGCAAGGACCAATAGGGGTGCAGCGGGGCTCAGAGAGGGTTCAAAGTACAGATGACACTCAATTCACTGCCCAGCAGGGCATGACTCCAGCAGTACACATCAAGCCATAAATGGCTATACTGTCTTCAGGCCAGTGTGGATGACTAGGAAGTTTCCTAGAGGAAGTGAGGGCTGATTAGACAGTCAGAGGATGAGCATAAACTGGCAAGGCAAGGGCATTTCAGACAGAGATAACAGCATAGGCAGATGCTTGGTGATGCAAAAGTCCGGGGACTATGCCAGGGACATGGCATTCCTTCACTAATTACCCCAGGGAGCATGCAGGCCACGTGCATCAGGCAGCTTATCAGACGCAGGCCCCATAGAAGTTGCATGTAAAGACAACCATAGCTAAAACTAATATGCACACACTGCTGCGGTTAATATCTAGGAGCCCAGGACATACCCTGAATGATTAAGACCAACTAGGGAGCCAAGGATAAAAAGGGAGAGACTGGTAATAAAGAAAAGCCAGCAAAGGATAGAGGGTGGAAAGTAAGAAAATAAACTGCTTCAGGAAAGGCTTGGAAAGATTTCCCACACGTCGAACCACAAAATTGTTCCAGCAGTAATCTAATAAGTGATTTCTGAAGGTAAGTTAGTGAGACTGAATGTAAAAATGAAATACAATGAAAAATGAGCAAATGTGATCAGTGCTGTAAAACAACACAGTGGGGAATGGTGTTCCCTCCAACACATACCCACAGAGTTCACTCATTCTTCTGTAAGGGAGCCTCCCTCTCCTGTGGTGGTGGGCCAGGCCATCAAGGCAGGTACAGCTGACCCTGCCTTACCCTTCCTCTGCCACTGGTGTGGGATGGTGACCCAGGCCTGCCAGAAGTCTCCTATTCTCTCCTGCCCTTATAATGCATTCAAAATGGAGCACATGATTTTGGTTCCACCAGTCAAGTTGTTCTGAGGACCCAGGACCTCCCGTGTGGAGCTAACACAAAGGCACTCTTCTTTACTTAGATTGCAAAGCAGGTGGATATGAGCCCCAGGATACCAGAACTAGTCTCACTATCCCTGAAAGATGAGGAGCTCCTGGACTTCCCTGTTATTTGAGTTAATTCTCGTTTTCACTTGAGCTAATATGAGTTGAATTCTACCTAAAAAGTTCTGATTAATTTAACAAAACTTTCAGCCACTACAATAATGGTTTCAAATGGCAAACACTCTACTCAGTTATATGGACTTCCTTATATGGCCAGATCATATATATGTTGAACTCTCACAAATAGAAATATTGTAAGATGGGGCCAACCAACTTTCACAGAAAGCACTCAGTTTTGGTTTATTAAAGAATTTCTGGCACAAAAAGTTCATGCCAACAAAAAACACTGTAAAAAGGTGTCTCCCAGAAATATTTTGCATGGGCCAAAAACATTGCCCAATTTCTTCTTTCACTCCAGAAACATTTCTTTAACAAGTCCAGGCTAGACACTGTGCATGGTGCTAGGGGGAAACAGCAAGACAAATGACTGCATGAAGAAATTCACAGTCCTGGGGGGAGAAAGGCATGTGAACAGATCCACTAGCAGAGGAGAGCTGTGATCCAGGAGATGGGTGCCAAGGGAGCCTGAAGGCAGGCAAACAGTGGCCTTCCACAAGAGATAGCAGCAGTCCTCCCGTCAGTGGAAAACACATCTGCAGACACACTTGCGGTCCGTATTCTGTTACACACATGAGTTCAGATAGAGAGAAGGCTCTGGGGCTTCAAAGCATTTGCACAATGAAGAGCAGCAGAAAGGAATCCTACCTTCATTGAATTCTGACCCTATGCTGCTCTCTTAACTCAGAAGAGATGATGCATCGTTATATTAGCAAGTGCCAGGGCCTCAGTCTGCTCTGAAGTCATCAGGAAGACACTAAACCTAATTTCACAGCCAAACTCTGTTGACTTAGTCAACATGCAAGGGGGCACCAAAAATATTAGAAAGCAATATAATTCATATTTTAGTACAGAAAATCCAGAACAAACAACATTTTTGATGAGGGCTAGACTTGATCTGGTCCTGTCTCGCATGTTTTGCCCTCACTGGTCTTAGCCTCCTCTGGGCTCTGAACCAGGTAAAATG
The DNA here is from genome assembly GCF_000622305.1 of Nannospalax galili. Taxonomy (NCBI): domain Eukaryota; kingdom Metazoa; phylum Chordata; class Mammalia; order Rodentia; family Spalacidae; genus Nannospalax; species Nannospalax galili. The sequence goes on along the minus strand of NW_008357637.1, from coordinate 2,243,321 downwards.
GCTCTCTGCCCTTCAGAGGGATTAGGACAGGAGGACTCTGCTTTCACCAGTGGATTAAAGCTATTACCTCAGTGGGTTCTTCATGAGATGCAGCCATCCTAGGAGTGGCCCCCTTTCCTCATACCCTCACTCTTGTATTTTGTCTTTCCATCTTGCAATGTCTTCTGTCTCGATTAGATGTATTCACAAGGCCCTTACTGGATTTGGCTCCTCAGTCTTGGGCTTCCAGCTTCTATAACTATAAGCCAGTAAATTCCTGTTCATTATATAGTACCCTAAGCTGTGGTATTCTGTCAGAGCATTGCAGACTAAGATGCCCTCTCTGTCTCCTTTAATCTAGAACATCTCTAGAGCATAACATCTTAAACTGTGAATGTGGAGGGCCACCAAAAAAATTGGCAACAGCAAAAAGGTTTTGACTATGTGATTACCAAAAATTAATCTAAAACAAAATGTATAATGGATCTGACATGTTCCTCTGAGCACATGGTGTGCTTTGTTGCATGACTTCGCTACAGTGTGGGTTCTGAGCACACAATTTGCACACTGTACCCTGTGCATGCATCCTGCCACACATCAGACACTGCCTGAGAAACGTCAGGTTCCAGACTGTGTTATGAATTGCAGTATTTTTTACTGTATATATGAACTCTTCCACTCTTAGAGAAATGTTTTAATTATAGAAAATAAAAACTTTAAATATTTCCTAGTATCATTCCTCAGCATATAAGTTTCAGATTAGTATATCTTTGGATTGTATTGTGTTAAAATGTTTGCATTAGTGTTTGAATTGCTGGCTTGTGTTTCAAAAAAATTGTTAAGTGAGAGCCAGGTGTGGGTACATGTCTGTAACCCCAGCACTTGAGAAATAGGAGGCAGAGAAAATAAGGATCCCAAGGGCCAGTCTCAGGTACATAGTAAATTTGAAGTCAACCTGGGCTACATGAGACCCTGTCTCAAAAACCCCCAAACAGACGAATAATTAAATGAGATTTGGCTTGGGATTAAGACAAAATTTCCAACAATTTCTGAAATCCCTAAACATACTTCTGCCATTTTGTATTACGTATTCACTCAAAGCAGCATTCTCAACATGAATGATTATAAAATCAAAATATCAGTCAGCTCTGAACAATGTTGGAAATGTTCTTTTATCAAATAGTCAACCAGGACTTAAAATTAAACAAGCGTATCTATCTTATTAGTATGAAATTTTGTTTTTATCTTTAATAAATGATAAAATTATATGTGTACCAAAGAATTGTTTTAAAATAATTTTCTTTATGATTTATTATGAATAAGTGTTTGATTATTATACCTATTTTATAAGCCCTATATGCCCAGGGTTGTATAAAAATTTCTCAAACAAATAGGGGTCAGAAGTAGTAAAGGCTTAAAAAGTCAGGCTGGAGAGATTCAGCAGTTAAGAGCACTGACTGCTCTTGCAGAGGACCCGGGTTCAATTCCCAGCACCCACATGGTGGCTATGAATTTTAAAATAATAATAATGAAAAAGTCCTGCTTTAGGGTAGTGTCCAGGGTCTTGCATCACAGCTAACCATCTTCATCAACCTTTTTGCAGAGCAGAGGAAGTGCAAAGGACAGCTAATGGCCCACCAAGCTCAGAGCAAAATCTCTGAAGAGAGAGGCCAAAGAACCTGGGATTTAGCCACACTGTACTCCTAAACCATTAATTTTCCTAATATAAATTCTGTTCTTTTTTAAATTACTTTTATTTTATGTGTATGAGTGGTATGCCTGCATGTAGGTAAGCGCACCCATATCATGCAATGCCCACAGAGGACAGAAGAGGCTGTTTGGTCCCCTGAAACTGGAGTATGGACAGTTGTTAGTTGCTACGTGGGTGCTGGGATTCGAACCCTGGTCTTCTGCAAGAACAGTCAGTGTTCTTAACTGCTGAGCCATCTCTCCAGCCCCTAATCTTTATTTTTAAAATTAATTTACAAGGAGGGGGTGTCCACATGTACCACACACACATGTGGTGGTCAGAAGACAACTTGTGAGAGTCAGTTCTCTCCTTTATCTATGTTGTTGGAATGAAACTCAGGTTGTGAGAGTCGGTGGAAAGCACCCTTACCCACTGAACCATCCCACTGGCCCTTATTTCTTGCCTTGCCATATCAAGGAATTGTTTAACAATAAATACTGCAAAACAACAAGGGTTTCAAGTTCAAGCAATTATTCTATATGTTTGATTAGGGAATTTTTCACAAATTAGGTTTTATTTGCATTTGATTTAAGAGAAGGTGGAGGGCATTCCTAGCTTTCCCTGTGATTCATATTACATGCCACCTTCTTATCTATATGAAAAAATAAAAATACCAACATTTGTATGCTATATTCCATATCACATGCTTATATTAACTCATTAAAGGTTACAGTTTTGGGCCAGGCGTGGTGGTTCATGTCTTTAATCCCAGCACTTGGGAAGCAAAGGCAGGCAGATTTCTCTGTGAGTTCAAGATCAGCCTGGTCTACATAGAGAGTTCCAGGCTAGCCAGGACTACATATGAGACTTTGTCTAAGTAAACAAACAAATAAACCACAGTTTTGTTTTAAGTACTACAGTTCCAAGAGGTTAGAGAGTATTTATATATACTGTATTTATTATGAAACTTTTTTCTCATTCATTTAGTTAATGCTTATAAGTAGATAATGAACACACATGCTTTTTCCCTTCTGTGTAGTATAAGGCATCATAGGATTACTTCACCATAGAAGACCTTGGAATTTTATTTGAAGACACAAAGCTGATTTAACCAAAAATTTAATTATACTGACAACAAAAGTTAACTCTGGCTCTAATCATGTTCCCACCCCAGTGATAGCTTAACATCTCACAGTTCTTTATATTTTGACTCTTATTGGTCTCACTTTTCCTGGAAGATGACCAAAAATATGTGATATAGTCCATGTAAAACAGTTGTTCAGATAACATTTGGTAATACCCACAGTGTGCTAGGATCTTTTTGCTGTTAACTGCCAAGTATGTGGGAACAAGTGAGGCTTGGTTCTTACCCTTCTGAAAGTTGTTAGGTGAGAAGAACACGAATGCAGGTGCTTCTCCACTTACAATGAGAGTCTGTCCTCATAACTCATCATTAAGTTGAGCCATCTTTAAGTCAAAATTGAATCTGATATGCTTAACTTATTGGAATCATAGTTTAGCCTAGCCTGGCTTAATGTGCTCAGAACACTTAGTCTATAGTTGGATAAAAGCATCCTACACAAAGCTTGTTTTATAAGTTTTGAATATCTAATGTAATTTGTTAAATACTGTTTTGAAAGTGAAAATAGAATGGTTGTATGGGTATGCCTTCATACCATCTTAAAGTTGAAAATCGGAACATTGGAAGTTGAGCAATCAGCTGTTGGGAATCATCTATAATTAAAATGTACCATGATACAAGGCAACAGAGAGGAATTCCCAAACACTGTGGAAGCAAGGTGTATGTAAACCACAGTTTCTGGATCCTTTACATTCTAGAAAAAAAAAGTAGATGCCAACATCATTATAGCGTCGAGGAATGTTTTTGGACTATCAACAGAAAGATCTACAACCAAGTGCAAAAAAGGAAGAAGAGTGGTATTTGTAAATCTTACCAAGAAGTGTGGATTATCACACTCTTGAGAGATATGTCTATCACTCCTGGCATGTGAGTCCACTGGAATCAGATGGCAAAATCAATCACTGAGGCACCAGATTTCAGAGCCAGCTGGGAAGAACTGGCTGGATTCCTCCTCCAGGGAATGACCTGGGAGGGGCACTCTGGGCAGGCATGCCTTGTTACTTGCCCACTGCCCTATTAGCTGGTGAAGTTAGCAGCTGTTGGCCTTGACTGGCCCATCTCTGTCCCTATACCTATGTCCTTTCTAGGTGTGCTGGGAGAAACCACCTCTGGATTATACTGTGCCCAGAGCACAAACAGAAAACAACAGAAATTCTCAAATGAGCTAGAAAATGAATACTCCACATCACTAAGTCAAAGGGAAAGTCATTTTACACACCAAGCCTATACCTAGGAGGCAATGATTTCTTCCTAATTAACCTTTTCTGCCTGCCAAATCTCCATGAAATAAAAGAATTGGCATCCATGTAGATTCAAGTCACTAGAAAGTGCCCCCTACCATTCTTTCCAATAATGGTAATTAGTTTCCCCCATAATGTTATTTGGAGGTTACTGACCTTTGCTAATGAATAATTTGATGAACTATAAAAAATATTGCTAGAATAGACTGTAGATATCCAGCCATGAGAAATGTGAAGCCCAGACAAGTTGACTGAGTTGTCTAGGTCACGTGAAATAGGAACATAAAATCTCAAAGACAGTAGCCAAGGTTTGAACTTTTGGCTTGTCACAGATATTGCTCTCACCCAAGCCAAGCACACAAAGAATGAAAGTGTATATACTTGTGAAAGATTTTCCATATGCTAATGAGCCTTCAGGTACATATTTCACTTGACAAAGCAAATGTCTGTTGACCATCAGCATTGCCCCTTATATTATGCTTTGGTTTCTTTGAGCTCAGGGAGAGCTGCTCTATGGTTCATCTTGGGCTCTATCTGTATCCACCCCCCAGAATGTCTCACACACCCACTGCAGAAGGTAAGACTGAAAGAAGCCCAGAGCCTGTCCTCCTGAGGGACAGGGAGAGCATACCACCCAGAGAGTTTTGGGAGACTCTGCCAACTCCTGGTGCATCTGCTCCCAGCCCCTGGCAGGGACTATTGCTGGAATTCCGCAAGAAGGCTAAGGATAATTACTATTGCTTTGGGGCTGACAGCTGTTAAGGACTTGTGAGGGAGTGTCAGTTTTCCACAGGCAACTGCATTTCTGAGAAAAGGGCCTGAACTTGAAAGAAAAAAAACAACAACAACAAAAAAAAAAAAACAAGAAAAACCCAACTAGCAGTTATTTCTCTTTTAAGGGAACAAGCTGTTAAGCCTGAAGTGGCAAGAGAGTTCACAAACCCCTTGATCCCCCACTCTTGGCATGCTCTGTGCACTCTTGACTAAGAAGTGGGTCTAAACTATAAAATAAGCACTTGATGGATCTTCTCCTCTCCTCCTCCAAAACACATGCTGAGAATGTAGTGAGCTGCTAGGTATTCCTTACTCCCAGGGAGGAAGGAGGGAAGACATAGATCTATCTGAAGGATGAGGCCAACCCACTGTGGCACATGTTTGGAGCCCCATCGATCACTTTTGTTTGGGGATGCCAGCAGAGGCTGGTGCTTTGGAAGAAAGGAAAGAGGCATCTGAACTAGCCCTGCCCCTAAGGAACATATAATCTGGAGTAAGAACTAACTCTTTGGCTTCAATTAAAAACCAAAACAAGACAGAGCACTATGCATAATTGAGAGATTACCATTTTATGGCCATGTAGGGAGTAGAAAGATCCCTGAAGCTGGAACATTGTCCTCAGACTGTCCTTGGCCCCAGCCTTCCTGCTCAGGCTGCCTCTCTCCTATGTCCATGGTTCCTGAGAACCTGCTATGGACCTCCTCAGTGCCTGTTGATGGACTTCTAACTTGAATGAGTTTAGTTCAGCAGGTTTTCATCTTGGCGGCACATTAGGATCATCTGTAGGTCCAAGACTGTAGGTCCAAGTCTTATCCTGTACTGATCCAAAGTCCCACCTGAGGGGCAACCAGGTTGATAATCACTGGTTTAAGGGGGAAAAAAAAAGGGGGGGTTGTTGAAAACACAAGAATGTCCAAAAAGAACTGTCTTTGCAGACAACTGGACCCAGAACCCTGAGCACCGTCAACACCCTCTGTTCCTCTGCCCTGCTTCTCCCATGGATCGATTGCATCTTAGACTCGTCCTCAGTCAGTGCAATCATCCCAGGTCATGGCTTTGGTTCACACTTTAGTAAACAGAGAAGTAGAGCTAAGAACTTCCCTCTCTCCATTCTTGGTTCTTCTTGTTGTTGTGCTTGTTTGGTCTCTTTGAGACAAAGTCTCCCTGTAGCCCCAACTAGACTAGAACTCACTATGTGGACCAGGCTGGTACTAATCTCACAGAGATCTGCCTACCTCTGCTTCCCAGGTGCTGGGATTAAACGCATGTGCCACCATGCCCAGCTCCATTCTGTTTTGAATTCTGCTCCCTCCGTTGGACAAAACAGAAAGGCAACAAACAAATACCCTCGATTGCTCCCTAGAGGCAGATTCCCTTGATCCACACAGATACTATCATTGGTCCAACTTGTTCCGTAACATCTTTTTTTCCCCAGGGGAAACTAAAATAGAACCTTGTTCAAAGTATTGCTCATGGACCAACAGTTTGGGCATCACCTCAGAGTTTCTTTAAAATGGAAATTTCAGTATGTACAAATTCTGTGTTTTTATGTATACATTTAAAAAATAAAGTTAAAGAAGTTTGTTATTGTTTCCTCTGGATGGTGAAAGGATAGGTATCCCTTTACTCTGAAAAATGATGACCTAAAAGTATAAGAGAGTTGACGAAGCCTCAGAAAGTGGGAAGGGAGAGGGATGAGAAGGAAGAAGAAATGTGGAAGGACATGATCAGTGTACAATGTGTGTATGTATGGATAACATCACCATGAGCAATGTGTGACTTGTGCATCTGTAGAATATGATGGTGAGTGATGCTTGATGTGTGCATGTATGGAATATTACCTACATCCTGAATATTATATACGTCCTATTCATTTTTATAGCTAATCTGTGTTAATAACATTAAGTTTTAAAAAGAGAAAGTATAGATAGCCAAAGTCTCAGATGAAGGATTCAGCCTCTCCTTGCTGCTTCTGACATTACCAGTACCAGGTCAATGGAGCCTGGCTGACAAGAAACCTAGTCTCATTTCTATACTATTCCCCTTTCTCCATCTCAAGAGCTGACTCTGACTAGGTTCAAGGACAGTCTGTGGTTTTGCTGTAGTCTCTGATATGGAAGAGGATGTGGTGCTCTGGGCCATAGGGTCTTGCAGCTGGTGCTTATCAGCTGTACCCTGCCACACACAGATGTGTCCATGGTGACCTTCCTGGCTGAGGATGTGTGGGAACTCAGAGCTTCCCATGGGAATGGAGGACAGAGCAAGGAAGCAAGAAAGTTGGTGTAGGTGGGATGGCACCCTGCCAGCTGTCTCCGCATAAAACCTAGGCATCCTATATGGTCATTTGTTTTGCTCAGCAGGGCTCTGGGTCCTTGGAAGACTGTATTTTCAAATTCAGTATGTTCCCCTTATCCTCAGTCTCATCTGAGAAGAGACAGCCCACTAGTGTTTTCCCCTTACCTCTGCCTTTCCCCAGTCACTTCCTTTCCCATTCTGAGGGGGGAAGTTATAAGTCTTTTGTGGATATTCAATAAATATTGGTTGAAGAAATAAATACAAATGACTTTTATTTCATTTATGGAAGAAAGACTTCAACTTTATTTTCCTTTGCTTTGATAGACAAATAGCTTCACTCCTGGGAAACGACATGAAATTTCTATAGGAAAGTCATCATTTCTGTTTAGATTGCCCATACACTTCCACCCTCCAGAAATAATACTGCTTGATATTTCTAGAGCTCTCTTTTTGTTTTCCCACATATGGGCTTCAGAAAGAGCCCGTGCTTTGGTGTTAGTGACTTCTTGCAGCAATGTCTATAAAAGGTGAGTAGAATTTCCTTCAATTTTTCAAGTGCTTTCATCTTTAGAATCAATGTATTTCTATCTCTTTATTCTGCCACAGAATTTGAGTTTAAAAAGCATTGCTTCATTTGATAGAGAAGGCAACAGAACCCCAGGGAAGGGACTAGCTCTGTTCAAGGCCACACAATTAGTAAGAGGCAGTGGTCTCACTAGATCCTGACCTACTTGAGTTTGAACTCAGTTCTTTATCTTTTCTTACCACAGGCTAGCCTGTTAACAGCTCAGAAATCAGTCCTCACCTCAGGGGCTGTGTGCTGCCACTTTCCTGGGCCTCCTACATGCTTGATCTAAAGGCTCTCTTCTAACAGGGCTCTGAGAGAAAAGGCTCCAGTAGGATTCCAGCAGCCAATTCCACTCTTACCCAAGATTACAGACTTGTCTTCTGTCTCCCTTACCCAATCCAAGCAGCCATAGAGAGGATTTTGCTCAAACTTTCCAAAGTAACTTCCCTTGGGGCTGATACCAAGCATGTGCAGCCTCCGGCCAAGGAATACTTTTATGAGCCACTAAAAATAGACAGTTACAACAGAAATTCCCTCCTACGCCTGCCATGTTCCCTGCTGGCTACACACACACAGAGAGAGGCAGACTCCCCAGTGATGAAGGGTAGAAAAGCAGCACATGCTCCAAGCTATGGTGTTCCCAGATGAGAAATGAATCTAAGAAAGAGCAATGTCGTTTCAGGAATGGGTCTGACCCAGATATCACCACTGGAAACTAGAAGGCTCATTCCTACATTTTCTGGGCCTGGATTCTACTTCCCACAGCCAACAGAGGGCAGAGGCAGTAGTACGGCAGGACTAACTGACAGGTTGGCAAGCCTGATGTAGGCTTCTGCTTATTTGCAGGCTCTCAGACCTTTTGTGAATGGAAAATAGGTTTAATCTTGGTGTTTGTTTGAGATTATTCCAGAACAGTTTCAACAGATGGAAGTAGTTGTGTGGGCCATTCCTCGTCTTCTCCTTGTACAAGGTCTGCACTTGGCCATTATGAAAACTCCTTTCACTTTATGGAGTCTGGAAAAAAACCAGGTTAAGTGTTCTTTAGGGTCCAGTGTTCCTGGTTTCCTGCCAGGCTTGTACCAGGAAACCCTAAACCATACCCCACTGAAGTGAAGACTTTAATTTATAGATAAGGGTCAATCCATGTCTACTAGGCCTACATAGCATTCTAGATGGCACTGGGATGGAACTGTGGAATCACACCAAGAATGGGGCTCAGCCCAAGTGGTTAAGAGATCACAGTTGTGTGCTTGATTGTTCCTGAAGCAAATGACTTTCATGATCCTCAGCCTATATAGATACGCCATAAAACATCCAAAGTTACAAAGAAACAAAGAACTCTGAGGGTCTGAAGAAGAGAAGGTGCATCCTTTCCATCCATTACATCCTCAAGGGTGAGGTGCTCTCATGTGATTCTTGGGATTCTGCTCTCCCCTAAAGGAATGGTTTCAGGTTGTGCCAAGCATCACTTATGCGTTGCTTGTACCTTTGGCTCTGTTTATGTATATTACACTAAGGGGCACATTATAAAACAGCTGTGTTCTCCTGGTTTTTAAAGACTCCCGGGGGAGAGCCAGAGCCTGCCTTCTTGGCCATTTTAATGATTAAAATGTGTGTGTGTGTGTGTGTGTGTGTGTGTGTGTGTGTGTGGTGTGAAAGAGAGAGAGAGAGAGAGAATTTTTTACTTTTATTCTGTAGGGGAGGCACAGTACAGTACATGCATGGAGATCAGAGGAAAACTTTTAGAGTGGTTCTGCCCTTCTACCATGTGCGTTCTGGGGATTAAACTCTGGTTCTCAGGCTTGGTAGCAAGCACCTTACCTCTGAGCCATCTTTCTAGCTCTCATGTTCATGTTTTAACAGAGCTTTAGAAAAAAAGAAAATCTTTATTCCTAAACCAAATTCCATTTCTTCTTGTTTAGTTCTTGGTAAAGATAGGAAGTCCATTCCTGTGCTGACTTGCACATACTGTCATGGATGTATCATTTCATATTTTGTTTACCTTCTTATCTATCTCTTGATTCCTGTATTAATTCTTTAAGTCCTTTCATTATGAAGTCATGATGAGTAGTCACCGTACGTGGAATGGGGTTCAGCATCCATAGTGTGTGTGTGTGTGTGTGTGTGTGTGTGTGTGTGTGTGTGTGTGTGTGTGTGTGTGTGTGTGCAATCTTTTTTAAAGACTTGCCTTCACAGTAGTTCATTGTATGAGATGGCTGTTGAGTTACTATTATTACTTCTATTTCGTACATGAGAAAACCTAAAGAGTTGAAGTGAATGCCCAGAATTAGAAACCTAGTTAGTAGCTGGACACAGAGCCAAATGGAAGACTTGTGATTCCCACTGTATGGATCTTTTCATGATATCTTCTCATCTTTCATAGGTCTCTCTTCCATTGCAGAAGGACCCCAGAGATAAGACTCCTGCCTATCTGGACTAAACTACTTCCTTCCTCGTTCTTCCTCTGTGCCCTGATCAGATTTGTGCTAGAACACATTAAACATCCCATTTCACTGGTTTTTCTTCCTCCTGCAGAATGAGAACTTGTCCTATTCATCTTGAATTTCTCATTCCTTATAGAATGACTTTCCTTTGTAGGTACTCAGTAGATATTATGTAAAATGAAAGAGTAATAAATGAATTACTTAATGAGCAACAAAACAGGCTAGAGATGCTTAGAGGCAGAGAGATAGTGGTTATACTATCAACTTTACTACTATGAAGCAAATAAAGCTAAGTGAACCAAAGTTACAATTATACAACAGCTCTCTAGTATTAAGTGAAACTTGTACCTTGATAAATTTTGTAAAATAAGTTTTACTACATATAGCACATTTTAAGGTATTTTAACGTTCAAATTATAAGCATGTGTTGCTGTGGTTATAAATATTATAATGCATGTAATACTAATGCTGAATGTTAAATTGACTGTTATGAGTTATTCAAATCGAGAACATTCTTTTCTTCTTCTAGTGGTAGTCTTATGCTCCATGATAAAATAATTCCCCCTTTTCTCTCCAGAACATTCCCAAACACTAGCTCTCTAAATCTATCACTACTTACAAGGCAAATATTTATTGGTCACATTGTTGGGTCACGTTTTTATTCCTTGCTTCCCACAGGAAAGCTACATAAAATCAGACAGCTTAGGGTGTACAGCGTGGCCATTGTCTTTTACCACCGAAAAGATAATAGTTTATTAGTATGGTTGGAGAGAAGCTAAAGCTTAAATATTCAAAACTAAATATTAGAGCTGCTGATCACCTCTGAAAGCATGTTCTAATCCAAAGACATGTAGCTGGGAGATTCCTGGTCATATACTGTGAAATGGTTATATTCTCTCCCTGGTGGGGCAGAGCTAGTTTGTCCTCAGTTGCCCACTCATGCACAGTTAGCAAGTTAGAAGTCATCACGAATCAGGAACAGTGTTTTCTCACAATGGATGAGAGTCTTAAAAACAAAGCACTTAGAATATTTAAGGTTTTTTTCCTATTTTTATTCACTGTTGAAATGGAAGGGAAGTATCAGTGTTGCTGTTACTGCCACAGTATCATTATAGGATTAAAAGGGGAAAAGGCAGAGGCTGAGTAATTGTTTATGTAATTATTTATGGCTTCTTATCTAAGATCAATTTTTTAGGCCCTCTAAAAGAAAAGGGAAGTGGTTGTTTCCTGTACACAAAGTTGCTTTGTCACAATCCACAATTTGAAGACCATAATAAGCAGTCCAAGACTTGATGGTTTCTCCCCCAGAAAGGATGGCTCCTTAAAGACCCTGAACAGAGGACTTAGGTTCTGAAGGGCCCAAAGCTCCCTTGCTGGTGGCCATTGTGGTGCTCAGAGCACACAAGGAGAAGAAACCTTCAGCATTTCCAATTTTTGTAGAAGTCAGTACTTGGTTCAAAGAAAGTGGGTCTTAGGGACATGGAAATTTGGTGAGAGAGGGCAGAGTACAGTAGAGCAAGTGCAGCCTGATTCAATGTCCAATCTTCGTCATCTGGGAATTGTGTTCTGAGAAGTGGTGGGGGGTTAAAGTTCAGCAGTGTGGCATGAACTGGGTTTGGGAAGCACCACCCAGATCCAGAGCATTCGTTGAAGGATAAGAAACTGGCCAAGAGGAGTAAGCAGGAAGGCCTGTTTGACCTCAGCTCACCTTTCCAGGCTTGCCTCAGGCTCAGCCCTCTGGACATTTGCAATGACTTGCAACTTTTCTGAGGGGGTTAATTTTTTTTCCTCTCTTCTGGGGTTTTCCACATGCTTGGGCCTCTGCCTGGAAAAAATAGTTACCCCACCCCATCTTACTCTTACTCAGGAATCATTTTTTATTAGAAGTTTTTCCAGAGCCATTTCAAACCCCCAAAACTGATTTAGGTACCCTTCCCTAAGCATCCCTATGGCCCCATAGAAATATCACCAGAGTAGTTACTATATACCTTGAAAAGACTGGGTAAGCTTTCAACTTCTAATTAGTGGAGCACTTTCTTCAAAAGAAATATTACTTGAAACCCATTGTTAAAAAGCAGGTGCTTTGGGGAAACGATGGTAGGTGGGAGCCTCAAGACTCTGCCTGGTTAGCCCCACTGCTTTCTCAAGGAAATAGCCCAAGGAAACTTTCAAGGAAATGTTAAAGGGACTTAGGAAATGTTTTCAAAGTCTAAGTCCTAATATACATGCTTGATTATACATAAAAATACAGGCCTTCTTCATTTAAAGTTGTCTCATGAAGTACTTGATTGTGTTGACAGTATTATTAATCACTGCAGTTTCTAATCTGAATGGAATCAGAAATGCACCAGCTAGTAATAACAAGTATTACTGTCCCAGAGTTGTGGGAACCCAAGTGCTTAACACAGACAAGCTGTTCTGCTCCAAATCCTCCAGGAGTGTGCTTTCTCTATGCTCTTAGCCACTAACACTCAGCTACACTGCCCTGTTGTACATTTTAAATCTGATCCTGCCTTTTGTCCTGCTCATTATTTTCCATATGGTCAATGTTCATTGTGACCGACAGAGAATGAAATGATGAGTTTGGACCTACCCAAAGTAGCAATAGAAATGATTCATGTGGTTCTTAAAATACAAGCTTTAGGGTGCTTTGTGTCACCTCCAAAGACATAGCTGAGCACACAGCAAATGGCCCAGGATACAGCAAGTATCTAGATCAGCCCACAGTTAGAGATTGCCACACATAAACAGCATAGTAACACAACAGGGTGAACACATAGCTGCATTAGTGAGTTGAAAACAATGAACATGTGTTTGCTAGTGTGCCGTGGTGGTGTAGTTCCACAGACTCCCTTTGGAGTGCCTGTGCACTCACGACTTCAGAGTCCCATGCCCAGGCAATATCCCATCTGCTGGAGGCCCTAAGATACACAAGGCATGAATAGGCACATGCCCTGGGAGGGAGAGATTTCAATTATTTGTTGAAGTAGTTGGGGGGCAGGGGCTAGAGATCTACACTGCAGGAGTGGGAATGAAATGTTTTATGTGACATTTTCATATCATGTCAATTTTATATGCACTATATATAAGCCACTGGACTTCTTAATTTGTCTACTTTAACCATTAAACTCTCAGTTCCTGGGCTGGTGAGATGACTTAGCATGTAAAGGTGCTTATAGCTAAGCCTGATGACCTGGGTTTGATTCCTAGGACTCATATGGTAGAAGGAGAGAATAACTTCCACAAATTGTCCCCTACCGCCACACAGACTTCATAGCATGAGTACACCCAGCCCACTCCATAAGTAAGTTCCTTAAGGACATTGTCCCTGAATCGAAGACAGCCCATGGTACATAATAGGTAATGGATGGATGGATGGATGGATGGATGGATGGATGGATGGATAAATGAATAGATTACACAAACAGTTTGGGCACCAAAGGGGTAGGATGGCTGGGACTATGGGTCTAGGCAAATGTCTGGAGAAAGGGCTATTCATAGAACCAAACAAGGGAGGCATAGAATCTAACTGCAGAGGGAATAGGGCAAGTGCAGAAGTGACGAGGCTGACCCCTGATAAAGGAGGCATCTCCCTTCCCAGAGCTGGGCACAGTCTAAGGCCCAAGGATCCTCCCCAAGACTTGGAAGGAAGTGCAAACGCATTTTGTACAGTAAGGTTTCCAGGAAAGTCAGTGGAAAGACATGCGACACCCAATGCTTAGTGCTTATAAGATACTTATCTGTCTCTGACTTGAGTGGCTTTCTCAAGCCAGAGAAAGAACATGAGCATTATGAAAGGAACTTTATCAGCCTAGACAGTGCCAATAGTAACACAAGTTACCATGGTAGCTAATGCACACACTTCCTTCTTAGTAAATACTACCTCCTTATCTGCTTTCTATAGAAGGAATGAATGGAAGAAGGGAGGAACACAAAGGCACCGGTCCTGCAGAAGGTGCCCATTTCCTTGTGCTGTTACTTTTCTGGATTCTGGCTGTTGCCTGAAAAGCTGACATGTAATTATTTGGATCCCAAAGAGCAAACAACCCTCACTTCATCACAGGGGCTGCCAGAGCTGCGCAAGGAAACATTTCACTCTATTTGACTGCTGTAAGATGGAAGGCATTTTTGAGGCACCAGAGGGAATTGGGAGAATTATTCAGAGTCCATTCCTGATGACATAAGTAGTAATTATGGAAGAAGAAATGGAAGCATGAAAAGCTCTTTGAAATGAGTTCTGTCTTTAAAGTGAGAGGATGATCTTATAATATTTTAGGGTGACATTACGTGTGGATGCTTTTAAAACTTCTCTGGTGGAAATGATCTGGAATCAGAACTCCACTGGAGATTAAAGGGCTTGGGGCGGGAGAGGGTATGAACTTCCTTCTTTGTTTCATTGGTTCAGCTCCTGCCTTTCTCCCTCATAGAAACCAGACACAGGAGAAAAGCTCTGAGGTCATCTTATGGATGCCCCACAGGGTCAGCGCCAGTCTATTCTCTGTGCGGCTGAGTGAAGTGCTGCATTCAAGCAATTTTGAAAGGATTTAAGTAATGTGGCTCCCACCACTTCCTTCAGCAAATTTTAGTATTCACAGCCTTGAGCAAAGATTTCATGGATTTTTTTTTTTTTTAACAAAATAGCAGGCAGCTAATAGCTAGCTGTTGCTTTCAGGCCAGCAACCTGCAGGCTCTACTGTTGCCACACATGTAATAGGGGCCATGCTAAGCAGGGCTCCCAAGATGCCTTAGCATCAGGGGCACTTTAAGGGTTTTGTAGAGGAAGACAATATTTTATTTTCTCTCTTATGCTTTTGAGGGGGTATATGTATGTGTGTGCAGGTTCATGTGTGTATGCATGCACATGGAGGCCAGAGGACAACCTTAGCTCTCATTCCTCAGGAACCTTCCCCCTTGTTTTTTGAGACAGGGTCTCCCATTGGCCTGGGACTTACAAAGGAGGCTAGGCTGGCTGGCTAGCAAGTCTAAAGGATCTGCCTGCCTCTGTTTCTTCAGTGCTGGGATTATAAAAATGTGCACCACCACAGCTGGCTTTTTAAGAAATATGTGGGTTCTGGGGGATTGAACTCAGGTACTCATGCTTATAAGGCAAGTATCCTACTAAATGAGCTATCATTCCACTTCTTTTTATACTTTGTCTCATATACTAGAGAGAGCCATCAAGTGCACGGTTATCTTCTAGAGAAATGATCCCTAATCCCTACTAAGGGATATACCTAAGCAGGGATATAAAGACTGGTAAGAGGCCTTGCATGAAATTGGGGGACTTGTCTGTGTCAAGACTGGGCCATCATCTTTGCCTCTTACAGAGTTTGATGTAAGGTAGAAGAGCAGTGGCTGGCAGGGAGCAATGAGAGGCCCCAAATGAAGTAAAATTGCAAGTAAGCAGAAGATACGAGGACCCCTGAGCTGCACTCACTGATAGAAAAAAGGCATGTGAGATAGACTGTTATGCGGCTGGTGGGAGAGGCTGGAGAAATCAAAGAACGTTGAGAAGAAGTCTGCTAGTCTAACAGTGGGGAGACAAAATTGTTGCTCTGGGGGAGCAACAAAATAAGCCATGGGGAAGTTTTAGATTATCCTAGGTCCTGAACTCTATTCCCTTCTCTCTTCTGCAAGGCTCGTCCTACATCTTCCATTGTGGGCTCTGGTGGGATCCCATGTCTGTCCTTATGATACCCTTCAATACTTGATGCAGTCTGAGAGAACTTCAGAAGAGCCAATCAACCCAAAGTCAAACTATAGCCTGGACTTATACTGAGCAAAGAAGCACCCAGAGCAGAAAATGGTCTGGTAGGAAATCTCTAGGACAAATTGTACAATTTAGAAGATCAAATTTAGGAAATTCACTCTTCTTTGGTCATTGGCCTCTATTGGGAGAGTGGGCTAATCTGTCAAATATTTCATATATGGCAAAACCATGAAGAGACTGTTTCCTGCACTGGACACATCTTGACCTTCACGGACCCATTCCTCTGCCAACAGGAGGCTGCATGATTGAATGGAAGAAGGCTAAAGCAGGCAGGCAGAGTTTAGGCAGAGATAAGGTTTTCCTTGGGCAAAGTCCCAGCGTGAATGGGGCTAGAGTTGTATAACACAGAAGCTCTCCCTGGTGGACCTTTAGAAGGCCCATTAGCAAGAATGCATGTTTCCTGAATAGTCACAGATTCCCAGCCTGGCATTCACCAGTCCCTCCGTTCCTCTTAGCTGTACCATCCTTGCTGTGCTTCCAAGAAGTATCCCCAAGTTGACCATTTCCCAAACATCCCCAGATCATCCTGCTCAGTCCTGTTTCCTCACTCTTAAGAGAGCCAGAGAGAGACCTCCATCATGATTAAGAAGCCTGTGTCTGGGTGCCTCCTAAGGAAGCACTGGAGGCAGCAATTGACTCCACTCCTCCCCTGGGATCTGGTTTGTTCTTTGATCCAAAGAAGCAGGGGAGGGCCCTAAGGAGGAAACACCCCAAGCATTTCTCTACAACAATTTATCAGCAAAATAAACTGCAAAGAGAAAGCAGTAGGGTCACTTCAAGAGCAAATATACAAGCTCCTACTTTGATTATATGCAGCCAGAGTATGGAAATGGAATTTTCTAGTTGAGCTTTTAAGTTCCACATTTTGTACCCTTTTATAACAATAGGAAGTTGACTGGCCAAGGTGCATAATACAGGGGAGATATTTTGGACTTGTCTCTCAGTTGAAGTTTCTAGACTAAGCAACTTCACATGCTTTCTGGAATTTGTAGACAAAAAAGTAAATGAGGCAAAAAAAAAAAAAAAAAAGCCACACCCTGCACAATTCTCAGCACTGTTCTTTTGTCTAAACTTTGAATTCCTTAACTCTCTGTATACAATCTCTTTTGTTCCTAAAATGTGGTTATATGTTCAATGCTGCCCATAACCTCAGACCCTACATGGACAGGCTTTCTGTTGTCTTTGGATGCTACAGTCAAAAACTCACAGGCCACTGTGTAGGCCAGCCATAGGTGGCAACTGGAAGGCTACTCAGGGCATGTACAAAGAAAAAACAGATATGGAAGTAGGCACCCTCAGGTTAGTTTCTGGGAGAGATGCATCTTACAGAGTTTGTATGTAATTGACACACACACTCCCACCCTCAAAACTGAAAATCTGTAGCAATACCTGTAGATTTTGAGAGGCTCCCTGGTTCTGAAACACAGGACAAGAGCAAAGGGCACTGTATTCTAAGAGAGCAAGTCTCAGGACAACCTCTGCCCAAGGAAAAAGAATGTGTGTCTTTGGCTGGTCCTCCCTCCGTACTTCATTCAAAAATAGAAGCCACTTTCACCTGTTGCAGTCAAGTTGGAGTCTAGGAAATCAGTTATCTAATGCTGTTATCTTGGTTTAGCTCTCCCCCTGAGCTCATCTTGTGTATGGTAAGCTTTGCAAAGCATGGCCTTCCATCCAGACAGCTCCATTCCCAAACTTGTGATGCTTACTATTTTGCAAAACAGTGCCTCAAATCCTGACCCATCCCCTCTTATCAGGATTATGTATGGGGATTCAAAACAAAGCTCAGCATTCACCGAAATGCCTGGCCTCTTCTCTCTCTTGACTGCTATGTTAATGAATCTGTTAGATGTCACGGTGACCTAAAAGCTCCTACAGTGGGGGAGAGTTGGGCATTTGAGCTCCTGGTATATCCTACTAAGAAAATAAGAGTTCTGGGCTGGCTGAGGGAGCTGGGAGAGTTTGCGGATGCCTTCTAAGACCCAGATCACGAGTGTGAAGATGCGAAAGATCACAGCGCTTGTTATTACTAGTGATAAATAGCTGGGCAGGCACCACAGGAATTGCTGAAACTGAGGAAACCTTGTGAAATGAACAGGCAGCTGAGGAGGAAGTGAGAGGCTGATGGCAGTGTGACCTCAGTGGCAGGAAAGCTGTAAGTCACATTGCTGGGACAATGTATGGCAAATATTTCTTAGTCTGGGGTTTGCCTCTAAATAGAAATTGCTGACAGTGAAAATCCAGGGGCAGAGGGTTGCAGGGGTTTGGGGAACTTTAGCTATTTTCATCTACTGTCTTTTTTTTTTTTTT